>NC_141362.1:24775458-25077958 GCF_057382095.1 Aulonocara sp. 'chitande type north' Nkhata Bay | reverse complement strand
GGGTGATGTTCAGATTAATTGAACTGACAGCTTCCTTTCAAAATTCCGGGAAGGTATTTGCACGGATTTCAGGTCTTACACAAACTTAATTATATGGAACCCCATTTTATCATTCTAATTCCATGTAGCGGGGGTTCTATTTACAAATGACAAGTCTGTGCCTTTTATTCACAGCTTTCCTTAATATATTTATCAAAGCGGGTTCATTTACAAAGTGCTCTATCTGTTGGGTACAGGCAGGCTGACATTAACGAAGCTTTTAGGTTTATCAGACTCGCAGCCTGACAAGCCACCCGAGGGTCAATTGATTTTTTGGTTCTGTGATTCATTTTTTTCTCATTTTTCCTGGATCACAATGAGAAACATGCCTGGAGAATTAGCCTGGTTTGTCGGCCTTATCTATCAGCCCCCTCCCTCGTGCTCCCCCCCACTATCTGACATACTCTGTCTCCTTCGTTTCTCTCTCTCTCTCTCGCTCGCTCCCTCTCTCTTTCTCTCCCCTTCTTTCTCACCCTTTGCTTTATTCCCTTCTAGCCAGGGGAAGTCAAGCTACTTAAATTGGCCACAGGAACCGGTGTTATCAGACTTTAATGCACCCTACAGTGTGGATAGCATTTCAATTACACTAGTAACCAAAGATTAGCCCCCGCTTGCCTGTTTCATGCCTCGTGCCACCGTTTCGGGACGCCATGCACCTTACCTACAGGAGCAGAAAATTGAGTTGCCTTGCCTGTGTCATGGTGATTAATGCAGAAATACTCTGCTAACCTGGGAGGAGAGAGAAATAGACAGAGACATAGACAGAGATAGATCTGAGACGAGTCCCTGCCTTCTCATTGGCCATGAAATTCAAGCCATCCATTTGGTCTGAAAGCATCTTGCACTGTGTAACATCCTTGAGCATACGCACACAGATGCATAATCACAGATGATCACAGAGCTGTATTAACTTTACACCAGGCCTCTTGTAAAATACATACCAGTTACTGAAGAGGCTTGGAGTCCATTAGTGTATCTGTGGTGCATCCCGGCTGATGTCGGGAGGCCTGGGTGACTCTGCCACGTTACTGGCTATGTTACAGTAAGGGAAAGGTGAGAAGAAGGTGCAGAAGTTTTCCACTTTTTACTATCTAGGCTAGGTAGCGAGTTATAGTTAAATGTCTGACCTTTTTGTTTTTCTCTTTGATATTTGGTCCAGTGGCTGCTCAGATCATTCACCCCAGATATGACAGAACTTAGCCATATGAAATTCCTGTTTCAAAAAAAACCCCTCAAATTCCTGGCTGGTCCCTTGCATTGTTCTGTTATTCCCTTTGATGCATGGTTACTGCCATGTTACTGACCAGAGAGAGGGAGAGAGAGAGAGATAGCGACAGACAGGGGGGAAAAGAAGCAAAGGATGATTGGGGGGAATAGGGAGGGGATGGCCGCCGTCTTCGGTTTCCAGAGCTCTCCCTCGGGGAAAGGATGTGCTGAATCAGGGCTTTGTCCGCCGGCACAATCGCAGCCCAGCGAGGGCACAACGGTGCACTGTGTGATAGTCAATAGACAGTGCATCTCACTCTCTCCCCTTTTGCCCCATCAAACCTCCCAGCACCATCCCCTCCAAATGACACCTAGCTTTACATTTACCTGGAGCTCACCTGTGCAGGCAGAAAGCAAAACTCAACTGGTTTAAACCCTTTTGTCTCAGCGCCACACTCTGATACTCCGGCGGAGTCTAACTCGAGAATATATAATTAGAAAACAGCCTCACCTGTTTGTAGCCCACACGCCAACAGCTGTTTGATGTTAATAAGGGCAAAGGAAAGGGTTAAAGTCCACAATCTCATTGCTCTGGTGTTGAGCTTATGAGAGGAAAGACTTGATTATCCTGTTAATAGTTTCCCCTGCGTTCAAAGGTGTGTTTGTATGTGCATTATTACTAATGGGAACTTCAGAGATGTGTATGAGTATACAGTGTGTCAGGACACCATTAGTTGACCATTAGATAGTGTGGGGTTTTGTTTGCCCTGCTTACATTTGAGACAGCAGGCGTCATGCTAAGAGAACGTGGGAGTGGTCTGATATGTAATTGCATTTGTTTAAGATTGCAGGAAAAGGTGAGGGCCATGTCACACATGGCATTCTGGGATAGCGAAGTAGGTGAAATGGCAGACAGGTGTTCATAAGCTAAAGAAGCATTTAGAGTTTACAGTGTCTGGCGGCAAATTTGCCTTCCTCAGCAGCTCCCAGTGTCCTGCTATCATTCTGAACTAAATGGAGCCTGACCGAATCCTTTCATGTCTCAGCATCACACCCAGCACGATGTGCCCTCGCTCTCTGCCATAAACACACACACACACACCGACTGTCCTGCCGTTATTTACCACAGCACCAACGGGTACGCGCGCGCTCACACAGGCGGCATGTAACTACACACACAGGGTTATTACATGGGCCTGAGAGATGATGCCGATGACAGATGACTGAAAGAAATGGCATCTAAAAAAAGGAAGGAAATCGGCCCGTCATTATTCCCTCATCTCGCAGGCAGCCAGTTGGCCATTTCCATGGCTGAGTGAGGGGGGGGGGGTTGGGTTGCAGTCGGGTGGGGGTGGGGGTGCAGAACAAATCAGAGAGCGAATATGTCATTTGTTGGCATCGATGATAACTGACTGCTGTGCCACTGGACCACTAATAACAATAAAGAGGGCACTAAGCCACACTCTATTTTTACTTGTCTGCCTCCTCTCTACAGCCCAGGGGAGACTACATGCACAGACACACAAACACACACACAGTGAGGAGAGGCTCCAATTAGCGGCAGAAAGGAATACAATGAGTGAGTTATTAAGACACAGAGGCGGATCGCAGCCAACCTTTGCCCCCTGTCGGAGCACAGGTCACATGATAAGGGAAGGATATCCGCCAGACAACGGCGCCAAGCAGCCTGTGCCCACTGAGGAGATGAAATAGGCTCAATCTCTGTGGCAGTTCAGTGTGGAGTGTGGTGCACTGATTGTTTTCTCTTTTTTTTTTTGACCTTGAACAGTCGCCAACAAATAACTGTACATGTACTGTATTAGCAATAATATGTTTAATTACTCTGTTTTAAGAACAGAAGGATGTGCTCTGACTAAGCCAGCAAACTGCGTTATGTGCGACCAATGTCATTCATATGTCGAGTAACTGAGCAGGCAGGTGCACTGGGGAAATAAGCTAAACAGGACTGAAACAGGATCTTGAAAGAATGCCACAAATAAAATAAAAAATACATTAAATAAATAAGCAAATAAAAAATCAAAAGTCATTACAATTATATGCCTTTTGAACTTTAGCCTATCTATATAGAATCCCGATTATGACCCCCGATTGTGCTCTGCTGTGGCACAGCATGCAGATAAACTGAATTTAGATGGCTCTAAACTGACTGATCTGTAGCTCTCTTCACAGCAGGTTCCCCATTCCCATTCAGATCAACTCATCCTGGATCACCTCTAGATTTTACAGACTTTAAATCACTCGGCGGCGATACAAAGTGGCTGCACTGAAGGTTCATGTGCAAAATGTTAACATTTGTTTGTGGTGTCTGAAAACACGAAAGAGAAAAAGCAAAAGCAAATTTGTTCCTCCACTTAGAAAGCATTTTCCATCCCCCTTTCTCAGGCCAAAGAGACACTTAGGAACACTGCCTTTTACGATTTTATACGATTTTATGATTCTCTGGTTTGGCAGCGACACCCATTATGAAATGCAAAATAATAACTAATATTTTCCAAATGTAACATAAAGTTATGAAACTGGCCTAGCCGCCTGTTTTTCCACATTCTTTATAAGTATTTACGTCTCATGAATCTCACACAGAGGCTTTTGAGGTCCCCCCAACCCCCACCCCGTACTCTGCTCACTGCCCACTCCCTACTTTTCTATCTCTTCTTTTCTACAACATTGGTGGGCTAGTTGACTGAAGTTGCTGGTTATCTGTCTAACTTTGACCCAGATGGAAATGTCATGCCTTTTTTTGGCTTCAACCAGGGACTCCCAGCAGTGGCCATCTCATGCCCCTGGCTTTCTAAATATACAGCCAGAGTGTGGAGAGGTTGTGGCTGCGTGTGTGTGTGTGTCTCTCTGGTGTATCTGTGTGTGCAAGCATGAGTGTATATGTGTGTCTAACTAAAAAGAGAGACTATCGGGGTGCTGCCAACACAGGCATCATGATCCCTCTCATTTAGGGACCGCTAATTGGCAGTTAATTAGCAGAATTGACTCTGTTGTCGGATCCCAAGTGCCATCCCCCCTACCAACACCCTCTACCCGCTAAGTTCATTTGATCTGGCTGCTTTCTTGATGCTGTAATAATAATCCTGTTTCATCTGTTTTGGAGGAAGAAACACATTTAGAAAAACATATTCTCACTATTGGCAAGATTAGAACAGAACGGGCTCTTTTTTCGTAGCAGGTTTCATTTTCTTTTTCATTTTGTTCAGCGGTTGTTACAGATCCAAATATCTGTTAACTGCACCATCTAGACACATGCTTTACTCACAGTTTAAGCCATGGGAGTCTTAAACAGCTGACACTAATGTGTGCCACCGTGCTCTCACAGTATATGTGAGTACATTAGCCCTGCTGAAATTCTCACTGTGATTAACAGGGCTCACTAACATTTTTATCAGGCACTGGGGGCACGCTGACTCGTAGCATGGTATGGACACCCAACGAGGCTATGAAGCAACCCAGTGCCCACCTCTGTATGAGTTATGGAAAACAGGTGGTACTTTCACAAAAACTGGCAATGTCGGCTGATCGTGCACGAAAACGAATGCCTTTTTTAACTTGTTTTCCCATTGCAAGCTCAAGATTCTCCAAAGCGCAGACGGCATGCAAGAAGAACGAAGCCAGACCAGGCAAGATAGAGCGGCAAAGAGCTAAAAGAGGCATTACAGAGAAAGCATTAGAGAGAGATGGGAGGAGGGAGGTCTTTGTACTTCTCTGCTCCTTTTGGCTCTTTTATTCCTCAACGGCTTGGTTTTTATTGGTGGGTCGTTTAATAACAAGGGCTCTGCTTTTGAAATGAAGTCGAGCTGCGTTTGCGTGGGCAGGCCCCCCTTTTTTTATTTTAAGATGGTAATTTCTGTACTAGGGGTGAGAACTGGGGAGAGATCGAGAGAAAGAGAGAGAGAAAGAGCGAGGAAAAGAATCCACTAAAGAGAGAGAAAGAGGGTGAGAGTGTGGGAGAGGGAGAATTCAAGGAGAAAACAAGGCAGAAAAGTAGGTTAATTTATTTCATTTGTAAGAAGAGAAAGAACTTAAAAAGAAAAAAAGGGTTGATGATAGTGAGAAAGAAAGTGTAGGATGCTGTTTTCATGAACAAGCAGCTTAATGCACACGGGCAGCCACAGTAAGCCTGCTAGAATCTCCCTGCGCCTGAGGCCATCTGTGAGCAGAATAGCAATTTTATTACTTTGTCATTAAACCAATTTCACAGCAGTATTGTTTGTTAATGAGCAGCCGCAAACGAGCGAAGATGTCACGTACTAGAATAGCAGCAAGATTTGTGACCCCAGCACTCCTCTATCTCATTCTCCCAACCTCTACCTCATTCTTATTCTTCTTCTCTTTCTGCCATCATCTTCTTTCTTTGCATCCTTACTGTCATCCTTTCTCTCTCTCACTCTTTCTGCCATCCTCTCATCCTGCTCATCCCTCCCTTTCTCCCTCCTGTTATAGAGATCCCTGGCCAATAAAAGGGGGAAACTGCTGAAAGATAAAATGCAAAGTCTATACAGTCGAGTCTCTGTTTATGAGCTTCCATTTGCCTTTAGAGCTCATTGGGACGAATAGTTTCTCCACAGGCTTTCAGGGTGTGCTGCTGGAAAGCCTGGCATATTGGCCTGTTATTTAGCTCTAAAGCCTGACATGGGTGCCAACATCAAGTGCCAACAGAGGGACTAAGCATTTGAATAGGTGCATAAGTCCCTTGGATTGTATGCTGGATGATGTCATGCAATAATTGTGATTTTTCAAAGTTGCTCAGAGCGCAAGGCTCGATCCCCGATTTTTATTGTGTTGTGCATTTCTTTTTAAAAATCGAACTTAAATTTTGGCAGTTATGTTGAATAGTCTGGTTTCACAAAGAAAGTCATGAACTTCAGCTGTTGTGATGCTATATGTGTTTTTATGGGTAGTCGCTCTGTTTATGTTTTTACTTGGGAGGTCATCTGGCGCAGATTCTTGGTCTTTTTGTGGCTTATGACTGAGAGCGAACCAATGACACACAGGGAGAGAGACAGACAGAGGGAGAGAGAGAATTAAACTGAGGCCCCAGAGGATCAGACAACCTGACAGAGTAGATTTGGAATAATTAGTTTTATCTGCTGAGGGAGATAGCCAGCGGAGCTGTGTGTTAGGCACAGGGTGCTGCTATGTGTGCCTTGGTGGTGATGTGAATTAGGAGAATGGATGTTATGTATGTGTTTTTGGTGTGTGTGTTCAAAAGCAGGGGTGGGGTGTAGAGGACTAAAAGGGATAAAGGTGACCAGGTGTAACAGAATGGCCTTGAGGGTATATGTGCGTGTATGTGTGTGTTTGTGTGTGTTGGAGCCAGAGAGGACAGGAGCTCCTTCTTTGGCTGAGCTCTTTAAACTCCCTGAACCTTACCAAGGTATTTTCTCTCTGTCCAGGCACGCTCATTCTCTCACTCTTTCTGTTACTCTCTGTTTTCCTTTACCTCCTCCTTACACAATTTGCAATTCCCTCTGTCCTTGTGTTTGGGTGCACGGTAACACGATGTAAATAGGCATGTTCGTCTGTCTTTGCTTTGTTTCTGTGGTGCCATATTCAAAATAAGCTCCAATTACCACCCACTCCGTCCTTTAAGACGTGATGAAAGTAAATGTGGTCGGGACAGAAAACGGGAGAGAGTTGTAATCACATTGTTAGCAACACTGCAGTGTAATATTCTTACCTGTTGTGCGCTTGTGTATTTTCTGAAGCTGTGATTCATGGCCCTGTGCCCTCTGTGGCTTTGAGGTGTAGGCCAATAAGCCCATCACGGGAGACCCTATAAATCAATATAGTCCTTTGTTGGTTTAAGCCATGCTCTGCCCCAGTTCAGGCCTGTTATGGATGAGATATCAGTAGACCTGGTGCCAAGCAGAAAAGGGAAGGGAGAGCAGGAGGGGGAGAGAGGGAGGGCCTCTTCACAAAAACAATCCAATCTTAATTGGAGTGTGGCCCAAACTCCTGCACATATCAAACCTGCTAATTTGCAATTTGGGAGAGGTGAGAAATAAACAGAGTAGCATGCTGCCACGTTCTCTGCAAGCAAACAGACACACTTTGATGAAGTTATCAGAGGTAGCTTGAGGAATTAGCCAAGATTATCCAACACCATAACATGCATAACAAGATACAGAGATCTAGAGGAAGCGCTGGCAAAAGGAAAGGGAAAGAACAATGAAAGGCATATTACCCTAATCTTGGGTTTCTCTATTCCCACCCTTATGAATATTTATTCCTCCCATTACTGGTGATGATGTTTCAATTGGGACTCTGTGAGCACGTGAGGTGGAATGGGGTGTCAGTCTGGTAGTAGAGGGTGTCAAGCACCCAAGATATGCCTGCTTTATCATCCTTTTGTTATATATTGAATAGAATAGAATATTCTTTATTGTCATTGTCACAAGTACAATGAAATTGAAAGATGTCTCCGGTCAGTGCAACATCACGAAAGATAAATACTTAAAAACTATAATAGATATGATATAAAAGATAGAAATACATATAAAATACAGTGTTCTCATACAGTAAATACACCCAAGCAATCCAGGCCTAAGGCCCCATACAGACACTCAACATACGACCTAGTTGATATATCACTCAAACAATCAATCACTCAGTCAATTTGTTAGCGCATCCAACAAAACATGTCTGAAAGCATTCCAACATCAAGGGCACAAATGACAACAGGGGCAATGAAAGTCATCTACTTTTAGTAGCATTGAGACATGATATTGCAATTGGGTAGAAACTGTGTTTGAGTCTGTTAGTCCTTGTGTATGTTGTTCTATACCGTTTACCTGAAGGCAGCAGTTCGAACATGGAGTGTCCAGGGTGTGAGGTGTCCTTTATGATGTTATGGGCTCTTTTGAGGCAGCGGGAACTGTGTAGGTCTTTCAGTTTGAGGAGAGGGCAGCCGATTGTCCTTTGGGCAGCGTTGATTACTCCCTGGAGTGCTTTCCTCTGAGCCACTGTGCAGCTAGCGTACCATATGCCTATGCAGTACGTTAGTATGCTTTCGATGGAGGCTCTGTAGAAAGATACCAGCAGTCTCTGTGTGATGTTGTTCTTCCTAAGCACTCTCAGAAAGTACAGTCTCTGTTGTGTCTTTTTCAGTAGCTCAGAGGTATTCACACTCCAGGATAGGTTTCCCTCTATGCTGACTCCCAAGAAGCGGAAGTCTGCCACCCTCTCCACACAGTCGTCGCTGATGATTAGTGGTTGGATTTCTGTCTTGTGTCTTCTGTAGTCAATTATGAGTTCTTTGGTCTTTTTCGTGTTTAGGAGAAGGTTGTTATCCTTGCACCATGAAGACAGCCGCTCCACCTCATCTCTGTAGGCAGACTCATCTCCCCCAGATATGAGCCCCACCACAGTAGTGTCATCTGCGAACTTTACAATGGTGTTGCTCTGGTGGGCGGGGGTGCAGTCGTGTGTATAAAGCGAGTAGAGCAGTGGACTAAGCACGCAGCCCTGTGGCGACCCAGTGCTTAGATTTAGGGCTGGAGATGTGTAACGTCCCACTCTCACTCTCTGTCTGCGGTCGGTGAGGAAGCTATTGATCCACTTACAGGTGCTGTGAGGAAGCCCTAGGTCTTTTAGCTTGGCGTCCAGTTTGTATGGAAGAATGGTATTAAATGCCGAGCTATAATCCACAAAGAGCATACGCACATAGCTTCCTTGCCTCTCCAGATGTGTTAATGCTACATTGAGTGCTGTTGCTATGGCGTCCTCTGTCGATCGGTTTGCTCTGTAGGCAAACTGGTGTGGGTCAAGGCTGCTGGGTAGGGCTGCTGTGATGTGGTAATGCATTTGTATTGTATGAGATACATTCTTTATAATGTATTTGGATAGTTGAAATCTAAAGAACACGGATGGCTGAGAATTGAGTTTTCTGTATTTTGGGGCTTTTACTAGACGTGTCATATAAAAACATCCCACATGTCAGTTCAGAGGCTTAAGTTTAAGGACCTTTAAGGATCTTCTGCAGTGTAGGCTTAATAGAATGTGGCTTTGTTGTATTTGTTTAAGGCTGTCACATATGAAGGAGGCCAGTCAAAGCTTTTACACAGTTGGTGGTAGAGCTGATCTGAGAGGCAGAGGGCTCGCTTCAGGCCACCAAGCACATCAGAGTCCCTGTGGTCTGCTCCACAGTGTCACTGCTGCTTCTGCCAGCAGTCCCTTCCACAAACAACAGCTATTTATATCACTAGCCTGCTGCTGGACTTTTTAGCCCTAAACTCTGCTTCTGACTGTGCCGGCGCATGTGTGTTTGTGTGCCTGTGAGTTCACTCGTGTGTATTTCAAAGCGATTATGTGCAATTGAAACTCAGATTAATTATTCAATAGGGAAGTGAGAGGCAAGCTGACAACATTTAACCGGTGACTCTCTCGCGGTCACTAATATGTGCTAGACGCAAACTCGCTCGCTCAGACAACATCATGGAAACGTGCTCGATGGAAACACTCAGTCACACGCCAGAGACCCAGTGATGAGAAGATGATGACATCCCAGAGGGAGGGAGAATCCCTTCCCAAATATACACACACAGACTGAATCCTGTACTCTGCAGTAGTCTGGTTCTGAAAGACTCTCAAGTGCAGCGGCACCTAAAGCCAGGCATTAGAGAATCTCACTGGTCGATCCACTAGGTTTAGGTGTCACTTTTTAATTGCTCAAACTGCAGTGCATTTTCACTGCCCTAAATTCACGGTTAGTAGCACACCAGCATGAGGAGTAAAAACTTCAAGAGCAGGGGGAGAATATGAATGTATACATATGTTTGGGAACGGGGTGGTAAGATGAGGGCACCTTTTATTTTTAATGCCTTCTAATACATTTTTATATTCAGGAGTGCAAGCTGTCTGCAAATGTGAGAATACATGTACATTATGTGTGTGTGTGTGTGTGTGTGTGTGTGTGTGTGTGTGTGTGTGTGTGTGTGTGTGTGTGTGTGTGTGTGTGAGAGAGAGAGAGAGAGAGAGAGAGAGAGAGAGAGAGAGAGAGAATGTAACTGTTGCTCTTGGCAGGCCCCCTCTCTTCTTCTCTTTGAGCTGAACCCATTACAGTCTTATAAAAGGGGGAGAGGAGAGAGGTTTGATATGAAGCAAAGGAAATAGATTGGCCTTATTTCCTGTCTGGCTGCCACAGAGCAGACACTTGTGTTGCCTAGACGATGCAGGCAATTGACACTCAATTTTGTTTGAAATATCACGCCTCTATCATGTCATTATCAGCTTCTCATGGTAATCCACAAAGCCGCACTGTTTGATATCTGACAATAAGGGGGAGTCACAGAGTCACGGAATCTCTCACTCGATTACCAGGCAGAGAGAGAAAACGGGGTTGAGAATGAAAGGGAGCAGAAAACGAGAGAGCGGGGAGACAAAAGACGGGGTGAAAGAAGAAGAGATGGAAAGATAATTCAGGGGAGAGAAGCGAGAAAAGCCACAGATTTTCTATGTTGGCACTAAGAAGTGGAAGGAAACTGAGATTATACCTGCCCACTTCGCAAAGACATGAAAAGGAGTCCAACAGGTCTGGCATAGTGGAGGGGGAAAAAAAGAGAAGCGAATGTGGGCAATAGGGGTGGCACTCTTCACAACTGTGAAATTGGGGTGATCTTGTAAGCACACCCACTCATCTCAGGAGAGTTGATGGGTAGGCTGGGGTAATGATAGTGCTGCAGTCAGTTTCTCTATTCCCCCTGCCTGGCTGTGTGTGTGTGTGTGTGTGTGTGTGTGTGTGTGTGTGTGTGTGTGTGTGTGTGTGTGTGTGTGTGTGTGAGAGAGAGAGAGAGAGAGAGAGAGAGGCAGCCTGCCAGTATGTGTTCTGTGTATCTGTTCTATTTCTTGCTGGTCCTTCGTGAAAGCAGGAAAACCTCACCCATCCAAAAGGTGAGAAGCTGGCTTATGAGGAATGAGCGTTACCTTCCAGCGCTGACGGCCTCTGTCACGCGCTATGTACTGGAGCCTTTGACGAGGGCTAATATTGACCTAAGAATGTTGGTTGTTTTCAGGCGCTCTTCAAACAAGAAAAAATGCAGCTGTTGGTCCCTCGGCTCCTGTGCAGGCAGAAAATACCTTTTGTACACCTGTGCACATTAATAAGGTGTTGTCTTAAGGTGGGTGTGGGAGCAGGGAGGGGGGGTGTCTTGCTAACAAGAGATTTGTGGGATCAACTCCTTTCGTATTACCCCTGTCGAGTGGCAATCGGTTAAAAAAAGGAGGAAGTTAATGAAGGAAATATTATACATGAAGGAAAATGTTAAGAGACTGTGTCGATAGAACAATGCAGATGAGATGATTTGGTCCTTCTTTCTTACTTCAGAAAACTGGTAGTGCTAGGGCAAGTTAGTAATGCTGGGTTGCTACAATAAGGTCTCTTTCATACAGGTGTGTTGACGCCTGGGGCAGGCTTGGCCTCAGTCCCTTCCATTCACCCTGGCTGATTTGAACAATAACTATCGTATCTTTTAAAAGAGAAGGGAGGGTGAAGCGTCAAGAAGTAGATGCCTAAGAGCTCTGTTGGGGCCAAGAAAAACCCCCGCTGCCGTTGTCAGAGCTTGTTGATGTTGTAGGGAGGAATTTTTTTTTCGTTTTTGCCCCCACCCCCATAACCCCCACACTTTTTTTTCCCACTTCTGCGCTGGATTTGGTGTTTTGTGCCGTAGGACAGAGTGTGGTGAGGAGACAGAGGAACAAAGTGCTGCTGTGTGGAGCAGCAGCTGCTGCTTGCCGGATCAAAGGGGCAACAAGCGTGGTCTTCCTGGCCCAACGCTGCTCTGGAGGTGTTTGACGGACAGTCAGCAGCTGGTGCCGTACAGCCCGCCCTGTAGGGGTCAGGCTGCTGGACTGCAAGGCCCAGAGGTGACATACCGTCACTGGACAGGGGGAAGAGGGGAGAAGGTGTTAGATGGGAGGGTAAATAGAGGGAGAGATGTCTATGTTTGTTTCTTTTGTTGTGTGTGTTGCTTTGGTGTTTTAGTTTAGAGCGAGACTTTTGGGATTATTGTTCCATATTTCTATCAGATATTTACCCTTTTGTGATGAGTGAGTCAGTTCCCACTTATTCTTCATAATGCATGGATGACGGCTGCCTGGTTTTAAGGCTAAACAATTACTTTCCTAGCGTTGTGCTCCACACTGCAGTATTCCACCTCTTTGGTGCTGACAGAGAATCAGAGTGAGAAAAGAGAGACAGAGAGCAAGCATGCCGCAGTGCTATTGATTTATTTTAATTAGCTCCTCGTTAAATCTTGTCAGTTTGCAACACAAATATATAATTCTTTGTCTGATTTTCCACTGGAGTCTTAATGACTCGTACTCAGCGGGTTTCAGAGAGAAATGACTTCTGCCGCTAGACTGACAGAGCAATGCAAATGTTAGTCATATAGGACTGAGGGGGGGATGCCACAAATGGGCAATGAGTGGAGTAATAAAAAGGGAAAGAAAAACAGGTCAGTGAAAGTCCATGGAGGAGAGGTGAAACAGTCCCCCTTTCAGAGGCAGACAAAAGAGTGTGTGTGGGGGGGTGAGGTGGCGTGGGAGGTGGGAATATGGAGGCACAGTGGATGTGAGAAAGAGAGCGAGAGAGAGGGGAAGAGATAGACAGAGGTAAAACTATGTAAACACAGTGGCTGCCCTAAACGCGGGCCCTCACCGACGTTTCTAAAAAAATGATCCTGTCTTGCTCTGCTTCACATCTGCACTAAATCAAACACAGGGGTGAGGTAATGTTCGCCCGGCACATGTCTCTCGACTCCTGTTTTAACTTAAAGAAGCGAAGAAGGTATAGAAAAGGGGGAAACTGTCGCTGATGAGCTTGAGAAAGCTTCCCCATTCCTACCTCCTTGTCACTTATCTCTATCCTAGAGGAGTGAAAAGCTCCTTTGTGATAGTTTATGATAAATCCACAGATACTGTAGGTTCAGTCTGGTGGCAAGCCATGTATAAACTGTTACAGGGGCCTGCCTGGACCATGTGAGCTGATTAAATCACCGTTGTTGACACTACAGTGGATCAGTGTTAGAAGTTCAGTAGCCTTGGACTACCCTGTGTCTGACTGGACCATAATTAGTGTTTGCTTATACTAAACACACTCTCTTCATGGGGTTAATTTGCATGCACTTCCCGGTCAAAGGACATCCAGTTTCCACTCCTGTCTCTCTGCCTTTCTTTTTGGTGGAAGAGCATCAAACTAAAGCCTTCCTCCTTTGATTCTAGTGAGTTGTGACTCAATCGCTGGGGGTTTGGAATCTTTATTTCTGTCTGAAGCGGAAGTATGGAAGCAATGAGCTTTAATAGGAACCAGAGGACAGTCATGTTTGCAAGCAGTGATCATGGATTGAGTTCAGTATGTTCTTGTACAGATTGTGTTGCATCTAATCTTCCTACAAAGCCAGACGAATAGGGGCCCAGGAATCGGAAACTTGCCCCCCTCTCACTTGGTATATGAGCTTCCAAAATGGGCATGTGTAGGTCAGCCATGAAGGCAATAAACTGTCAACGATTTTTGTGACACTGTTTAAATGCTTTGCACACTGTACAGCGCTATGTTTGGAGTAGTCCTGTGCTTATTTTTTAGATAAGGCACATTCCGTTTTCTGCATTTCATTCTCGTGTCTCACTCTGTCTTGTTTTTTCTTTCTTTCTTTCTTTCATCACAAACTCGTCAAACGAGTGACCCCACTCCTGATTGGCTAGGTTTCCTGTGATCTCCACCGCAATTGGCTAACTAAGCATTGAGACTCTCTGTTTCGCCTCTCTCTGTCTCGTCTCCCTCCCTCTCGCTCTCCGTCTCTTGGCTGTGCTCCAGGGTAGGGTGGTTTGGCATGACAATTTCTCAGCGAAGGAATGCTGACAACAGGAGCGAGTTACCAGGTGTGGCTGCAAGTCAGTTAACTAGAAACAAGGCCTTTCTGACAGACTGAGATGAGGAAGTAAGAAAAAAATTTAAGACAACACTGAGTGAGACAGACTGGTTTGCTGTGATTACATCTGCAAACCTCCAGTAACCTTTGATACTATTATGCTTGTGATGCAGTTGGCTTGCTGCATTAAAGGGGAGCGTTGTAAAATTGAAGGACTCTACTTAAAAAATAAAGTCTCGTGGTATGCTTTAGGATTATGTAAGTTCACTAGTCCATCTATATCTCTTCTTCTGTGCCTGACCAGCTCTTAATCTCAGTCCCCCCACACTCAAGTAACTACAGGCTATAGCAAAACACAGCATGCTAGCCTGTCTCCATCATTCATATCTGCCCACTATGTTCAACTCCTAACAGCCGTAGTAAGTTTAGCTTCTTATATCATTAGGAAGATGGATACCAGGTCTTCCTGTGGAGATGCATTATTGTATCTGCACACAAGCTTGTGCTTTTCAAGTGCGTCTTTCACGCCATCTCAGTGAATAAAAGTGCTTCTGTGAGCCAGCTGGCAGTAGTATGTGAAGAATGTGCTGACATGCATTATACACACATATTGACTGACATGTGCATACATATTAACATGCAAGCTCTAAAGTGTACTTAGCACTGTGAGTGCAGTTTTTGAAACGCAGCTTGAAAATGTGTTTAGGGCCTATTGGCTGGACAAAACCAGTTGCTAATATTAAACAGCAGTGGGCCGCAGCCCCCAACAGCCCACTTTTTCCTGGGGTATTGTACACATTCTGAGCTGTATCCCAATGAATGACCTCCACACGACCCCCTAACCTTGCCTTTAATTATTTGTTTGAAGACAGCACGGAGTTCCCATGCTGAGAGGTACTCTGTGTACTATGTGTGCATGTGTGCGTGTGTGCGTGTCGGTGTTTCTGTGCTCTAACACTGAGCAGAGGCAGGCCATAATAAGCTAGACCACCAGATGTAGATAATAAAACATGGGCTTTGGGTTGGAGGTTTTTTAGCTAGTGTCCCCTGTGAGCCTCCTGTGTTCTGGTTAGCCTATGGACACACTGGCGGTGGTTGTGGTTATGTCCATGGTGTTGATGTGTAGATTTACAGCACACACACACACATACACATTTTAGCAAGTGGCTTAGGAATTCTAAATCCCTGTGGTCAACCTCTGTATCTCTCTCAGGACTTTGGGTCCTCTGATCCATCCATCTGACTGTCCATCTGAGTTGACTGGCCCTCATCTCTGGAGGATTCCTGGTTGTGTTGTTCTAAGCACACTCCATTAGCAGCTCACGGGTGGAGGGAAAACAGTGTTATCTGGCCCAGCTCTGATAATCTCAATTGACTTTACTCAGACCGATAAAAGGTGCTCTAAGGCCACAAGAGGCACCCCCACTCCCCACCCCACCCCCCAACTCTTTTCGGTGCACATCGTCGCCTGCTGGTTACTGTGGCAACTTGTTTAGTGTGCAAAAATAGTCTTTGTGAATCTTTATCGTGACAGTTAGCCAACAGGGAACACTGACAAGAAGCAGGTCCATTTGGGAAAATATCTGAAAATCCACATTTTTCCATACCCCAAGAGCTGTTTGGGTACTAAAAATTAGTAAACACTGGCAGCTAAATGCTTCCCGGCATGCTTACATTTATATATTGTCTGTAAGAAGATGGAAAAACACAAATATAAACAACTATTTTTCCATCTGAAAATGACACTTTGATCCTACTGAGTACTCTCCAGTGCACAGAGTATTTCCTCTGCAGTCACTAGAAACCGTATGGTTGAATTTAGCACCTGGGAAGAACATTCTTAATATTATGTGTTTATGGCTGTGACCCAGAATACGTTAGGTAAGAATGCACATGGTTGTGATTTTGAGCCTGTTGGTGCATCCACAAAGGGAGAAAGCAGGACATATATTTTGGCAAGCCTTACACTCTGTACTTAAAGAGGGGAGTGTGATACGAGGAATGTCTTACTGTTTTCTTGCTCAGCTGGTTTCGATGCTGGAACCGTCTTTCTCCCTGAAGCACCTCGGGCATTTCTTGGAGCATAGCTATCGCGCAATGTTTTGTCCCCTTTGTTCAAAAATACTTCAGAGTTAATAAAAGTTCATTTTTATTCCTCCCTTAAATTGCAAATCATGCGTTACAATAGTATAATTTCCAATACAGCTCTCTCCTTCACTCCATTCCACTCCACCTCTCATCTTCCTCTTTCATTCTCCCTTATTCTCATGTGGGTTTGTTTCATCTTTTTTCTCTCAGGGGCCTGCAGTACCCCATGCGTACCTGCACTCTGGATGCCCCCTGGCAAATGAGCACCGCGTCTTTCTTTTCCCAACTGTGCATTTTGTACATTTAACCATGTCACTTTGAGCCGGGCAGATTACAGGCGTTTAAGTTCATTGGAGAAGGTAAGGGCAGGTATCAGGGCTTCATGGGGGATTAGGAACCCAAATTGGTTCCAGCTCTCCCTTCCTTCTAATGACCAGTTCTTTAGCCATATTGAT
This sequence comes from Aulonocara sp. 'chitande type north' Nkhata Bay, assembly GCF_057382095.1. Lineage (NCBI taxonomy): Eukaryota > Metazoa > Chordata > Actinopteri > Cichliformes > Cichlidae > Aulonocara > Aulonocara sp. 'chitande type north' Nkhata Bay. The sequence goes on along the minus strand of NC_141362.1, from coordinate 25,061,280 downwards.
GGTGCCTTGGCCCGTATGTTAGGAGAGGGCAGTAAAGACTTTTTTTTTCTTCCCTCCACTGTGTTTTTTGGAACTAGCAAAAGACTCCATGCTGGACAGCTCCAACGTGATTTGAAACCCCACTTTAATATCAACCACATGGGGGTACCCCTAGAGCTAGGTCCATGCTATGTTTTCAGGTTTATTAAAGTGAATGAGAGAAAGTCAGAATGAAAAGAGGTGGCAACAGAGGTAAAAAGAAAGATATAAAGGTGGAGAACTTCCTTGGCCTTAGTGGGCAGATTGTGTTTGACACAACCCAAGGCATCCCATTCCAAGTTAAAAAGGTTGCCCCTGGCTGGCAGTCACCTCCAGATGACCTCCGGCTCTACACTGGAAAAGCCACAGGAGCAAGACTGGCTGGGGAGGCTTTGTGGAGGTGCACTTACTCGCTGCTGTGGTGGTGATAAAACTTCAGACAGCCTAATTGATGGGCTCACTGACATAACAATACCTTGTGAAAGCACGGCGTGGCCCATGCCTGGTCCTCATTTCTGGACAGCTGGAAGGGGAGCAGAACCCCCTACAATGCAGCCAGAGTTGGGGGTCCCACAGAGGGGGAGGGAAGAGATGGGGGTGCAATGAAAGGAACCATTTATGTCCTGCATTTTGAACTTAAAGTTCATTTTGAAATTCAAGTATCCCCACAAAAAATAACATTTTGGTGCAATAACTGTAGAAGATGCAGTACATTACATAGAGTTGGTGAGCGTTGGGTAGAACTATAGCAGTAGTGACAGAAAAAAGAAAGCGAGACGGAGAGAGGAATGGATGTGCCATGTTGAGGGTTCTTCTGTGCCCAAGTTGCACTTAATACTTGAGGAATGTCTCCCTGGTGCCCATAGCAACCAAACGTAATCAAAAGCTTTATTAAAAGAGGGGGGAATAGATCATAAGGAACATTAAAAGTATCCCTCACTGGGTTCCCAAGTCAGCAGACAATTGCCCTTTTGTTTGTTGCTGTTGTGTCGTGAGCGCCTCTCTCAAGGACTCGGTGGCTAATGTTGCCATTAAGTCATGCAAAACTGTTTTTTCTTTGTGGAGGCTCGTGATGAATCTTTCTGTGTGTGAATGCAGCGTGATTTAACGTTTGCTTTTCTCTTCTCTGTGTTTATTTTTTCCTCTGCCAGGTTTATCAATGCCAGGAGAAGAATAGTACAACCCATGATCGATCAGTCAAATCGAGCAGGTAAAAAAAAAGGAAAAGACAAACAAAAATTTCAAAATGAAAAAACCCAAACAGACAATCCAGCTAATCTACAGTAGAGTACGGCTTCTTTTCCCTGCATGAAGACACCCTTTCCAAATCCTTTACTGGCAAGCACATTATGCCTGGAGCCCAGATTTTTAGAGGGGTACCCTACACCTACTCCCTCCTCTTCCTCTTCCATCGTTCATTCCCTTTTCCATTTTCTCAATGAGATGTGTTCAGCAGTGGTGCAGGCTGTTTGCTGATTGACTCTAATTGGAGATTTCCCAGTCTAAGTGGCAAGAGAGGTATATTAGCAGTCTCTCTGTGAATTACTAATTGGACACAAGAGGAGTGCCAAAAACGCTAGCAGCAATTTATGAGTTATCTCCCTTCTTTTTTAGGCTATTTTGTTTTTCTTCCTTTTTTTCAGTTAGGTAGGGGGCTTTCCCCTGAAATTTTCTGCTGCATTTTTATTTCCTTCCCTCAAGAATCACTCTTCTTAATTTTGATCTTAAGTAGTCATTCACTGCATTGTAAATATCAAAACCTCTCTGATTTTTTTTAATGGATTCCACCATTATGTCTTGATTTATCCCCCATGCACGAGAGATTTACATTGGTTTAAAAAAAGATGGAACACTTTATATTGGTAAATCATAACACACTGATTTTCCATGTCTAATGTGTTCAGATTTCCAAAAGCACAACCTAGTAGTAGCAAGTATGCCACTATGTGATCCTGCTGAATGTTTCAGTCACCCTAAGCTTCATTGACTTTGGCATTACCAAAAAAGAAAAAAAAGAAAGAAGAAGAAAAAAACAGTAATTCTCGTTTTATGAAGATCCCTACACTCAGGGATGGAGATTGTTCAAACCGACACGAGCCATGATTAAAATGAGATGCACTTACAAATGTGGGCGCCTCTTTCTATACTTATTGCTCTTTTGTGTGGAGTATTTGACAGCCTGCATCCAGTGTGTGCCAATCAGCAATCTCTACTAACACAGCATGACTAACATCTCCCTCTAATCTTTGAGAATTACAGATTATCCAAGATAATTCTGTTATAGTCCCAGAATGCAATGGTTTCTGCAGTCTCCAAAATGCATTAGTTCAATAAGCCTAATAATAAACAAAATAAGATCCAGCTGAGCAAAGATTGCTGCTCTGTCTTCTTTATTATTATAACAGCTAATCAGGTAATTCATCCATAATACATATTAAACAATCTGGCAGTTTTGGGATTATCTAAATTTGTATGTTATGTTCTTCTTAAGAAAAGAAACATATACATGTGCTATGGATTTAACAAAATATTTGAAGGCTGAGTCTGGATGAATTGCCTGCCATGGCATAAATTCTTCCCATCCTGTCAAACTGCATGCTTTCTTCTCTCGGTTAGAGAACAATGTGTCTCCCTTGAGCGTGGTTTTGAATGACACTTGCTGCGTGTACGCACAAGTGTTTGTGTGTGCGTGTGTGCTTGCATGCATAAGGACCCACTGTATGCATGTTTGCATGCCACGCGTCAGTCAGTGCTGTCCACAAACATGAGCACAATGTCTTACAGTATGTTTGGGCTGGAGCTGGGACAATTGCTGATAGTCTGGTGTGTTTTCTCTTCTTCTTCCCCCCTTCCTTTTTCATGTCCACATTTTGACTACAATCAGGTTTTCTTCTTGATCCTTCAGTGAGCCAAGGAGCAGCGTACAGTCCGGAGGGCCAGCCAATGGGTAGCTTCGTGCTGGACGGTCAGCAACACATGGGGATCCGACCAGCTGGTAAGTCCATCCGCCTCCTTTCCTTCGTCCGTCTTCCCTCCACCATGCCTGCTTTACCACACAAGAGTTACCAAAGAGCTGAATGACACTGACCCCACTGTCTGCAGCATGAAATGTAGTAACCTCAGCATGGAGAAGGTCTCCCAAGTCAGTCGCATAAACCTAACACTAGTGTGCACCTCAACCACGATAACGCTTGTCTTTAAAAGTCCCCCCCGCCTGCCTTGCTTGTGCTTTTTCTAATCTCATAATCACAACAAATGGGTTTAAGGGAACCAGCAAGAAATGTAAACTCTTAAACCACTTCTTCACATCTTCCTCTTCCCTCATTTTCCATCTAAAGCTAACCAACCTCATCCCTTCTACTAGTTGGTCGTCTCTGACCTCGCTGTGACTCAAACTCCTGCTGATGCTTTTTCTGGCATTTATTTCTTCTTTCTAGGGCCTATGAGTGGAATGGGGATGAATATGGGCATGGATGGGCAATGGCACTACATGTAACCTCCATCTTGTAACTCAAAAAGCAAAGAAAAGGGGGAAGTAAGTACTGGGTTCTTTTCCTTGTTTTTTTCACACGTTGGGGCTGCTGGGTTTTATTTTTATGCTATTTTTTTTCCCAATTCCCTTTCACTTGACCAGCACAATGTCCTCTCACACTGGGCAGAATTTTACAGCAAGCTTGGGCCCCCTTCCTTCCCAGCAACAACTTAGGTAGCCAGAAAGATGCTTTAAATGTAGAGGATAAATTGAAGACTTGAGAAAAAGGGGTAATCATCCTGGGACAGAGAGGACCCGACTTGTGGCGCCAGACAACATGAACAACAACAGAAAAAGGGGGGGGAAGAAACAACCTGGCATGGCATGCACAAATTTATTTATCACAACAGCGCCATCGCTCTCCCCATCTTGGACAGCCAATGCAAATGTTGGACATTTAGGGAAAAAATAACATCTCCTGGGGAAGGGCCTGACAGGGAGAAATTAAGCAGGCTCCAGTGAAGCGATAAAGAAGGAGAAGTGAAACTGTCCTCCGAGTGACATAAATCTGTCTGGGGAAGGATTGATGCCCAAATTATCTTATATGCAAAGACGGGAACACCGCAGTACATTACGGCCCCTGAGCAAGATATACGGGCCGCGGGTGACATGGCCGATTCTTCACTGGGGGTTTGGTTTGAGCTGTGTAAAGGGAGGAATGAGTGTGTGGGGGGGCTGTGTGTTTTGATTATTTTTTACTGGAGGGAGACGATTTGGGGAGCGGGAGGAGGCAGTGAGTGGCCTGACCTGAGACTCGCAGACAAGAGCAGGGAGACACTGAGATAAATTTATAAGGTAGAAGACACAGGCATGCACACTTTGTCCAAAAGGAGGGGGTCTTTTTCACACATACAGATACGGCCTCTCCGAGACACTGTTTTCCTGTCTCTGTCTCTCTTTCACACACATACACACACAATCCCTCTATAGCTAAATGGCGGCAGTCTGATTAAGCTGGCCATTCTGCCACAGTGCTGACATTTGAAAAATCAAGACATATAACATCCCAAAGGCGGCGGGGCAGATGAAATTTTATTTAACACCTAAACTCCCTTGCCCAATGAGGCACAATATAATAACACTTACCTTGATTAAAAGAACCCTTTATATGTAAATGGAGACTGGATTTTCCAAAGGGTCACAGCGGTAATTCTGCCGACAGAGATCATTTCACCCCTCCAGTCCTTGCATTCTCTCTCTCTTCCTCTGCTTCTCGCTGCCTCTCGCACGTTTTATCTCATCCCCTCCTGTCTTTGCTAATGGCAGGAGGGAAAAAAAGAGAGAGAGAGAAGGGAAAATCAGGAAGCAATGTTCCCTAAAACAGCCACACAGAGACAACATTTGCTCAGGTTGGCTAATTCTTAATATAGGGCTATATAATTTTGAGACTATTTAATTACGTAACATACTTTATGCTTCATGACCAATTACATTAATAGCTTAATACAGAGCAATATTATCCTCTCTTGATTTGATTACACAGTCACACAATATGGTATATTTGGTACTTAATTATGGCCAGCCATTGAGCAGGACTACTGTGCCATAACAGAAGTGCGCAGCCAGCTAGGGAGGCAGGCATGCAGAGATGGCAAGGGAGAGAGGCCCAGTCTGTCCTCAGTCATTGTCTTCAGATTTTACCACTCTTGTTAATAAAAGAAGGGGTGGGGGGGTCTAGGATCTACTTAACGGAATGACTGGAGCTTACAAGACTAGAGATTACCAGCTTACAGTGTCAAAAACATCTGCTGGGCCTTTTAACAGGAGCTGTCCTGGATTATATGGAGGTGAGGGCATCCATCATACCCTACTAACACCCTGAATGATTTATTTATTTTATGACCTGAGTAGTGAGGTTTTAAGAGACCTGTTCTGACAAACACTTGCATTTCAAATGAACTGACATGGAAAGGGAGCATTAGAGAATGGCATAGCTTTCAACCAGCGGACTGGCCATTAATCTTGGCCTTTGCTGTCCCTCTCTCCTTTCTGTCCTCCTCCTCTTCCCCTCACCGGGGTCCTCCAGTGTAATTTCTTAATTGCAGTGTTCTAAGGTGGAGGAATGCAGAGAGTGAGCATGCCTAGTGACCTTGCAGCGACCTCTCCCCTCCTATTACAGCTTCTAATCCCCCAGGGGTTCACATTACAAAGCAGGCCAGCCCAGACCCAATCCCAGACCCAGGCCCCCTGGCTCCAGCGGGACCTCCTGCTCACTCGTTTCTCCCCAAGGTCCAGGCCTCTGGACCAGCCTTGTTCCCATACTCCAGTCCCAGGCACCAGGAACAACACCCCCACATTTGACTTTTTTTTTTCTTGCTGATTACAACAAACAGCAATGCGAAAAGCCAAACAGTGGCACTGCTGAGCCAGCCCCGTGTCCTGGGTCGTGTCACAGTATGAGAGATGCAGCATGCTGAGGTCTCTACACATATGAAGTGGAGTCCACCTTAAGAGATATCAGCATAAGCCACCGCCTTTCCGTTTGCTCTCTCTTTCCCCTTTTTTTTGTCTTTGTTTTGCCGCTGTTTGATGAACAACTGGTACTTTTTTTTTTTTGCTTGAAATGCTCTTATTCAGAGGCGGAAACAAGCCTTTAATGTTCTCTATATTGGTGATGCAACTAACCGAGACCTAAATTATTTAACGATGTCTTTAAGAGATTCTAAATCAAATATGTGCACAAAGGCACATCCCCACGAGAAAATGCCTGTTCAGTTAGTCACTAAATTCAGCTGGGGAATTGACTCTTCCACTTGTAAAAGTATTAGCACTTCTCCACATCAATACGCCTGCTTGGTTTTCCTCACATCCTCCAGGACTACAGTGTCTGTGGATGACTGAGGATCATTTTCCGACCTGAGACCTGACCACAACGCTATTGGGCATTGTAAACCACTCACCATCGCCTAAAATAGTCTGCTGCAATAATGTCTCTCTTTACTTGTAGGAGCTAAAAGCGCTGCAGTCACAGGCGCAGTGTCATAAAATCTGTTAAGCTCTTTGTTGGAGACGTTGAGTTTAAATTGAATTAAGGTCTGTTAATGGAGAGGGAGCGTGTCAAAGCTGCGGCGAGAAAACAGTTTTAGTGACTGTGTAAATACGTTCTCGTCTTTCTGCCTTTCTTCTCAGGTCTGTCAGGCATGCCAGGGGAGTACGTACCTCAGAGTGGTCCTATGGGCATGAGCATGACCCCACCCACTTACACCAACCATCATCAGCTGACCTCTCACCCTTCCCAGCTCCGACACGGGCCCCCTTTCCATGCATACCTACCCGATCATCCCCGCGTCCACCACACTCATCACGCCATGCTGATGCACGGAGGACCCTCGTCGCACCCAGGAATGACCATGTCTGCACAGAGACCCCCTTTGCTTTCTCCCGTTGACCCCAGTATTGGAGGACAAGGCCTGGACATCCATGCCCAATAGCATAAGGGAACTTTGCTACGACATCACGACAACAGCAGCTACTACAAGAAACCAATAAGAATAAAAAACAAACAAACAGCAACCAACAATAAATCCTATTTTGAGACTATTTTTAAGAATAAGAAGCAAACCCTTTTGACCAGAATTTGACACGAACGAAACAGAATTCCAGATGAGCTGTGATAATTCTTTTCTTTTTTTTTCTAACTTGTCAATTTTGTTACTTTCATCCAAACGGAGGACCAAGCTGACAAGAACACTTTGTAAAGTCTTGGGCTTTTGGTAAAGATCAACAGAGGATGTTTTGACATACGTGTGCAAAGAACGGACAGACGCACCCGCTCGAAAAAAAGCAAAACACACACACTTTTCTCACACTCACGCACCGTCATAAACACGTTCAGTACACATTCATGTGATGCTCTCAAACGCTTCTATAAGATCACTCTGGAAGATTTAAAAAAGAGAAGAAAAAAAAAAAAAGAAACAACAGAAAGACTCCAAGAGTTATAACTACTGTAGTATAAAAGTATAGATAAATAAGTTAAAACTTGTGCATTTTTTTTGTTGATCACATGGTTTCTGTTTCCTGAGCTAGTTTTAGAATTAAAGGTTAACCTTTTCTCTCTCACACTGTGTGTGCTCCTTCCTGGAGGAGAAACTGTCTCGCAGCACAGCACTATTAAAGAAAAAAAAATAAGAAGATGGAACATCTCAAAAAGGCTTCAAACCACAGAGGGCAATCAGGTCCTGTCCCCCATAAGAACAGGGCATGATGGGAAAAGGCTGCTAAATGACACCGGATCTCTCCAGAAGATTCAGTTTGAACATTTGTCATGCCCCTCTCTCTCTTTTTCTTGTTTTTGGTTCATGAATGAATGTTGCCCTGTAGGTTTTAAAGAAAAAAAGAGTTCGTTGTTTGAATTGCCCAAGCACTGGATTGTGTTGGTTTTATACATTTTTATTTTAATATTATTTTATTTTTTTTGTACCCTGGACTCTCATTGATGAAGAGCATTTTGAAGGAAGCTTAATAGTGGAAAAGCAACATCCTGCAGCGCTTCTTTATCTGTGGATCAACATTCTTGCCATAAGGACAATGCTGACACAAATGTTGATTCTGTGGCACTGGAGAAGCATTTGATGGTTGATGCACCAAAAAACCTGAAACACACACACACACACACGCATACACACACACAAAAAAAAGAAAAGAAAAGAAAAAAAACTTAAATTATGAACTCAATGCTTTTGGGAGAAAAAAGCTGAGAGAATATTGTAACAAACTTCGTACAGAGTTCAGTCTATTAATTGTTTCATGTTAGATATTCTATGTGTTTACCTCAATTGAAAAAGAATGTTTTTGCTAGTTTCAGATCTGCTGTGGCATTGATATTGTATGTCCATGAATTCCTTCCTTTTTCAGCACGTGTTCCTCACTAGATGATAAGATGCCGTCTCCCTTAAGCTTTGTCAAAAATACATTAAATACTTGTATGAGGACTGTGACGTAATGTTTAAAAGGTGTTCAGTCACAAATGCTGTAATAAATATTTCATTTTTGATTTTTGTTAGCTTTTTGTGTGATTAACTGTGTTGCATACAAGTCTTAATTCACGTACCCATTTTAACAGAACACAATTAATTGGTTTATTATTATTATAACTCAGAAACCCTTTTTTTGTATATATATTGTTGCCTGTTGAATTTATTTTTGCAAATGGTCATAAAAATACACCATTTCAAACTTTCTTCCAGCACTCTGTTTGCAATAGCTTGTTTTAACCAGACTGCCCGTTTGAGTGCCCTCTTAAACTGACAATAACAAATTGTGGTTGAAATACATCTTCCCATGGACATTTATTTAGGCACACAAATATGCCCTCCGCGTAATAAATTACTGACAAATGCAAATAAAGTGTGCAAATTGCAGAGCAAATTCAACACCAGCCCATCTCAGACTTAGAAGGCTATTAGCAGTTAAGTGGAGGTGCATTTAAAAGAAAGAAAGAAAAAAGGCTGACAGTGGCCTGGACTTATTGATAAGCATAAACAAAACGTTTTAAAGGGCATGTATTTTTATTTTATGTATTTATTTATTTTTCTAAAGATATCCAACATGAGGAAAGTGACTATGAACTGAGTGGAAGTGAATTAGTTTAAATATTTAAAAAAAACCCAGTAAAAATAGAAATAATAAAAAAGCCAGGGTTTTCCCTGTACCCTCCAAAAAAAAAAAAAAAAAAGTCCACATAGATTCACCTTTTAAAGTCTTCCTACTTATTCTAACAACAGAGCAATGATTTGTTCCCACAATAATTGCCTCTTCGGTCAGAACCATGGCGGCCCTCTGTATGTGCTTTGTGCTAATTTCTGCCGTTTTGCAGCGCCGCCTGTCGGTCTAATCGGGCAATGTCGTCCAGGAGTACAGAGATGGGCTTTGAGGGCTATCTCTTCTCTCTTGTCTCTATCCCTGCGCCGGTGTTCGCCCGCGGCCACCCAAGTCATAGCCTTAAACCAGAAATGACAACATAACTTTGGCTGAAACATTTTCTGTCCTTTACTTTCTTGCACTGGATTCAGGGCTATAAGTATGTTTCAACTCCTACATTTTTTTCTCTTAATTATCATTGCAAACTATTTTTTAATCTTGTTATTATGTGTGAAGCAACAAATATAGTGTATGGAAAATTATAGGTATTATTATTATTATTATTGAATTTTACTGTTTATTTTGCACACTAACCAAACTGGCTTAGGATTCTCTTTTTTCTTTTTAAATTTTTAATTCTTTATTTCTTTTTGTGTTGTCGTTGTTATAGAGATTTTTCTTTTTTCTTTTTTTTAAGATTTTCGATTTATTTTTTGTGGGTTTAAATATTAACCGAGCCCTTTTTTGCGTTTTATTTTTATTCAGATATTATAATTTATCGTAAAAAAAATGATGGGTCTTTTTTTATACATTATTGCTTAAATTTGTTTGTTTGTGACGCATTTGCAGGCCTAAACAGGTTTTTAACTGTTGACTTTAGTTTTTTATTATGTATTTTCTCCGGTTTTGCACATCGCATATTTCCACTCTCTGCATGGAAAGTCCTTTTTTTTTTTATTTAAATCCAGCATTGACAGATTATTATTGTTTAGCTATTTATCGTTCATATATTTTGGCCTGCACGACAATCCAAAAGCAATATTTCCTTTTAGGTATTTCCCCCCTCTTTTAATTGGTTTAAACGATTCCCAGGTTGTCGGTGAAAAATTGTTTTAATTGCAGACACCATACCTGAAGAGATAATCGTTATTTAACAATATTTTTTTTCCAATTCGGAATGCTGGGCCTTAACCAGGCAGAAGAAAAAAAATTATTAGTTTTACACCAAAGTCTAGTTTGGTGTATCTTCTTTTGTCGACTATTTAAAACCTAAAAGCCCTTTTTGTTTTTTTAGTGGTCTATTATTCTGTGGATAAAACGGAAGGAAGAAACCCTTCGTTTTGTGCGGAGATTATCAGATGAAAAAGAGAGAAAACGTGAGGATTACTGTGGATGGAGAGGATTTTAATATTAATAGTTTTTTTTCTTTTCTCCCCCCCCTCGTCCCGACCCCTCCTCCCCCCCCCCTCGTCCTCCTCCTCCTCCTCCCTCCCCTCTTCCCCGATGAGACAGAAGGTAGATTGCCTCTGCTGCTTTCCTTTTGCCGATTCGGTGTGACAGGGATGATGGATGATCCAGCCGAGCTAAACAACTCCACCCCTTCATCTCCTCCCTGTCAAAGCCAGTCCGGGCCGCTGCTGCAGGAATAAAATAAGGAATATATTCCCTCTGCACTGCTGCACAATGCAGCCCGTTCCTCTGGAAGACACTCTCCTCCCGTGCAACAATATTAAAAGTCCACACACCCAGTTCACCCGCTAGAAACACTGAGTGCGTTACAGAGGCAACATGTTAATAATACTCATGTTATTGGATATGTTTGCGTGTGCGTGTGTGTGTGTGTGTGTGTGTGTGTGTGTGTGTGTGTTTGTATATGTGTGCGTGCGCGCTTCTTGCAGAGCATCTGGTAAAGTGGGGTTTATGATCTAAGAGAGACGACTGCAAATATATATTTTTAGATACACAAGTGGATCTGCTGGCAGCGACGGGGGGGGGGGGAGCGCGTTAGAAAAGTTTTGCTTCTTCTTTGTTGTTCTTTCAAATTGCTGATTTGGATAGTGGTCGTAAAAATGAACGCTTACGCAGGGACTGAGTGTCCTTCGCTGTGCAGCTGGCTCTCCCCAAAATGGCTTGCTCTGGGGGACAGGGACAGGTTTTTTTTTGTTTTTTTGTTTTTTTTAAGTTTCAGTTTTCTGTGTGTGTAGGCCCATGAGTGTGTGTACGCATGTGTGTGTCTGTGTGTTGCCCTCCTTTTTTTTTTTTTTTTTTAACATTTCAGCAGTTTTCTCTCCTCTTGCCATAAGGTGTTTCTATGACTACGTTATGTAGGCCTGTGCGAGGCGGGTCAGAGGCGGGGGTCCCTGGGAGAAAAGGACCGCATTTGGCTGATCATTTATCAATGTCAACCGCATAATGATTCTCCCTGCAGTCCCCCTATTGATGAGGATAATTACATTAGCTCAGAGTGACTGATCAATAAAGCCCAGGGAAAATGGTTTATTATAGCACCACCGAAAAGGCTTTCTGGACAACCCAGTCTCACGGCAGTGGCTTCCCCCCCCCCCTTTTTTTTAAAGAAGACTTGGTTGTTTTTTGCAATCCAAACTCAGCAAAGGCAACTGTGTGAGTCCAAACTTCATCTATCCGTCGAGTTCACATTGTGTTTTTAACTTCTAATGCTTATTGCCCCCTTTTTCTCAGTACTGAGATGTGATATACTTTCACATTTTATTTTCCTATACGTGAAGCATTTCCTTTTGGCATAAAATAAATAAATAAAAAAATACACGAATTTGCACACCAGGAAATAGCTCACCATGTAGAAACCACTCAATTTTCAAGCCAACTAGCAGGGGAATGGCGCATAAAGACGCATGCATTCATATCTTACGCGATTAATCAAAAGTCAGGCTGCGTTAAGAACCAAATGCTCCCATCTACCTGAACTGAGCTGTGATTTCACATACACCTCCCTTTTCGTGTAATGCATTTTGTCTGGGTGTTGGATAAGCAAAACACGCGCTCAAATGGCAGCAACACCTGATATGGCGTAAAAGTCAAGCCGGCCTTGAGGAGAAAGTCTTCAAATGAAAAGCAAACAAAAGAGAAAAAAATTAGCACACGGAACCAAACAGAAATAACCAACAAAGACAACCAGTAAATGCATTTCTGACCTCTTTCCCCGTCCCCATCTCTCCGCCCCACCACTCTTTCTCTCTCCTTCTCTCTCTCCTCGTGTGTGTGTGTGTGTATATGTGTGTGTTCTTTAATTGTCAACAACTTATCCCCTGCAGGAATGTTGCAAACTCTTTCGCCTTAATTCTCCGTGGTGCTCTGCGCCAGCTCCCATTTACCGCTGATGAACGTGTCTGCAGGAGACAGCTCCATTATCTATTTATCATTTATGATACTATTTCCTCAGACAATAGGAGAAGAAACGCGCCCGCAGATAGTCCCACTGATGACTCCTCACTGGCCTTCTGCGATATTTACTCGACGGCATTTTTGATCAATAGAAAATTTGGATTTTTGTCTTAAATAAAAATAAATAAATAAATAAATAATAAATAAAAATCTCTGGAATATTGAAATTAAACATAGCATTTTATATAAATATATTTTTTGCTGCAAAAAAAAATGCAAATAAAAAAAGAGCATCATGGCTTATATTTTTATGAGGACCACCTTAAAAAAATCTTCAACTGTCCGGGTGATATTCACGATTGTTTGCTTGCCCGCTACAGGAATAAGAGGCGATTTTTTTCACACTTCAATGATACTTGTCTTCTTAAAAAAGAGTGACTGCCACTCCCCTCAACACACATACACAACCCCTCTCCAATGCACACTCACCCTGCAAAAAGGAAATCTTAATGATGCGAATGTTATAAATAGTCAAATAACATAGCTATGGGGGGTTGGAATTAGCAGAAACTGAAAATTGCAATGGCCAGTGCTGAGGCTGCTGGAGAGGCAGAAAAGACGGCATGTTAGTGCAGAATAAATAAGGCGCAATATAAAGGGAAATAGCCGAAGTTTAGTCAAGCCTTGAGGTACTCAAACCTTCATTTCAATCAGTTAAGATTTAATTAGGCAAGCCGCTGGCCTCCTTTTCCCCCTCCTCCTCCTCATTATATTCCCTTTTCCAGCACCGTGTTACAATGGCCCCAAGGTTGTCAACGTTTGACCGGTTTTTCAGTGAAATAATCACGGTTTATGGCTTGAGAGCCCATAAGATTGGGGTATAAATATGGCATTATTCCATTATGAAACGAAAGTCCTAACACTGAGTGGCGCAAATATCGATTCTCTTAATTTATGGGTTGTTTTCGTAAGTAGATTTTTTTTATTCCTAATTTCCTTCGGTTATTTTGAGAGCTTAAAAAAATGGTTAGAAATATCTTGCGGGAGGCCGAGGGCAGCAAAGTGAGACATTTCACAAGAACTGTAAATAACAGAAGAGGGCTGAGGGAGAAGCAGGGGGAGAGAAGCGTGGATGCGCACACATAGTGGATTTTGTAAAATATGAAATTTCTCCGGGTTATTGATTAATGTGCATATTTCTAAAGGCACGATGCGCATTTCAAATCCATTAAATAACTTCAATATAATGTAGATGTTCTCAAGCGAGAGAGAAAGAGAGGGAGAGGGAGAGGGAAGGAGCGCGATCTGGAGACCCCCTCCCCACCACACCCTTGGGCGCAGTGTTATTACATGATGGCGACCCCTTCTGGGGGCCAGAGTAAATGTATTTATGGAAAGAGAGGAAGAAGAAGCGGTTTCTATGTCTTTCTCTTTGAGAGACATCAGCGTTCATTCGTTCATTTCCATTTCTGTGTTAAAAATTGCAAATAACATTGAAGTTTATACTCAGACGTGTATATTTATGTACATATACAAATACGGATATCCTACTTTTTTTCTTCCTTTACCTCAAAAGTTTACATACTGGGATCCCACCTTGGCTATTTCAACATATGAGAGAGACCCTGACCTGCTGCCGTAAATGTGACCTCAGAGACTCTCGTTTCATATTTACTCACAGGTAAAAGGCTCCTTATGCATGTATTAGGAGAGCACGTTGATGGTAAAATCAATAAAGATGGATTGTAGGGTCAATATAATGCTTTGCACCTGGGGACTTGTTGCCCGGCTCCCATTCCTGAGTGTGTGTGTGTATGTGACAGAGAAAAAGAGAGAGAGAAATGAGCAATTCATACGCGACCATCTCTGCAAGCTCTGTGTACGCCGGTGGCTGTGCGTCTGTGTTTAAAGAAAAGAGAGGAGGTTTGAAGAGCAGGGCAGCAGGGCTGAAGTCATCCAGCCGGGGACCCGAAGGACCCTGCTAACTCTGACATCATTAATCACGGCCCACTTGAAGATTATGGCTGAAAGTATAGAATCGGTAACCATTATCGTCTCGGATGGCAGTTAAAACCTCGACAATTCAATGGCATGCAGGCATCTATACGAAAGAGAAAAAAAGAAGAAGAAAAAGGAGCGAAGACAAGTGAAGGCAAAAAGAGGAGAGGGAGTCTGGTGACACTGGGATGGAGTTCCAGGCTGTGCGTCAACGCGAGTCAACGGTGCTCCACGTAATTAGCCCAGACTGGTTTAATATGATTATAAAACATAGCGACGACAGACTCCAAGCACAGCCAACCGCAATTTATTTAATTATTATTATTATTATTATTAATAATAATAATAATTTATAATAATAATAACTTTTCACACAGAATTGATCATTGATGATTTCTTATTTTAATAGCATCACATTGTTATTGAAATAAGTAATCATTTAATTTCGTTTAAATATGAACTGAAATGCGTTTTATTGCCTTTACAATAGTGGAAAGTGGAAATGGCTTTATATTATTTAAAATATTTTCCACAAACTTTAAGACCGGATAAGTTGCTCTTATTCAAATTACAAATAGCCCAACAACTTCGGATAATCATCATTTTATCCAGTGAAAAGCGGAAAATGACGTCTTAAATTTAGATTACTTTTTTTCAGTCGCAAACAACATTATTTTGGTCATTTTAAACTATATAATCGGGCGAAACTAATTATTTTAAACTATCAAGATGAGTTTACTTGCAAAAAACATGGAATGTGCATGTGCGAAAAATTTTTTCACACAACATCCACGTCAGCGTATTATTATTATTATTATTAGTCATGTTTTTCTGCACAACACTCTAATAGCAGGTGATTCAAGGACCCATTTTATGCGGTGTCTTGCATTAAAATCGGTCGCTGTGAGCATTTTCACAAGCACACAGAATACAGGGGAGACAAGAAACGCTAACTTGTTCCCTGTTAGCAGGGAAGCTTCAGTGATGAAAAGCAATAGCTGGTGTCAAGAACTTTTTTAGCACGTCACTACAGCTGGTGGGAATAAATAGTCAACTGAAGAGGAGGGGTTGCAAGCCATGACATAAGGGTATTTGGGTATGTGGCCACAGGGAGCTTTCATATCTCCTCAACACAATAAAAGCCTTGTGTTCAACTGTCTTACAAGTTCAACTTTGTTTCACAACAAGGAGTGTAAACTGTTGTCAATATTCAGATAGCCTTCATCTACCAATAATGACAGGCAGCCGGCTTTCTATCTTATCTGTGGGTCAGGTAGCGCCATACCTGAGGGGAATAAGTGCTGCGATAAAGAGTGCCTGGGCCAATAGAAAGGCTCTTGTCTGTCTGTGAGGAGTTAATGGAGAACGCCACTGGAGACAGGAAGTCCTCAGAAAGTGAAAAGCACTTTATTGCACACCTGAATGGCCTGGAATAGGGTTTCCCTCAAACCCAATGGGAAAACCACATTACAGGTCTTTACACAGGGTCATTACAACAGGGCAGTGGAGTTCAAGTGATCCATTGCATTTGAATGACAACATCACATCGCTCTATTCATTCTTCCCTCTTGTGTGACCTGATGATGATCCCTGTGGGATTGGGATGTTGTCAGTGGAGTGATGTGTTGAAGTTACAGTAGAGCATGTGCAAGATTTGGCCCATGCAAGTGTGCATAAAAACCCACTCCAGCACACATGCGGCCCTCATCCTTTGTCACTAAATGTGAGTCAAGACCGTTGAGGTGATGTGGTTTTCTTGTATCAACAGGTTCCTGGTCCCATAAGCCACAGTACACTGCAACGTGACATCATCAGGCCTCTAAAACTGAATTGCAACATCGATCCCTCTCAGGCTGACCTCCCATAAGTCAAAGGCAGACAATGTGAGACGTGTGTTTAGATGGAAGTGTATATTTACCTGCCAGTGGGAACTCAAGGACATGGTTCCAGCAAGGTTATATCCAGCCACATCGTGGAGTGTTTTGGGGTGAAAATGAGTTGTAAAAATGACAAATGGCCTACAATTCTCTAACTGAAGCAGCACTGCAGTTGGCACTGTGTTTTAAGCAAAACAGTTAATTGCTCAGCGCAGCAAAGGCTCGATGAAACACTCATAAAACATCACAAAAAAAAAGCCAGTGCCTTCTTCTGTTCTTGTCTTCACCGTGCAAACGACTGCTTCCATCCCTGCTCTTCATAATTTCCCAGCGCAAAAATATTATGTTGCCTGTGGCAACAATTCAATAAAATACCCAATCACATCTGTTCTTTCATATATTTCCCAAATTAAGCTAAGTCTGTACATAATAGAGAAGTCTTCTCATCTGTGTGCTAGGATTTCAAGCCAGGATTTACTGCAGGGTGATAAATGACAATAAGGCTTGTTTTGACAAATGCAATGCTACTTTTGAATGAGCGAGGGGTTGGCACAGTGTGCAGGGCCAGACCCACTGTTATCAGCTGGATTAGTGGCTCTGATTATGCCCTGGAAGCTTTTGCTCTCAGCACCAATCAAAACCTGCGGTCCGTGCATCCCATAATAGCCACGTTCATCCGTACAGTAGCCCCACCTCCTCCCAAGTGCACTTATTTCATAATAACAAGCTTGCCACAGCTCTCATCAGGCCATAATGCTCACAAATAGAAGACAAGGGAGAGGGTGAGCCAAGGTTGTTTTGACCGAATCATTTTTTTCTCTCCACCTCATGCAACTAACCTTTTCCCCCTGACTAGCTCTAGTCGTATTTTCCGACCACGCAGCTCTAATCTTTTAGGATGTCACTTGTGATCATACATCTACTGCTGCCTTTCTGCTGTCTGCTCCTCTTCTACCTTTCCTCTACCCTGCTGCTTTCCTCACCCCTGCTCATCGCCATGCTGGCCTGAACCTGATTTTGGGGTTGTTACCGGGCTTCCTCTGGACCCTCGCTGTGATCAGGAGATATCACAGTTTCTGGGTCACTTCTGTCACAAACCAAATGCCATTCAAGGGGGGGGGCTGACCTTTCTAGTGGCTGATGCTGGAGCAGGCATACTCCATGCGGGTTGTCACCCCTGTGGTTCCAACCACAAACGCACATTCGGTTGTATTCCCGTTATCTCTTTTATTCATTGCTATACATGTTAAAATAATACGCATGAATGTAGCTGGAACAAAAATAGCTGATGTATGACATCTTGGCTAAGCTCAGGACTGTGACAGGCCTAAGTGCTAGCTGCAGACACATGGTATATCAGATCTCAGTAGAAGGAACTCCAGATATGCTTCCTGGATTTATTTGAATGCAGCGGGTTATGCAGCAAGTGCCACTGTTTTCACAAATGGGAGCTTAGCTCTAAATGAAATACGTCAATCAGCAAGAAGCCAAGTCAACAGCTTTCTCTTTAAAATACTGTTGCATACCATTTCTATTGCCAAGCTGCTCATTTCAATTAAGAGCATGTTGAGTTGCTCATTTAAAGCTACTGGCCAGACCTTGGTTGCATGTGATCTTTGATTTTTGCAGGCAGTGCAGAGCTTTAAAATTTTGTTGTTGTTGTTTTTTTTTAAAGCTCCCGTTCGTGTCTTGTCCCATAAAGCCAATGAGTCATAGGAAACTAAATTATCCTCCCCCACCCTTCAGTGTGGATTTATTTGTCATAGTTGTTCAGTTTCCCTCAAACATACCATCTGTCCTCCATCATGTCAATCAAAAATCCACCGCGTTGCCATTTAAAATCCCCCCAACCATTTTTCTCATGATCTATTGTTGTTTTTAAATAACAGCCTCTGATTAGCGGGTAGAGCTTCCTAAAAATAAAAATGAAGTCTGTTCGCGTCTTCCTCGGCTCAGAGAAGAGAGACCGCTTTTTCCCAGTGCTGTTATTCAAGCCCTCACAACAAAAAAATAAATAAAAAATGTAAAATCTTTTTTGTTGTTGTTGTTTTCTCTTTTCTTTCTTTCCTTCTTTTTTTTTTTTTACATTTCATACTGGCTGTTTGGACTCTTCCTGGATATAATTTTATTTATTTCCATGCTGTGATGTCTGGCTGGCTGAGGTAGGCTGAGAGGATCCTTACTAAAAGCACTATGCTGCCTGCGGCAGAAACAGGCCAGAGCTCTCTTCACATAAATAACACAGGAGCGTGGAGAAAGTCCTTTTGGTGGTCTGCTAGAGGGATAGAACCAGCTCTTCCAGGTTCTCTCCTTTTTTCATTCTCTGTGTCTCAGTGGTCTATCTATGAGCTTGGATGAAGAAGCATAAAACAGCAGGATGTGGAAGAGATTGGTCCAAGATGTACATCTGAGTGGATAGTGGACTTCCAATAGCCTGCAGGCTGAGACCAGACAGAGTGGATGCTGTGAACTGCATCAAACTAATCTGACACATGGGAGTCCCAGATTTAAGAACTGTAACCAGTATTATAATAAGGTGTAACTAAATCACCTTACACATTTCTTTTTAATGTTGCAACAGCAAAAAATGATGAATAATATGATCTCAATTTTCCTCTTAAACTTTTTATTAACATGTGCATATATTGTATTCAGGTTTTTAAACTTTTGAGGTTTCCACATTTTATGGTCTTCTCATAATGCATTTAATTATTTTTTTAGTGTGTTGAGAGCATTAAGTGTGTTTTGTTAATTTATTAAAAGAAAAAAAAAACATCTTTATTAGGTATTCAGATTCTTCGCTCAGTGCTTGATTAAAGCACCACTGGAAGCAACTGCAGCCACCGTTCTTCGTGGGAAAGATCCTACAAACTTGGAATCTCTTTTCTCCCTTTCTTGACAGAATTGTTTAAAGTCAATTATGTTGGGTTGGGAGTGCTGTTATGCAGCCATTTCCAGGTCTATAAATGCTCCTTTGGGGTTCAGGTGCAGACTTCACACAGTTTTCCCAAAACCACTGCTGTGTTTTTCTCTGTGCTATGCTTTGGGTCATCTTCTTGAAATGAAACCTTTGGTAACCTGAGACCCTGAGCACTCGGGATCGAGCTATATATTTCGGTTTCCCTGTTTCCCTCTATCGTGACTAGTCGCTCATAGCACAATTCCACCACTACTGTGTTTGACTGTAAGATGATATTAATGAGGTTATGCTCAGTGGCCTGTCTCCTCTATGCCATTGAGAACTGAGAACAGAAAGATCAAAATTTTTTTCATGGTCTGGAAGTCGAACTGCCTTTTGGCAAATCTGGGAACACAAAGTGTGCTGGCTTAGCCTCTGAGGGAAATGTTTGTATCCTTTGATCACTGTTTAGAAATGCAAAAAACAAGCAATACCAGTATAAACAAGTGATGGTTTTTGCATAAATTGTTACAAATGCCGACCCTTTTACTTTTCACATGGACCACTAGCCTCTTTGAAAGCAAAACCTGCTCAAATGTGTCTAGTCAATAGCCCCTGGACTACCAGAAAACTTCCTGAACTGCTTGACTTTTACCTACAGATTCTACATATTCATATGCAGAATCTCATCCTGGTGATTATCTTTTAGAAAACTCCCAGTGGGCTGTCATGTGTCTTTTAGTGAAGCATGGATTTCATCATGCCACTCTACCACAAAGCCATAATTGATAAAGTGCTGCACTGAGAGCTGTTCTGCACTAAGCTACTCCCATCTTCAAAAAGCAAATGGGTGGAAAGGTCTGGGGAGACTGTTGGTGGTTACAAACTTCTTCCACCGAGCTCCTGGGCACTTGACATAATCATGTCAAATATTTCTATGGCAAATTGCTCTACACACTTTAGAATGTATCACCCCATTGATAATTCTTTGGATCACTTGGCTCTCACTCTGACACACACAGTCAACTGGGGGACTTTATATAAACAGGTGTGCTTTTCATTTTGGTGAATTAGAGTTCTGTGAGGCGTTAGGTGGATTCCAGTCAGGTTTAGGAGCATCTCAAAGACCCCTCATAGAGGCTGATGTATTACAGTTCCAGTTTACTATGCTAATGGAGTATTTTTGTCTTTTATTTTCACAAATTAACAAATTACTTTGAAAACTTCGTATTACCTTACCTTGGAGTACAGGAAGAAGAGACCCCCCCATCCCCTCCCCAAATAAATAAGTAACTAGTAACTATTAATTTTAATTTTAAGAAAATTTGGAAACTTACAACTTACAACTTTTTGAATAATCTATATATTGTCAATGGGTTTTTTTCCAGTGCAAAAAATAAAGAATGTGTAGTTTTGTTTTTGCTGTATGCCACTTGAGGATCAAATTTCTCCAGAACACGGGTGTTACCAGCCCCTGGAAGTGACCTCTCCAAACTGGCCTTATTTGGAGAGCACTCGAGTGCCCCATTGTTGTGACAGGAACAATGACTCTAACAGGGGTGGGAGAGAAAACACAAAATACAGACGTCTGGCTCTTAAAAATCATCAGATGGAAACTAGTTTTTCTATATTTGCACTCACATCATGGAAATCTGGTCACCTGACACTGATGCCGTGGCTCGCCTTTGAAGTCCGTTTTAAAAAAAAGCTTTATTTAGTGCACATTGTGTGCAGAACCTAATTTATAGGAGCTGACCCTGGCTACTCTTTTGTGCAACAACCACCTTGGAAAACAATGGCAGGAAGGCTTGAAACTTGAGAGGAACTGAATCTGCTCTTTTCAATTTTTTTTCTGCTCTTATTGAATGGAGAATTTTCCCTCCCCGAGTAAAATAGCTCTGTTTTTTTTGTCCAACAGGAGCCATAAAGTGATGTCTAAGCATACCATGACCAGGCATTCGCGCCGAGTTTAACTGGACACATGGGGACAGTTGTTTTGTACCACAGTGTGCAGAGAGGCGGGGGGGCACAGAGGAAGCCATGGACGCCTGGCGACCCAGTGGTGACCCAGTGGCCTCCTCATGGAGGGGATCAGGGCCTAGATAGGGAGTCGGCTTAAGGTTAGAGGTTTAAGGGTAACAAATCAAGCAGCACTTTAATGGTATTTAACCCCTACATACCATATCTCTCCAACTGTTTGAACAGTGCATAAATGCAGGCCAAACATAGGAACACATATTTTTGTTTCATATGGGGAAGTTGTCTTAAATAACAGAAAATGAGGCGGTCGGATTTGGTGATTAATAGACTGAAGACAAAAGCTTTCCACTAACTTTGCACCTGAGGTCTGTTTTGACTCATTTCTATGCACAAGAACACGTGAAGCCTGCAGTTTGAAAGCACACTATGAACAAAAATAGTTCTTTGTGAGTGTACTTTCTGAGGTGACAGCATGTTCTTCACCCTTTCACTTTCTTTCCTCTTATCGTTTTGTGTGCCATAAAGAAAGGGGCAGGACAGGGATCCCCTATAGGCAGTGCATATCTGCCTCTAAAGCCATCACTCAACTTTATGTTCACTTCTGGTTCTCCTAGCCCGGCTGTGTTTCTTCCATTAGTACCCACTCATAAAATGTACCACGGTTATAAAGATGTGCAATAGACGACTACTAGACAGTCACTTACCTTTACATGGTAATCAGGTGTTTCTACGTACCTGTCTTTTACCTCACTTGCCTAAACGTGCCTGATATATAAAGTTTATGATTTTGACAGTAACGTGGGAACATATTAAAAATAGTTTACACAACACATTTATTAATATTTACATGTACAAAATAACACATGGAAGTACAGTAGTTTTACTTTAAATTGTTACAGGTTAAATGTGGGACAGAATGCAACAAATGCTGATTCTAATAGTCTTTTTATTTATTTTTTATTACTGTGAAACAAGTAAAAAAGCTCCTGGTTTTGATATTTTACTAAGTAAACACACTGGTCAAGCAAACGTAGGTTCACAAATGCGAGGATAAGCTCTTCACTTATTTTATATCCTTTTAAAGTGAATACTGTTAGGCTACCACATTACTCCCAATTTCAATATGGCTTTGCTTTAGGCAAACTGTCACGGCTATGCTCATTATTTTATGACATTATGCAGTGAAAAATTATTAATATATTCAACGTAAAAAAATAGAAAATTATTCAATTTTGTTCACACCTATTGGAAATTCTATCAATAACTTTAACTCTACAGTAAACATGAAGCCAACAAATGTAAAAAAAAAAATTCCTTTTTTGTAAATGTATCAAAATTTGCGCTTAATTAGGTTAGTGGAACTTTGAATTTGAATATTAGTTGCGCAGTTAAGAAATAAACACTGACAGCAGCATGAACAGTTCTGTCAAGCATATGTGCTAACAAAAAAAAAAAAGATTTTATAATGTGAAAAGGGTCACTGAGGGGCCAACCTTAATCAGAAACTATCCTGTTTATCCCGCTGGAGAGTGACTGAGAGGGCACTGAGTGACGCAGGTGAGAGACAGGCGTCACCCAGCCCCTAGACCGCACCTCTCTTATCTGCCTATGGAACGGAGGAGGAAGGAGTGACAAAGGCCAGGGCCTGAGCGTGATAAGGAAGGCCCTTATGTCCTGCTTCGGCCCTGGCTTGCACCGTAGCCTCCAGTGCAAGAGGCCATCCAAGGGCCAGGTGTTGACCACGACCAGAGCAGCCTCCCAGATCATGTTTTTCATTTACAGGTATGACTATGAGTGACGTCAGATATATAGAGAATGCTGGTGTGCATTTACATGCGGCCGCTTTGGAGCAGTGAATGAGAGGAAGAAAGGGAGAGAGAGAGCGAGAGAGAGAGAATGAGGGTCAGGTGAAGTTCAGGGCAGATTTTTTGCCAGTAGTCTCACACTGCAGGAAAGCCAAATTGCTTCCGGATCTAGGTATCCACCCCTGCAAAATTCAGTGTTCGTACCCTTCCCACCTCCTTGTTGTCATCCCTCTTTCCTCCCATTCATTCTTTCATCTGTACTTTGGTTTTATTCTTGCTTCTGATCTTTTCTCATTCTTTGTCTTTATTCTGGCTCTCAGGTGATCGGTCTTGTTGCGTGGCATGGCACAGGGTGACAATGTCTGTAGGGAAGCAGTCTTTGAGTAGGATACCTCTGTCTCTCTGGCAATCCAGCTCTCCAATAAAGCCATACCAGTAGATCACAAGGCCTGGACCAAACCTGCAGTGCACAAAAACAAAACAGACTGTTAGTACATTACCGCTGCTGTTTTCAAGAGTTCTCAGTGTGCAAATACTGAGATAGACTTTCAAATTCATATCTGAAAATGCTATTGACTTTGGATAGGAAATACAGAAAACATCAGGAATAGGTTAGTAAAGAGATAGAAAGATGGGACACTAGTGAGATGGATCTATGAGCGATAAGATGGCTTAGGTATTTTTCCTTTGATCACATCCAGGAAACTTGTGCTGAATCAAACAAAAACACCGCCAGGAAGATAAAGATCTTTCTGACAGGGTGATACACACTCAATCACATTACAATGGCAGTGAAATAACAATAATCTATCTATAACAAAGCACTACACCAAGGCCTCCGGATCCTGACATCAGAAGCCTTTGGTGCATAAGAGAGCATGCAGAGTTCAACACACTGCATATGGTGGTTAAGGTTAGCTAGTCAAACAGTGTCCAGCTGTTTCATTTACCTTCATTTTGAGGGGGAAAGCAATCTGCACTGCGGCAATAAAGATTGACTTTCCAAGCAAATGTGAGCTCAAATTAGGAGTGTTTAGATATAGGATGTTTTTGTTTATTTCCTTGTAGAACCTGTAGCAACTGTATCCCTAAAGATGTGCTGAAAGATGCAGTAACGCTTTAAACAGAGGAACTCGTCACTTGGAATGTGCAACTACATTTTATTATTTCTTTTCAAAAAGGAAATAAAGCAGCTTTCAAGATATTTATTAACCCCCAAAGAGCCACCAGTGGCCCCTCTCTTCTTTGAACCTTAGCTGCCACGCATAAAGACGTGTCACAGTTGAACTCTTGAGTGGAGAGCACTGTAGCTGCTAGATGCTAGAGCAGATTCAGGGGGCTGACAGTACTGCTCTTCATCCTTGGACAGTTAACGCTGTTGTGGGGCCTCTGGAGGCCAAGACAGGAAGCTAGCTAAAGGGCCACAGAGAGCAGTACAAGTTCAGCTTCAAGGTAAAGTTCATAAAATCTTTTGACATTTTGGTTAGACTATAAGAACTATTATAGATGCTGTATTTACAGAAATCTTTAGTTTGCAATTTAAGAATTTACTGTAAACACACAGATTGCATTGTGACCACAGAAACAATAAATTCTCAGCCTTTGTTCTTTTTCCAGCTGTTACATATGTCTTGTTATAATGACTGGTCTCGAGGCAGTGCGCATGCTACATACAGTTCCCGTGTGCAGACAGACGCATGTACATGAAGATATGTGCACCTCCTTCTAAGCGGCCCTCGCAGTAGTGTACATGCTCCTACACCCCATCCCTGCATTCTGCGTTTTACAGCGCGTGATTTACGGTGCTGTATCTGTGAGCAAACAGGCCAAAGCCAACAGCCCCGAAGAAAGCCTGCAGATGCACGCTCTAAGTTCACCACAGTGTCAAACACGTAGCTCACCCTCTCAACACTGCACAAAACTCAAACCCTCAAATTCTCGCCATTTCCACGCTCCACTGCTGCACATGGCCGTCAACTCTTAATATGGAAATGTTTTGGAAACAAAACCTAAACATTTACATTAGGTGGCTTCAGAAAAGGGCTTATGTGCTTCTTTTTATTCTGCCGCCGTTCTCTTTGTATTTCCTGTGTTCTGGATGTATGCGTGTGTTTGGGGAGGGTGAGAAGCGTAGAACGGGCAGACTGGTCGGCACACACTGGAAAGAGGCAACCTTCTGAAAAGGTTAAAACTGCACATCAACAGATAAGGCAGCCGTGCACGATTCATCATGTCCCAGGTCTGTCAAGGGAGGCTGAGTACAAATTGAAACAAGCAAAATTATAAACACTGGGGAGCCATGTCACCAAGGCCTTTCCATACCGTAAAGAAAATAAATGGAGTTTGAATCCTTCTCAGGATTAATACAAGTCAATACTACTGGGACCTTGAGGTAAAAATCTTGGACTGGGAATAGTAACAATAACACTGAAGGGGGAAGGGAACGGTCAGGGGGTCAAGACTAAGTCTGATGGTTCCAGCATGATTTTCTTGTGAAAAAGTCTAAAACTAAGTAGAAAGCAAGTAAAAATACACAGCAGGGTGCTTTAGGCACTACTACTGCGCATATATATATATACATACTTCCTCTGAAGTTTGTGTGTTGGAACGCCGGAGGAAGTGAGTGGAAGTTCAGTTTAAATTTGTAGGCAAATTATGGTTTATTATGTGGGCTGGCTCATTTTAAGCTGGCATGTGCTTATTACGCACACCACCTCGAAGTCAGAGTCAACCATCTTCCAATAAACACCTCGCTATGTAACGAGTTGGTGAAATTGTTTGTGAAATGTAGCTAATTTCAGCAAGAGGGCCACTTGACGAGCCTGGGCGTGGATTGCGGGCTGCCAGCCGTGCTTTCGTTAGTGTTAATGAGCTGCTGGTGGTCGCATTTTAAAGCAGGTGCCAAGCAGCTTACTACAACAGCTTAATGAGAGCGAGGCAGTAAGAAATAGAAAAAAAAACATGAATGGAGAAGAGGGAGTGTTATTAGTATCTGCCTGTGCACACACAACATGCCATGAAGCCAGCAATACGGAATATAATAAACACATGCGTAAAAATATACCAACTCTACCCTTCAAATAATTTGCAGACTTATTTCTTGATTTTAGTTCTTGCTTTTCTCATTTTGGGGGGGAAATGAAAGCATGGCTGAAAGCCCGTAATCCATGCATGGGAGGTCAGGTAGTGTAATCTTTTCAAAAATCTCTGAGTTGAACATTTCTGCTCAACACGCAGATCAAGGTTAACTTCCTTTGCTACATTTGGTGGAAAAAAAAGAAGAAGCTTCAAGCACAACTCGGGTTCAATCACTTTTTCCAAAGTACATTACATGACATGACAAATTATCAATAAAATTGAGATGAATTTATGCTCGACTTTAAAATGCCCTCACTTCATTTTACACACCGCACAGGTCCACTTTAAACAAACACCCCAGCAATGATTTAGACAGTGCAAGCCTTCACCTGAGGGTGAAGTCTATGTCTCTGAGGTCTCTCCACAAAGACCTCTTTGTTTTCAGCATCCATACATCAGGTCACAAGGTAGGCAGCTAAAGCACTGCCAAACATTAGTGTTAGTCAGTCTTTTCTCAGTTTTCCCAAATGCCGTAATGGAACCCGCTCAACTTCTTTTAAGACAAAAAGCATTCAGACTGATTGTGAGAGAAGTACAGAGGCATAAAAATGTCTGTGTTGAAGTCTGACGAACTGCGTATGTAGTAAAAGACAGAGAATAAATGTGTAAAAGTAAGACTATTCTTTTGAGATCCCTTTGATAGATGTTCACCTATCAAAGAGTTATAAGAGTTTTCTTTATAAAAACAAAAACAAAAAAAGGTTAGATACTGGTGTTGTGATGTGTTATTATTTGCGAAAATTTACAGGGACGGCAGTGACCCAGAGCCTGCATGTCAGCAGGTGATACAGTTTTGCATGAATACTGTACCCAGCTTGTGTATTTTAATGACTTTGTAGTGCATTTTGCTGCAATTCAGCCAGACTGATGATGAAGACACCCCTGACAAGTAAAACTGCTGTGCACAAGTAGGATATTTTAAGGCTGGTTCTACCCAGAGGGGCGTCCTCGAACAGGGAGGTAAATAATCCCTTGCTACAAACTATACATCCGACTGTCCATAAATAACAGGAACTGAATGGAAGAGTTAACCTCCCACAGACAAGTTATTAACATGACCATAGCTAAGAATAGAAAACATTGTTTTGTTTTTTTTTACTTTCTCCACCCCCTACTTTGTCTCATTGAGCGGTGAAAAAAAACTTAATTCAACTTAGGTACTTAAAACACAATTATAAAGCAACCGCAGCACACGATTGTACATTATTATCACCAAAACCTACGCAAGCGTCGTAATTAAGGAGGAACAGAGAAGAATGCGGTTAATCTTTGTCACCAGTGAAGAGCATGTCATATTCATATGCATATGTAGTTTTTAAGCTAGAGGTGTGGAGGTAGAATGTGTAAGTATGAGAGTATGAGAGATGTGGGAGGTCAGGTCGACTCAGTGTGTTGTCAGTTTTATGTTGTAGTAGGAGATAATTTATGCTCACTAATGCAAGATAACAATACCAAAACAGAGACAAGAGGATTCCAGAGCTTTACTTGGTAAACACAGCAACCACTTCTGGAGCAGGATGTAGCCTGTGCCCTTTAAGGGATCACAAAATTAGTTGATGGTCAACCCGATTCAGCTTTAGCAATATTTCAGTCCCGTCCTACAAATGCAAAAGGTGAACTTTGTGCTCATTAACTATAAATGTAAAATAGGGAAAATAATATACTAATATTTTATATTTTCAATTCACCAATAATGCTACTAAAAGATTATATGGACAAATGGTTCAGCAATTTGAGAACAAAGTGTAATACTGCAAAGAATTTGGGAATTTAAAGATTCTGGAGAGATTTGTGCACACAAAAAACTAAGGTTAGAGCTTTTTCTATATGATAAATAGAGAAAACTGCTTATTTTTAAACATATGCATCCATAATTGTAAAATGTTTTTTTTCTCCCGTTAATTATTTGATCAGTTATCACTTTCTGGCTTCAAATTTCCCACAAGCTCCTATCACTTCAGCTACTTTCTCACAATAACCAAAACCTTATCACCGTACAGATACACAATCTGACATCCGACTGATACCTTGACTAACACATGATTATGTGAATGAGCAAATAAGCATTAACCTTATATTTATTTGCTGGCTCAATAGTAACTTACAGATATCCAACTTAATTACATTTGGTCCCAGTTAGAAACCATTCGCTCAATATCATGCTTCCAAAACATCCTCCAGCTGAAGGGAGGAGACTTAATCAGTGTTTTGAACTCGTTAAGTCCCTTAACTGAGCATGTCGCCTACCACATTAGCAACACATATCTGAGAAACAAGTGTGCACTGTGTGTGTAATGTGTGCGGGTTCCCTCTCAGATCTACGGTGTCACGGTCCAACACGCTTTGACACACTCTGGTCTGTATTGGATGTGAAGCAAAACTAAACAAGGTGTGGTCTGGCTCTAGATTTGTCTTTCCAGTGTTCAGAATTTGGCCCAAGCAGCGCAGAGTACACTACATACAACAAAGCGGCCTAATGACGACAGCTCTGTGGTGGCACCATAATCATAAAAAAAAACCCCAAAACTTGTCCTTCAGACAAAAGTGTCCTGTGTGTTAGTGTTTTGCAAAAAGGATTGTTTTGAACAGGCTTGTTAACATAAATGCAAGAAAAATAAATGTCCGTCTCGGTCTCTCCGGCTTTTAAAGGGTTAACGTCCAGGAACTAAGAGCACACCTGATCTTTTTTTTTTGTTCGCAGATATCGACTCCTCACACTCCTTAATGACACTGTACATCATGAAAATGGCTTGATCTCTTCAGTTATGACACACTGAGTGGATATTCATTAACAGTTAATGCTGATATTAATGAATTCTTTCATGGTGATGACAGCACATAGTGTCTCTACCATATTGAACTGAAATCTTGAGCGGGTAGTAATTTTGTCTGGGAATCTTGATTTATGTAAATACATTTTAAATGTAGTTATAAGAACAAACAAAATAGCGGCGCTCGGGGATGAATATACTTAATGTTTTAGCAAACATTGAGTATATATAGTTTCAGGTACAAGCTGTCATCTGGAATGCCAGTGAAGCTGATGCCGGCTTATAGCTAGAATAAGTTTGTTTTACCTTTTAACAAAGGGTATACTTATCAGTGAGTGCCAGTATTTTGTTTGTTATCGGTTTTAATCGAGTTCCTATACATGTTTAAGATAATCTAAGTAAAAATATGATTTAAAAAAATAAACATCTGAGGTTTTCCCTTTTTTTAGATAATGCTCCAAGTTCTAAAAACTAAACATTGACCATAGTGCTAATTTGGAGATCAGTTGAAAGCCCCTCGGGCCTTTGATGAGTCCTCGTGTCTATGAGTTCTGCCTAGAGACAAGAAGCTCCCCATGGTAGTGGGCAAGAAGGCTGGGGGCTGGGAGGCTGTGCAGACAGAGAAAACCACATTGTCAAGGGGATACATGCTCCTTTAACCTGTTATTGTGAACTCCCAGCAGCCCTGGCCGATAATTGCCACCTGTCCCTGGGGAAACAGTCAAAGACAAGCATTGGGACAGGCATTTTTCTTTGACCATTGCTCCTTATGCCACACAGATCTGGACCTAATCCTGCCTTTAACCCCTGTAGCTAATGTGTCTTCAATTTAGGATGATCCCCCACTACAGGCACAGCCCCTAATCAACAACATTTTGTACTGTAACCCTATCCACCCTTGCTAGGGCAACATCAGTCTGAACGAGCGCCGGCACATCTAATGCATCCAGCGGAGGAACAATGTCATGCGTGTGTACTTATGGATATCATGTTTGCATATGAGGTCATGGGATGTGTGCCATGCACTCAGCTGTTTTTTAATCGACATAAGCTGTTGAAATAAAACATTTAATATCCACATGCAACTGTACTTAAAACCACAGAAACACAAACAAGTTGCATGAAATATATAATATGTAAGCCACAAGTATATTTTTTAAATGAGACTTTGTAAATTCGTATGGCTGCTCCTCATTGTTCTTCCATTCTGAAAAAGCCATGCTATCCATTGGCCCAAGGTCTCCATCAGGTTCAAGAATAAGTACTTCATTGTAAGTTCTGTTACCAGTTCAGTGAATCAAAAGTCATGGAAAGGCAGGTGCGAATGTTTGTTGTGTAGGCCTCTTGGCCTCTGCGTCCATGAGTACAACCCTGCCCCAAAATTAGAGTGTGGTCTCTAATGTCTCCCTGTGAGAGAAAGAGGCCTGGCTTTCGTCCAAGTCAGCACCTTTGGAAGTGCAGTCGTGTTACCACCACTAAATCAACATGTCAGCGCCCAGCCCAGTGAACTTCTTCACCCAAACTCCACTGCTTACAGCGACCCCACACACTAATGAATTGGTGTGAATGCCTATCTGTCTGCTAAAATGAAATGGGGGAAAGGAGATATGAGGAGTACAAGGATGGGAAAAAAGTAGATTTGTCTTTCAGGTGTTACAAAAAATATTTGCAGTTAGGAAAAATTATTATCACTGTCCTGTTACTCAATCAGAAAACTACTGTAGCAAACCAGCCAGCGCCGGGTTACCGTAGCCTCCGCATCAACCTTGGCTTCTGTGTCCAAAATGGAACTGTCCCACTTTAGGGGGGGCAAGTGTGGAGAGGGATGCAGGCGAAGGGCCACAGAAATCTGTGTGCTTACTCGGCAGTCTGTTTACATTCCTGAGGGTAATTTTAGCCCCTGGGGGGAGTAAAGCAGGGGGGGGCGACATGTTGTTGGGGCTTGTCAGTGTTCCACGGGCCAGCCGGCACAGTGGCGGCACCTGGACATCTGGGTGGTAAATATACATATACACACAGATATACCGCCTGCAGAAAAACCACTGGATACCTGCTTGCATCACTTATCAAGGTTAAGGTTATTATTAGGGAATTCTAAAGGTGAAGTTGCATTTTCCACACAATATCAATAGCTGCTTTGTAAAATGATTAAACAGAGCTACGCGATATCAACGAGGCCTTCTGAAAACCACAGGACTAGCCAACAGGCCCAACACAGCAGAGTGCCATTAGTTTTGGACAACACAGGATATCCCCAGTGTTTGTACTGACAATCTGGGGTGCAAATCTAATTTCACTGTAGTTTTAAAAAATTTGCTAAGCAAACAAAACAATAATCCTAGCTCAAGAATAGCTTAGGGCTTCTGTGTGCCTGTCGGGATTTGTCTTTTTATTACTCCCAGCCCACAGTGTCCGTTCAAAGTGAAAGAAAGCAAAAAGTCCATGTGTTTGCTGTGTTTGTGTGTGAATGCAATTGTAAGAGTAGGACAGGGAGATACAGAGAAGGAGGGAGGGAAAGAGAGACTCTGAGCTTATCGAAACTAATTAGGCAAGGGATCAGGATGGAAGTTAAATACTGGGCTACATGTAATGAAAGAAGCAGAGTGGGGGACATCTAGGGGTCAAGCCCACACCAAACAGTGGTCCTCAGGCAATCTGGTATTGATTTTCACTCGTTTGGGGATGAATGTGGATGGGAGGGAGGGAGACGAGGAGAGGCAGTAGGGCAGTCTAAGGGTCTCGTGAGTTGTCAACTTGACAGTTTAACCCCTTTTGGAGAAGAACAAACAAACAGAGGGATCTCTTGGGCTGACAGTGTTGATCTGTCATAGCGATGACACTGCAAAGCCCCACAGAATGGCCACACAGGAGAGGCGAGTGAGGAGGAAAAAAGGAGGGAGGGTGAGCTGATACAGATATGCACAGGCACATTCCTTAAGACTCAGAAGATAGGACTATGCTCCGCTCACCTTAAAATAAAAATTCAGGAGGACAAAAAAAGGACCATTCAACTGAGTCTTTAGTCTGGGTTTAATTTAATGTTATGAAAATCAAAAATAAATACAGTAACTTATCAACTAAATACTTCTGTGTATGGTTTTTCTTATAAACCTGTTTATGTTATGATGGCAGACATTAGATCAGACCAAAGTGGAACTTCAGGACCTATTTTGATCATTTTCCATGTCAAAAAGTATGGGTATCCCTGATATAGCAGTACTGGTAATGGTCCACAATCACACAGACACTCAGATGTCAGTGCTCGTCTCTTGTCAGTCTGTGAAGGCCATCACCCTCAAGCACCTTCCTTCTCATGTCCTTAAACACTCGAAGACCCTTCCACTCTTTCCCTCAGACTACCTCATCGTTTTGTCACATTGCCAAAGGGGACTCCATTACCCTAGCTAACTCTCACTTATACTTAACACACACACACACACACACACACACACACACGCACACACAGGATAGTCACAACTAATGCTGCCCACATCAAATTAGAGAGGCCCCTATTGTCCCTATTACGGCCCGGCAATGCTCCATCATCACGGATGCTACGGGGTCCCTCACTTGTCAGAAGTTGTCAGACAGATAGGGAGACTGGATACACACAGCTGACAGGTAATCTTAATGTCTTCAATTAGCCCAATTAGGCCTGTCATAAACAATTCGATAAGTGTTCAACCAACGCAAACAGATAAACGCACGCACAAGCGCACCAAAGTACACACGCTCACACACCAAGGTCTGCAGGGTATTAATGAGAAGGGTAATGGGTATATCAGTGGACGGTTGACTTGTCTTTTGTTTCAAAGAGGGGTGTGTCCCCATCCTTTGCTCTCAGCTGTGCACTGCTGGCTGCTACCTGGTCAGTTCAAATTGTACCATCTCCTTTCATTAGCACATCGCCGACTGAGAATCTGAAAGGCCGTGACAAAATTCATTTGAGACGAGTGGGAGCAGATTGCCTGAAGCAGGTGCTATAAGGGAGATAAAACAAAAGCAGCACCTTTGTGAGGCTCGGTGTGCACATGGCTGCGTGTGTTTTCCATCTGTGTGTGTGTGTATGTGAGAGAATTTTCCCTGGTCTTCAAATTCTGTTCTTTTCCTTGCTGCGGTAAATGGGTAATGACACAAAAGTGCTTTTGACAAAAAAGGAAAGGTACCAGAGAGGAATCGGCCCAGCACACTCGGAGCATTTACAAGGCCGTGGTGAAATCTAAATATTATTTGAAGCGTGACTAAACAGGCCAACACCTTTCTGTGCAGAGGATGTGTGCTAGCTAACGCTGTTTGATTTGGTCTTTCCTTTATAATATCTTATCGCCGAGCAAAGGTGGCACCCACACTGCATCCTCGCCTTTTGTCCTCTATACGTTTCTTTATCTATTTGCATTCTCTATCAATACAAGTTTCTGCAGGGACGTGGAACATGTTGAAGGGGCTGTGAAGCACAAGCTTATGTTTAAAACGGAGATTCCACAGTTTGCAAACACGAGCGTTGTGCAAAGTTAGCATCAATATTTGAACAAGAACTTCACATCAACACTGCCTTGATCTTATGTGCAGAGGCCTTGAAATGCCCCCCGTCAAGCAAAACTCTGACATTTTCAATGCAGCACTGGTCTCGGGGCATTTTTTTCTTTAAATTTAAGGCAAGAAAAGAAATGAACAAAATACAAATGTAACAAAGTTAAAACAACGCAGTGATCTGAATGGTGAAATCCCAAGGCACATTTTCATTCAAGGAGTCAAACTGGGACATGAAGACAAACCAACTGCTATCAGCAAGATCTGTGACTGTGACTCTACTTCTGATCCTTAACTCAAGTGACGGCTGGAAAACCATCCAAGGAAAAAAAAAAAAGGCAGAAAGAAAGAGAGAAAGAGAGAAAAGCCTTCACCGGGAAGTTGTAATAGGAAATTGCTCTTGGCAACTATTTGTTCAAGCACCAGATTTTTTTCGTCTTTATGCCAACCCAGTGAGCCCCCATTGGAAAACAGGGCAGGTCCCCCTAATGAGTAATCTATTTCAAAGCAGTCGTGTCTGGGCATGACAGTTTACTGAGAGGCTTGAAGAACTGGTAATTACCAGTGTTACGGGGCAATTAATGCATATTACACTGCGGCACTCATGGCGGTGACTGTCAGCTCCCCAATAAAAATGAGCACTCTTCAGCTAAAGGGTGACATTAATTGGGCCCTTAATGACTATGCAGAGGAACCAAGCCAAATAGGAACAAAACAGGGGACTCGCTCTGACACTAGCAGAGGGCTGGAAATTGGACTAAAAATGAGATTAATTGCTGTTTAGAAGGAAAAAAAAAAGGGGGGGGGGGGGAATGTGGTGAGGGGAATGGGGAGAAAGAGGTTGGGAATTATAGGGTGCAAAGAGCAAGAACCGTTCATACAGATGACAATTCAATTAATTATTTTATATTGTATTTTCTATACCTTAAGAAGTGCAGACAGGCCTCAGGCCCATTTCAAGGGTTTTGTCTTGATATGGTGCTTATTGCATAAAGAGCTACATAAAAAAAACCTAAAAGGCAGCTTCAGATTCCATATGCTCTCGATTTAATGAACATTATCTAAAAATTTCATTCAACCATGTGCACATAACACAAAGGGGGAGTAAACATAGCAGTCAGGATGTAAATGGGGGAAAAAATAAAAAAACTCTTAAGAAGTAAATATTAAGCATTTCTGGGTTACACACTTTCCTATGAAATATAAGACTTTTAGTATGTCCTTTCACTTAAAAACAGTCTTAAAACCTTCAGCAGAGCTTTCATGAAAAATAAATCAAGTAAATCTACCAAATTGCAGGCCTTCCACCCACAGAAATGTTGGTTAAAAAGAGATCAAGGATATGGGGAAGACACGAAGTAATTCTGATTAATGTTGCTAAAGCTAGGCACGTACTGAGCACCACCTGAATATGCAAGCCCCAAATCATGAAAATATCAGCATGCAAAACATGCCGTCATTTGCATACATTTTGGATTTTGGATTTCCGTGCTATTTAAATATGCAGTTAGAAATAGTCCAGCACTGCCTCTTGCGCTGTCACGCTGCACACTCACACTGTCATTGGTCCTGATAGAACTCCTTGCTTCAAAGGGAGCTTTGCAATGGAGAAGAGAATGAGCAAATATTTGAATTGCAAAAACACATCATATTCCAAGGGGAGAAAATTCAAGACAACTTTTTAGAGTTAAAGACACCCCCAACCCCCAGCAAGCTAACCCTCTGCATACGGCACAAAAAAAGTCAACATATTCATAGTGTAAGCACACTCCTCACTAATTTACCATATCCAAATTTGCGTAATGGGATATGACATATTTTAGAGGGGATTGCGGGGAAAAAAAAAAACTTTAATTTGAGGAGAGAACCATAAAATGTTTAAGCTGCTCCTGTATTTAACCGAAATCCACCATATAAATCCAGGTTCTCAGACAACCTGACATGGGTTTGATTACAGACTGAAGTGTAATTAGCCACTTCAGTTATCCCGTAGAAGGTTGGAGTGAGCAGCACCACCATCCTTGCTAGATATTTTAGCATAACTAAAGAGACCTTTACATTCTACGGGAGTACCTTTCCTCTCAGGATTCAGCACAGCCAGTTTATAGCCATTTACACGCAAGCACTCCAGGAGAATCTCAGTCGCCTTCCAACTTTTGCAAAAGTTAGAGAGAAAGTGCAATAAATAATCTTCGTGACCAATCAATAATATGACTCAGAGCATATTTGAAAGTATGAGTTCCTCACTTGGTTGCCAGAATAAACAGAACATTTAAGCCAAAAGTTACAAGTCTAGAAATGAAGGCCATGAACAACATTAACGGTACTAAATACCCATCACCAGACATCTAAAAAAACACCCCTGCACAGGGGAAAACACTCATCTCCTCTGTTTATGATTGCAAATGTATATACCACAGGCTGAGAACTACCTTGAATTTTAAATGAGGGAAAATTTAATAGTTTTACACACATACTAAGAAAACAGAATACAAGGGGAATTTCTGTAAGTATGTCTCTATAAGTAAGGCTATCAGATTGCTGCTGGAGAAAAAAATGTGTCTACTTTTTTTTTGTAATGTCTGCTTTAAACATAAGACGAATGATTGTGGATTCAGATTTCATACGATAATAAGAGGTTTGAATTAGATTTACAATATTAGCTATGTTTTAAATAGCAGTTTGAACCAGTAGTCACTGTTGCAAAATGCTACATTTTTGTGATCTCTTAACACGCACTTAGCTTTAGCCACCCAAGTCCAACCCTCCTGTGGCCTCTACCTCTTGTGAGCTACAAACCTATGCGTAGACAACTTGGAGACAAGTTTGAACAGAAATCAAACCTGAATGACGGATAGCTTTACTACACAATGACCTCTGTCACTAAGTTCTTGCCCTAAATCAATGCTGGCGATAAGAGCCCTGCGCCAGTGCTCACCTTGGTATGTTCAGCAGCAGGCCTTATCTATGGCAGGAGGAAGTATGAGTAATAACTAAAGACAAGCTACGACAAAACCACTAACCCCACCTTGTCAAACATAATTTACAATGTATATCCCTTTACCTCCTCACCCCCCACCCCCTACCTCCCACTGCTGTTAAAGAGTAATTATGGGAACCAAAGAGATTTGGGACTGAGTTTGGATGATTAGCCCATTATAGTATGCTGGGAGAGGTTTGAGTACAAGTCAGAGCAGGGCTCATATTTTCACAAGAAAAGTGAAAAAGTCAGGCTGCTGTAACTTTTGCTGTTCTGTTGTACACTCATGGTTTCATTCACAAAAATATGAATAACACTCTTATATGTCAGCAGTGCCAGATCCATGGAAAGTGGCCAAACTCTGGTGATGTACACAGTGAGAGGCTAAAGGTTAAAGTTGAAAGAAAGGCTGACAAGAAGTCGACTTTATGAAGATTATAGCACTACAAACTCTGAGACCTTTCAATAGTTTTTCATTTGACTGTGTCTGATGAAGTATGTGTGTGAGACAGAGAAAGACACATAGAGCCAGGCAGGAGAGCGAGCATGCTTCCAGGCAGTTGCATCAAAATGGAGCCAGAGACCAAATATGACATCAAACATTGCAATTAACTGACCCCTTTCTCTTAGAGTCACAGTTTGAAAAGCCGTGCCTTTAAAACCCTGATTAAAATATGTTTGCGCTCTCATTCAAAATGACATTTGACAAGGTTAGTAATATTTCAACTAACTGTAAAAACATTCTTGCAGACGTAATCCTTTTTTCCATCACTTTGCAGAGGCGCAGGTAACCTCCGAGTGAGTTTCCCATGAACTCAGTGCTAAAATTTGAAAACAAAACGGCTGGGGGAAGGAAAAAAAAAGTTCAAAAGTTTCACTCGAGTGTGTTTTGTTTCACCCGGGCAGCTGAAGCTAAATGTTTTCTGATCATTATTCAGAGCATTTATCCCCTTTCTAATTCAAACCACAATGAGAATTTAAAACGCAGCCAGGGTTTTTTCACTTTATTCCCTCCGACCACGAACTCCATCCTTAGCAGGGACCCAAGGGGGTGAAGACTGTCAGCATGTCTGAGAATAGAGTTCCTCAAACCGTTAAACCCCCTCATCACCAAATTAGGAGGTGTATTCTGGAGCTTAATGGTATGTCCAATGGAAAGTTGAATAAAAAGTTATGCAAGATGTAATTTAACGGTGCATGACAGTATATATTTAAATATAAACTGTATATGAAATATTTTTTACATGGGTTTAGGAGTACCAACTTTGGTTTGGAATCAACTTTGAGTCCAAGTTTTAAAAAAAGGAACGCAGTCAGAAAACTTAAGTAAACAAAAAGAAAACAGCGTCTGAGACAGTCATTGGTTCTGACAAAACAAGTGGGAGATAAGCAATGAAAAAAATGGGAAGAGATCAGAAATGTTCAAGCCAAAACTCTGTCTGAAGTTAACAGTTTTCAAATCCATTCCAATCGCAGGAGAAGAGAATGTGAAGTGTCGGGCTGGACAGTGAGCCAGCAGAGGCTTTGCTGCAGCTGCGCTCAAATGGAAGTGGCACTTTCTATCAGAGGCCTTTCACCAGACAGCTCTATTCTGCCCGTTCACTTTTAACCTCACAGACACATAACAAAAAGATACGAGTGGTCATTTAAGACGTGCGCACTCGTCATTGAAGAGACAGATTCGGGGTTTAACATTGGGATAGACTCATGGTGCGAATGTGCCAACTGATAGAGATATCACTCAAAATGAGAAATAGATTTCTTTGACATCTCTATGGCGGCCATTCAAAGGGGGTGGGGTCAAAGCCTCAAACTCTGTTAAGAGTTTAGATTTCACTTGTTCAGAAATATATGCCCCTGTTAACTTGCATCAGTCTAGAGGAAAAGGATTGCGTGCCATCTGTTTCGGCTTATGGTGAAAAAAATCACATCAACAAATGTTACAGGATTTTTTGTTCCAAAATCACATATAGACCTCCTCAACGAAGTTTATTTCAAAACAGTCATAAAAAAACAAACACAGAACAGAAATACTGATACCATCAAAGATGTGGTGAAAAATATATAAGCAGAAATTTTCTTGTGTTCATTTTATTCTACACAGTTTTCATAAGAGCCAGCAGCCAGACGCATTTTTTTCTTCCAATCGTTTATAGACCTGACAGAGTTTGTGCAGACAAATCTGCTGACCTGATAGATCCTGTACATTAACCCCAAGAATTGATGAGCGAAAGCAGAAGGTCAGCACTTGGACACAGGCTCCTCATGTGTCTTTGATTACACACTCCCACTAAAGGATAGGCAGGCAGAGATGTTTAAGCTATCAGGCAATCAGACCGCCGAGAGACGTGAAACTCAAACCAGAGACAGGAGAAGGAAAGGGCTGCCTGGGAACAAAGATGGGGGAAGAGGGTTCTGACGAAGCTCTTTAACAAATGCCAGGCCAGTGAGGGGAAAAACTCAAATGTGCTTATATCTCTTTCAGTGTTTCTGGCAACAATGCAAAGAAGTGAATTAATACTGAAATATAAAACATTGTTCTCAAAAATAAATATCTCTTCATATGGTATTTAAACTAAATTACTTTTGGTACATCAGTCACAATGACTGCTACTGGATACAATCAGATATAGGATTTAAATATGAGAACAAGCAATTCAAATGTACTTTTGAATAGAAATTAGGTCATATGACAAATGATAAAAAATAGAAATCTCTTCTTAACTGCAGTTGAGAATGCTTAGAGTACATTTAAAATAGCATGGCTGCTTTTGAAGTCATTTGGAGGCCAACTGGTGTTTTTTTTTTTAAATATAATTTATTTTATTCTTTAAAATCCTTTCTGTTACTTGCTGCATTATCAGAGAAGAGTTTGTGAGATATAACGAAAACAGGAAGAACTTTGCCTCCTGGTTTAGAATATCAAAAGCTTTTTATAGGTATAAATCACCAAGAGCCTTTTGTCAGGATCTTTTTAACTTTCATACACACACAGATGAATGTGAGCCAGGAAAGCACTTAAAACTGCAGTACACACATGCACATGTATTGCAAGTGTACGGTTTTGTGTGTGTGTGTGTGTGTGTGTGTGTGTGTGTGTGTGTGTGTGTGTGTGTGTGTGTTTCTTCACTGTATATGATCAGAATTCTGCTGGTAATATTAGTTACAGAAATCCAATCATTACTTGTTTGATTAAGCGAGAAAAAAAGATACAAAGCTAAAAGCGTGGAAGCTAAATAAGAGGCTGAAGTCAGTGTGGAGGGGAAAAGGAAACAAGAATGAGCGGGAAAAAACAACAACAATAAAAAACAAGGTTATGTGAGGGACAGTGTGTCTATAAAAAGAAGCCTACTGTCTAGGTTATCTATAAGGAACCACTTATCACAAGCGACCAGCTTCACACAGTGACTGATGGGCCTCTACAGACCACGAGTACCAGCACATTATCTGGTACACACAGTGCTGCTCTTTAAACACAAAAGGCAGAAATATGAAGCATTGTTTCCTTGGTTGTCATTTGTTAAAAAAGAATTCTTTTATTTTTGGACTGGAATAAAAAAAAAGTGTTTACCGTTTCCGTGCCAGCAAATACACAAAGACAATGCTGACCAACATAAATTAATGCTAAATTAGCCTAATTGAACCATTAATTTCTCGCCATGACCGATTTATAGCAGAACTCGCAGGTCTTTAAATGAAAAAACTAGATCAATATAACAGATACTACTCACACGTACTCGCATTATCTCTAGAACTTATCTAGATAGAAGTGAAGATATTTAGCACCTGTGAGTGTGCAGGCCTTTGTGTGATGCATATAAAGCATCATGTAGTGTGTGACAAATCTATTTGTCCCGCTGTCAAGAAAATATTACTGCAGGTTTAACATCACATTGAGGGTAATGTAGAATTGAATGTCCTTTAGAGGTCAGACAGCCATTAAAATTCTCCTGTTAGACTGACTTTTACAAAAAGCCTTTCGATTCCTTGCCCACTAGTCTCTCTGTGCTTTTGACAAATGCTGCTGGCTTCTTCCTGGATTGAAACCCAGAAGGTCAATGTAGAGGAAAAAAGAAGGAGAAGAAGGCGGCGAGACTGAGAAAATGAGGGGGGGAGGAGTGAGTCTTTTTAAGTGTGATGACATACATCGTGAAAGCTGACAAAAAAAATGTACGTTCATCTTCAAAAAGTTCCATACCAAAACAGGAATTCATGGAGCAGACATGCTTGCACCTCATTTTACTTCAGGCTTTCCTCTCCATCTCACAGTGTCACAGGCAAGCAGCAAGACAGGAGGAGGGGTATATATCGCTGGGGTGCCGCTTTCTGTCCTGCTCTTCGTTTATACACACAGCGCGATGTCAAAGCTGCTCTCACATTCAATGGTAAATGACAAATTTGGATAATGCACACATACAACCCTACCAACATAAATAGGAGACATGGGGCTTAACCAGAGCTAAATCCTGAGGCTGCCAGAGACCTGAGAGTGCGGATTACACCCCAGACGTCTTAAACAATGCACCCAAATGTGCATCCTTAAAAGTATGAAATCCTTGAAGCATCACGGCCGACTTGTCATTTACCATTAATATTCCAAGTAGCTTGCTCTGTGAGGGCTAGCATTGCACTTCTGTGGGCTGACGTTCCCCAAAACAAACACTTGCGAAGCCCTAAAGGAACCACCACTGTGGATGGCTATTTTTCTTGCTGTGGAATATTCTACGTGAGGATGTCATAACAAAGGAAACAATAAAAGAGGCCACGTTCCTGCACTGCATGGGGCATCCATAACTATAAATAGCAGGAAGGCTATGCGGAGACAGTTATGCTTTATCAGAAACCCCCCCCCCCCCCCCCCCCACAAAACAACTAGAATTTTCTATTGATATTAAGTGCCCAAAACTACACAACAGAAGAAAAACTGTAAGCCAGAAAAAAAAAGCTCTTTCTTAAACATCACAAGAGAATAGATTAATTGAGAAACTAAAAGACTGCTGGCTGGTGCTATAATGAATCTATTCAAATATTGTTTCTGTCACTTTAGTGACTATCAGCTATTCATTAAAGGCTAATATTGCCATGGATACTTTTTTATTTATTTATTTTTCACCCCCTTTCTTTGTCTTGCACATTTATGACAAGAACCTGAGGTAAGGTATGGCAGGGCACAGGTCTTGGAGGTGTCACACTGTCACCCCAGAAGCGCCAGTACCTGTCCTCAGGGATGGCCTTGTAATGTCCAGCCTCATTGAATCAGTGGCAGCCACGGCCTTTGGGCTCCCTCGCTCAGGTGACATCCCCTATCTGCTCTTCCTTTGTGATGTCCTAGATGCTGAGGCCTTTAATACTCTTATGCCACTGCATTAACTGGGACTATACGAGAAAACATGTGCAGAAGCACACAAGGTCAAAACATTATTTCTAAATATGAGCAGCTTCAGTCATATATAAACAGTTATTTAAGTGAACACAAACTACATTTATGGATCCAAATATCTAGAAGAAGGCCTTACAT
The DNA here is from genome assembly GCF_057382095.1 of Aulonocara sp. 'chitande type north' Nkhata Bay. Taxonomy (NCBI): domain Eukaryota; kingdom Metazoa; phylum Chordata; class Actinopteri; order Cichliformes; family Cichlidae; genus Aulonocara; species Aulonocara sp. 'chitande type north' Nkhata Bay. The sequence continues at coordinate 25,019,288 of NC_141362.1, read as the reverse complement.
ATTTTAAAGCTAAAAGTACCAGCTGATGAATTCAATAGAGCATATCAAACACCCACTGTAACATTACACTCCACTCCACTAATTAGGCATTCCTGTTATCAAGGCTTTAGAAAGTTCAACAAAAATGATGGACATGTCCATTAAAAATGGATGGCAATGTTCAATATCATGAATCGAGAAATTAATTTGATGTCGCAAATGGATTGACATTCTGAGACTAACAGGCTTAATGCGCAATTTCATCTGTAAAACCTACAGCATGCAGCCCTTGATATAACTAGAAAAAGTTCACAAAGAACTGGAGATTTCTAATTGTGGTCATGTCAACTAATATAAAACATCACAAAAATCTTAGGTATGTCTATTTATGAGGTAATGTGTCAGCAAGCAGATTATTGATGTTATAGGAACGGTCTGGTGAGACTTTGGAATTATGACTTTCTCATTAGTTTTACCATTTCCTCCATCACAAAAGTGTAACAAAGGACGCACATAAGCAGATAAGAATGGAGATCAATGAGTGCTTTTGGTGCATGAGAATTTTATGCTACTAATTATGTGGGGACATAAATTATCAGCATTACAACAAGGCCTTCAAAATTACTGAAACAAAGGAGCCAGATGAAACATAATGCGTGTGTGTGCATTCAAGTCTCACTAAATTTGCAAGTGGTCAAGCCAGATGATGTATAATAGCAAACCCAAAAGTCTTAACCCCCATTTCATATGAGGGAGAAATGAGGCATACTGTCCCATTATTTTGCTATAAATCATTTTTTGTGGACGTCTGACAGCTTTTTATCAGATCTAACCTTTTCAAGCCTCCATTAAGAGTGCTAACATTTTCAAGTCTGACACATTTGCAGTTTACGAATCGCACAGCTGATTTACTTTGGGAGGAGGGGAGCTGGCGTCCACGCTCATTGTCACACAGGCTTTTCATTGTGTTCGGCTGGGTGGAATAGGGAAAGGGAACGAAGGGAAAGAGCTGAAAAGTGATGAATGAGCTCTGAATTACACTCGTTTATACCCACATTTACATGTTTAATCTACTAAAACACGATAAAAAAGTTATTTTCTTGGTTGCTGCATTTTCTGATTTACCTGATTGATTATTTTTGGTACACAAATGCTGCAATAAAGGCAATTAGCTACCTCAATGAACCTAAAAAGTCTGGCGGGTTAACAATAAGCATGCAATAAGGTTTCTGAGCCTGGATATATTGTAGTTTTGACAGTTTTCTGCTCTCCTGATAATAAGGACCAGTCATTAAACTTTAGCTCCATCAAGTATAAAAACTTATTTAGTTTTTTTTGTCCTTCATTCTAAAAAAGTAGCCTTTACAAGTGGTTTAATAAGCAACTATAATCTTTTTTTTTTTTAATTATCCAATTATGTCAACTATTATTCAGTCAAATGGTAAAAACCCAAATCTCTATTGCTACATAACTTAGGCAAATGTTTCAACAATATTTGAGTGCAAAAATAATCAAGAAGTCAGCAAATAATAATTATCTCCATGGTCTCTGGATTAAAGTATGAGATCACCTAGACAGACAAATGCATGAGCAGAATTTGAATTGCTGCTTGCAGAGTTATGGAAGGAACTTTGCCAAGCGTAATTGATATAAGTACACCATAATCAACTAGGGGCAGTTAAGGTGCTACCACATAAGAGTCCATATTTCATTACATGCTGTGTTTAACCTTATCCACTTCTCCTAAAACACACAAGAGGCTCATTATGTGTTTAATATTCACCAGCAGGTGAATAATTTTTATGCAACTCTGATAGTTGTGCGAGATGGATCACTCAATTATCTGAACATCCGTCAGAGCAGAGGGCTCACTGGCTCTGGAACGCCACCAGCTAAGATTGATGGCTGGAAGACACCAATAGCTGCTGTTTCACGATCTCATCCAGGCACTGGGCCTGAACACGCTGTCTGATTCTGCAGAAGACTGTCTTTTTCTCTCCATTTTTTTCTGTCCTCTCCCTTTTTTTCTTGGGAGCATTGTAGGTGAAGCGTCATTACCCCTCACTCCACTGAAGAGGGGTTCATTATGGGGTTACTGTGTTGGCAAGACTATTGTTTGGATGATAAATGCAGTTGGTGAGGGCTTTGGAGGGAAAATTAGTTATGTTTTTTCTATCCGTCTACAAAAACACATCCTTACTCTGTAATGCTTGAGGGCAAGTGAAGAACAATTAACACAGTTCTGGGTAACCCAGCTCAGTTAAAGCAAAGAAGGAATTCATGAAAAATAAGCAAATCACTGGAAATGTCAATCAGAGGCAATGAAGTAATTACAAACACTGGTGTGCCCTTCTTAGGGTGGTCAAAAAGGAAACTGAACAGTTTAGACTTTGAAATCGGACTGAGCAATCAGAATCAGAATCAGAATGGGTTTATTGCCAGATGTTGAGGTTTACAACATTAGGAATTTGCTGCGGTGCTTCAGTGCAAACAATAAGAATTAAAGTGCTATGTAGAAAGAAAGATATGTGCATGAGATATACATGAGATATATACATGAGAATAAGAATTAAGAGTGCTACGTAGAAAGATATATACATGAGTGCAGGTGGTGATCAGTGCCAGACATGAAATGATGCAGTGACACAGCGTAGGGTCATGTGTTAGTGGCGGGGACAGTCAATGAAGGAATGGACAAATATTTCAAACATCAACCTGTTGGTTGATGTTTGAAACTGAGACCAACTAACGAGAGATGAAGTGAAAAGTGAAGTAGACACTATCTAGCCCAAAGCGAATGAGTTCTTAAACCAAAAACACGAGACATTATATCATGTATATGGAGTAGGGACTTACAAATAAAGATTTAAACAGCCCACACCTATGGCTAAATTCAACCTTCTTTTGGATCTCAACAAAACACCTAATTCTGTACATGCTGCAGTACTAACACACGGTCAACATCACACATCCAGACCGACTAACAGAGGACTGTTATAACATTGTCTTTGTTGTTGCCACTGCTTAAACAAAAGTCTCCAAGACCGCATTTGACATGTTAACAGAATCAGAGGAAGAAAAAAAAAAAAAACAGCCTTGCCTTCAGCTGGTAATGATACCGTTCTCTTTTCACCTGCTGCTCTTAACAGGTTATAGTTTTGTGTCATTGCGTTTCCAAACACAAACATGAACATCAGGGACTACACTTGTACTTCAAATGATCATGCGTATGGTCTAACAGAAAGATTAGGGCACATTTTGAAATGTCAGTTGTAAATGTCAAATAAAATTTACAGGGGTGCTGAAAAAGGTGGGGTCTGACATTTTTTCTTTCTCTTTTTTTGACACAGAATGTTTGTCTGACTGGCTGCTGGCTGACGTGATAGGATCTACTTTGTCAGTACCTTAATATACTTGGACAAGGCTAGCCTTGTGAATATAAATGAAAGACACATATGAGCAAATATATAAGGCTCAGACTAACACAAACTATCCAACCAAGCTGCAAGTATTCCAGAAAGATCAGCATTTGGCTGCAACACTGATCAGATAGCATTTCACAGTGTCGATGAGCTCAGGTGGTAGAGCAGACCAGCTACTAACCGGAAGTTTGGTGGTTCAATCCCAGGCTTCTCCAGTCTGCATGCCAAATATCCTTGGGCAAGATACTAACCCAATGTTGCTCTCCGATGCATCCATCGGAGTGCGAATGTGTATGAATGTTAGATAGTAAGCACTTAACAAGCTTGTGTGAATGGGCGTGATTGGGTCAATGAATTAGTAGTATAAAGCTTTGAGTCACTCAGAGTAGAAAAGCGCTATATAAGAACCAGTCCAGTCCAATGCAACACTTTAAAAACCTCTTGAATCAAAGCTGAAAGCCTGGACTTTAGTCACATCTTGACTGTTTGATTTAAAATCCAGTGTGGTGGTGTTCACAGGTAAGATTACAAAAACTGTGTCCTTGTCCAAATACTTTTAGACCTAATTCTATGAATACATCAAATCTCAAACTAATCTCATTATATCACATACTGCACACATTCTAATAAAACATACAGACATGAGAGAAACCTCCAACTGGTCATGGCAGATGGTTGCCCCTCCCAAGCCTGGTTTAAGTTTGTTTGTATTAAAAGGGAGTTTTTCCTTCTCACTGTCACCAAGTGCTTGCTCAAAGGGGGCAGTTTACTTGTTGGGGTTTCTCTCTATTATTGTAGAGTCTTTACCTTACAATATAAAGCACCTTAAGGTGACCGTTGTTGAGTACTTTGTTACTCTGTGTTTTGAAAAGTGCCATACAAATAAAGTTATCATAATTCACTGAACACAGCATCAATGACGAGAACCTGCACCACCATGTCAGCTAACCATTAGTGGAGGATCAGGGCTATAGTGTGATATGGGAACCTGGTGTCAGCCAAGGCTAAGATGTGGACTCCACTTGTTTGTGTCCACTCTATTCAGGTTTCAAATTAAATATTAAATAGGTCAGTATGTTCTACAGGTTATCACTTCTAAGATTCATTGAAAAATGTATTTGCGCACATATACCTCTGTCCCGCCACCGTCAGGACCTGCTCCTGTCCAAAAGTTCTCATGCTACAGAGGCCAGGCATTAGTCACCCATTTCCTTGCTTCCCTTCCAACACAATGTGTTTATTCAACAAAACAATCAAGCTCACAGGCAGACCATTCAGGCTCTAAAGGTCTCAGAGAACATGAGTGAATGTGGAAGTAGTGTAATGTGCAGCTGTAGCATGTGGAATCCTGTGGTTAAAGTGGCCTTTGCCAGAGAGGAAGTGGTAAGCATTGGCGGACAGAGATAGGAGTTCTTTATACAACTGAGAATACCTGATCATAGTTTCTAGTGAAAAAGGAGAAGTTATAAAGAATATGAAAACTGATAAAATAACATTGGCAAATTTTTGATGGCCAATAAAGTAAACAAAACAGATAAAAAAAAGAGAGGGCTCACCTGTTCCAATAGCTCCAGAATTGTTCATTGAGATAGGTTTGATGGCTTTGATCATCTCCAAAAGAGGCTTTGCTCTCAATCCAGTGTACAATGTGTCCTTCCACAGCTTTTCATAAATAACAAAACACAGCAAATCTAAGAAAACTAGTTAGACGAGGTCATTTGTTTTGTTTGTTTCTTCAGTCATATACAAAAAAATCCCAAAACTTTTTGACAATAGAGATGCCTAAGGTTGAAGTGAGGTTACATTCATAATGTAAATACTAACCAACTGGAACCTCCAGGATGATATCAGGTGTTTTGTCGTAGCCCATAGTTCTCAGGTGGTTTTCATCTATTGAAAATAAAAGTTTAGAAATGTTATGCTTGCTGTTTTGCAGTAACCTTCTATATGAACAATCAGTCACAGGCTGCTGATCTAACTGCTTTCACAAAGATGCTGGTAACAAACCGCTCAGCATGAGCAAAGCAGAAAAACAGCAGTAGAGCACAGCCAGTGTAGTTAAACCATTATCTACATCTGCCACGTATTTGCTGTCACTGCACAAAATACTCTAAACTCCAGTTACAGTATTGCTCTCTTTGGCAGTGCTTTATAAAATATACAGAAAGGAGACAAGGCTGGCATTATAGTCTCTGCAAGCCTGACCCTTGCCTGCACAAGCTGTAGCCATTGTCCTTGACTTCTGGCGTGCTCTAGCCATTATCCCTCCAACACCTGATTTCTCCATTAAATCTCACTGACCAGGTCATTCAGTTCCGAAGGCCTGCCTCTTTGTCTTCAGCCAAGCTCAACTAATGGGGCATGGAAGAGAATTGTGGCTAGATGGAGGGTGGCGGTTAGTGCTGGTGAGGAGGTAGCATCAGCCACGGATGAAGAAAGAGAGCAGAGAGAGGTCACCGAGGCTACCAGAGGACTGTGGTAGATATCCAGGCATCCAAGATGTTGTAATGTCGGTGTAGAAATGTGTTTGTGTGTATAAGGATGGGAACCTCTGTACACACCCACTGGGCTGTTGACATTCTCATGTGGCTCTGATCGCCTTTTTTAGATCAGCTTTGATTAAAATTAATGGTCCATTCCTGCTGTTGGGTAGCTTATTTCCAATCCATTTATCAGATGGGGTGAGGCTGCTTCAGTGGCCCTCGTGCCCCTCGAACTCTGACAGCTTTAGAACAGTCTTCTGTACAGCCCTGAAGAAAGGTCAGCACTCCATGTCCAAATAAATGATACGGCCGTAATGACAGTGGGAATGATTCTTATTCTTCATCACTCATCTGACCTAGTAAATGATGATGGGATGGGGTGATATGAGGATGGGGGGATTCTATAGTTCCATACCTGAACATTCCATCTTCATTTAATTTGATCTGAATATGGCAATAGCATCAGAAAAATAGATGATATTCAGAGAACAATCTGTTTGATTTTCTGTAAACATCAAATCCCCCAAGACAGCTTTACGCAGAGAGAAATATAAATAAATAAAAAATATTTGCAGTCAAGAATGTCCATATGGTTCCAATATGACTTATGAGTTGTTTTCATTTTCATGTTAAAATGTAATGAGAAGGTCAAAGGATGGCTTACCCAGAAAGGAAAGGTTCTTCTCCTTCAGTTTTTCCCGGAGCAGCACTTCATGCTCATGGCCTATGGCGCTGAGAATCGAGTCAAGGATTCCAACAATACTACGATACATTTGACTTTTAAATTTAAATTCTCTGGAAACCAGAAAATTCAGTGCTCGACTACATGCACATGTTTACCATCAGTTACAGTTAAGAATCTGCTCTTCTCCATTATTGATTTACTATGCAAAGCAAAAGCCATTTCTCCTCATGCTAACATACAGTAAAGCATAATCAGAGTTCGGGTCAAGTTAAATCTGCTTTCACAACAAATCTCTGAAGTGCATTATCTAAATAAGAAAGAAAAAACAAATGCCAATTTGACAAAATGCATAAAGTGCATAGATGAGATACTCTGCCTAGTACTTTATAATATTTGAAGAAAAAATACTTTTAGAATAAATGCCATATTGTATTAAGGATGTGCAAAGCTTGAAGGCACATAAAAGGAAATATGCAATGATGATGGTTTTATTTTTGAAAGAGAAAAAGAAGCTCTTATAGAAATATATTACCCTCTAAAAACTAAAACAACCAAAATGGTTTCTAATTACATAAATATATATATATATTTATACATACTGTAACTAGTAGCCACGCAACTGATTCAATGTGTGGATGACTTCTTTGAAAGAACATAGCAGTGCGGTGGTTATAATGAACTCTCTGTGGCAGAGTAACTGATTTTAAGTTGACACTGAGAGGACTGCCACAGAATGTTAAAAAAGGGGGGGATGTGGAAGGAGGGTATAGGGACAAGGTTGACTGGCTATGAACAGAACAACACAGCCCCACCACGGGCAAGAAAGCCTGGACAGACACAATAACATACGGACGTGCACGTGTACACCGACTCAAATAATTCTCCTCCCCTTGAAAATAGCTGATCTGCTACCCAGCTGGTTGCCCCTAAAAAAGCCCGAGCTCCATTCTGCCCCTACAGCCAAGGTCCTACTAGACGAGTAGGGGGTGTGTGTAGGTGGGGAAAGTGTGTGGGAAGAATAGTAATGAGGTGGACAAATTAATTATAAATGAATAATAAATCATTACCTTAAGTTAGACAAATGTAGTAAAAACTTTCTGTAGTGCACATCTGAATAAAATGATCAGAAGTAAATAGTAATGAATTAAAATGCATTTAAAAATATGTATGTAACAGTATTAGCTCTTTTTCCTGTTCCAAAAAGCTTTTGAATTATATTTCTTTTCTTGTATCATAGAACATTGGGTCTGATTCACAGCATGCACATAGAGATGCATTTAGATCAGCCTATCCTCTCCTCCTCTTCCCTCCATCGCCTTCCAGCCCCTGTATGGATGATACTGGGATGGCAGGCAGGATGAAACACTTCCTCTGTGAAGCAGAACTTTTATGTCAGGTGAAGCCAGACACATCTCATCCCCTTCAATAGCTCCTCGTCAATTTCAGGCTTAAAATTTTATGGGATAGGATACTGTTTGATGCAGTCTACCAGCGGTCCATAACAGCAGTCATTTATTGTGCACTGAAAAGAGGGGGAAGAAATATTATGGCGTGCCAAAAGGGTGGGTGGGTGTAAGGGAGGTGAGGGAAGCCCATACACTGCTGGAAAAAAAAAGGAGAAAACACAGGAGATGCTGGCAGACTGGCAGGCATGACCGCCGGCTCTCACGTGACCTCATCAGCAAACATGAGCCGCTGATGCCGTCTGTCAGCCAGGTGTAGAGTACCATTTTTTTTTTTGAAAACTCACTGTGCACAAGCAATTTTCGATTTGTTAAGTAGAGACACAGCAAATGCCTTAAAATAATAACATTTCATATAATTAAATAGAATTATCTCTCTCAGGCAATTAAACAGTTCTCTGGAAAATGTTAATTAAGTACAAAACTTAAAACCCTTACTTGGTAGACATTACTGGCCAAAATTTGGTCTGGAATTAAAGATGGCTCCTTCAGCATGCTGTTGAGGACTGATTTAGATGCTGAGAATAAGACAGCAAAAGAAGAGAGGGAGACAGACAGAAAAAGGAAAAAAATAATGACCACATAATTTTATTCAAGAAAATGTCTAACTGCTGGATTTAACCAAGCAAAACAGTTAGTGTTATAAACAAAACCAGCCCGGACAGCCTCTAACCCACCAACCTGTGTACAGTATTTCTGCACTAGCCTATTAGATGGTTGCTTGGTGTCTGTACAGATTTTCTATAGATAAATGTTTCAGTCCAAAGCACAGGCGCTTCATGTAGTTTATCTATGTTATGAACGCTGACTATTCTGCATCTCTCATCCCTATTCTTGCTCTACTAACATTATAAATCAGAAAGGGAGGCCTGCGAATCGACTCGCTGTTACTGCAACAGCAAAAAATTCCTTAAATCATTTCTTAAAAAAGATTTGGATTAAATGGATTGTATCACCGTGTGACGAAATGGTTGAGGCACACCATTTTAGTGATATATATGTACACATGCGCCTGACAGATTTGGCGCATTAGAGACAATACATGGAATGTTTCTATTCACATTTCAGGCATGGATGGTGCCTATACCAACATCGCAGAAGTTCTCAAGCGCATCTAGGAAACTGCACACAGTATATAACGGTTATAGACACGATGGCTTATTTAAAAATTAATACAATTTTGAAAAAAAAAGTTACAAAAAAATGTAATAAATCAATTGATAGCCATCTGGATCATTAGGCCTCTGTTAGATAAATTTCACCCACAGAAAGGCGGGCTGTTCTTTTCTATGCTCTCATCCCCTACACACTTAGGGAAACTACCACAAACAAGATAGCCATTGCTATGATCCCTCATCTACCTTATGATGAAATAAAAAGTAGAGGAGGTGGAAGAAGAACAAAAGCGCCTCCTCCTTTCTTCGTCTCTATCTTTTCCTGCATAGGCTTTTTTTTCTTGTTTTGTGCAACCCGCTTTCTGTTTTAGTCTCTCCCAGCCAGCTACAGTGCTCCCCCAGCCCATCCCATAACCCCACACTCCCTCTTAGAGCTGCAAGGCACAGGGCAGTGCTTTATTTCTCTGCTCATTTTTCTCAGAGATTGGTACCTTCACACGCAGATCCATACCATGCTCCTGTGCAATGCGGGTGGTGGTGAAGAAAGAGGGTTATATTTTCCCCTTGAGTTAGGACACCTCATGACAAATGATAATGGATAATCAATAAAGTGGGAAATATGAGGCAGCAAACTTTATGAAGCCAGGAGACATATTACTCCCCAACAACACTGGTTTCCCTTAACAAAGTCACTACTCGACTGTGCCTAATAATCTGAAGGAAAATCAAAGGACCCGCAACCACATCAGCAATATTGGCAACTTATTCCACTTTAATGGCATTTTGATTGATTTTTTCCCTCTTCCTAATGGTCTTTTTATAGATTTGACGCTGTTTCTGCAAAACAGTAGTGTGTAATAAACCTCCCTGAAGGCAAACGTTAGCCATTAAAGCTCTTGTCTTACTAGCACTCATAATTGGAGGTTGACCACCACCACATTTTGGTCTCTCACATAACACACACTTTCAGGACTAGAATTCTCCCTGTCTCTCAAGCTCTTTGATATTTTTTTGTCGACGGCCATAATAAGTGCCAGGATCTCTTTCGTCTGCGCTTTTTGAGGGATGGGGTTAAAAATAGCCATAAAGAGGTGACCTTGGCGCTGACATTGTGGAATTTCAGCCAAGCATTGACCTGATGAAAATGGAAGGCCAGGCTGCTAATAAATCAGGATGCTTTTAAAATGAGTTTACCCTAATGCTCATTCATCACGGGCTGTAATGCCATTTGCAGGCCCAGGATTCGCTGCTGTGCACAAACACAGCAGTAAATAACAACAGGGCCCTTGCATCCTTCGCATCGTTGCAGCCTCCAACATCAGCATACATTTATTAAAGACGCCCCCGCCTTGCACGGCAGCACACCTCTAGAACACCCTGAGCTCCTTTCTGCTATATGCAAATATACACACACAGAAACAAAAACACACAAGCAATGCTCTTTAAATACACACGCTCAAAGCACATACAGAGGCACACATAAAAATGCGTGCAGAAAAATAAAAAGCACAATCTGTAGAACACTAGACACGGAGAACAAAGCCCTGCAGCACAACTTTGCACCTTGTAAACATTCACCAAATTTACTGTAATTGTCCCATGCTGGTATAAATTCTGACTAAGGCACCATATCACACCGTCAACATCTGAACAAAAGGAACAGAGAAGAGGGGAATAATAGATGTGAAACGCTACACCTCCATAGGGATTTGCTAAAGAAAACAACCAGTGTAAACAAATCGCAGGCCTGTTTTCATATGCAACTCCAAAACAAGATAAACTATATAAGGCAAGGTAACGGCAACAGAACCTTGGCATGTTTTCTCATTGCTTACTTTCTTTCATTTGTAACTACTGGGACTCCTCTTTTCTCCACTAGGGTGAAAAAGTCATTATCGCAAACACAAAAAAACAGAGAGAAACCTCATTAAATAGCAACATTTGTTGAGGGAGGACTGTAATAAACAATAACGGATGACGATTGTTATTACCCCTGACACTGATGAGCTCCTTTGTAAGTTTGTTTATTAATTAAAAAACCCACTATTTTCCACGGGTGGGGGTGGGCAGTTACCCATTTCCTCTATATGCCCACACCCCCGCACACTCCCCATGCGCAAGCCATTGAGCTGTGGAGGGGCACTCGTTCATCAAACTTCATGGAGCAAGGGAGAGACAGGTCCTGATAATGTGCACCGCTAAAGCTGATTTTCCATGATGAATCTCGGAGCATATAAATTGGCTAATATCTGAAAACATTTACAGATACTAGAGGAATTGACTACTTGTGGGACATGATGGATGAGGCTCTCCAACACTGGCCGACAGCTCTGCAAATCTCTGCGGTTGCCTAAAGCCCTCATTTGATTTTCCAATTTACTCCTTTTAAATTTATCCCCCCGCACTGAGAAAAAAGAAAAAAAACAGAAGATGGGAAAGAGAGAGAGTGGGAGATAGGGGGTGGGGGGTATGTGTTTCTTTTTAAACTATCTGTGGTGGTGTGTAGGTGCTAGTTGATGATATGAGGTGGTATCTCCTGTGCAAGAGGAACTCGGTCCCTGAAGAGGTTACTGGGGCAGAACTGATCTGCTTCCACCTGATTCCTTCTGATAGCGGTGAGATGAGACTCCACATTTCTCTGTGTATGTGTGCGTGTGTGTGTAGTAATAGTAGATCTGGGGAGGCACTGCTATGGAGAAAGGCTTCCCAGGTCAGGCCATTAGACTGTGGCAGAGGCTGACTGGAGCTTCTCTGCTGAAAAGGAGTAATTAGTATACTTGTCAAGTGAAGTACCACGGTGCTGCTTACCTCCCTCGCAACCGCCCCCTTGCATACACACATGCACACACTAACACTCATGCTGTCTTTGCCTCCTTACTCCCTCCCGTCTTGCTAATGAAGTGCCCTTGCTCTCATTATTTGGAAAAAAAAGGCTTCATATACACACCCCATCTCTGCACATTGGAGAGGTGTAACAGAGAAGAGAGGAGCACTTGAACACAAGAGGGAAGGGACCATAACAGTCATAGCGACCACGTTGAAAATTTGCTCCGATAAGACCCAGTACAATATTCAGTTATCAACACGTTTTATCTGAGAAACATTAAAGTTATTATAAATCCTGTCAAGTAACCAAAGGATCATAGTAGACACTAAGATTCTCACAGTGTTAACATCAAACACGGGACATTTATAACCTTGCGTACAAGGCTTCTGTAAAGGAATGTGACAATAAATCTTAAAGGCGGTCGAATCACATAGTTACAAAACATGGAGTAGCAATCTAATCTGGAGCTGGGCCTTGGGAAAATGGAAAAGGTCAAATAGCTAGCAAAATTGCCTCCTCAAAAAGTATGTCTAAATCTAGAGGCACATCAACTCCTGTCAAAGGAGGAATAGAAAGAAAGATGAAGAGATAGCAGGAGGGGGAGAAGACAGAGCATTGGCTCCCCCAGTGTTTTTGCTGTGACTTTGAATCTACTACTAGATACGACCATCCTGTATCTAATGATACAGAATAGGAATGACAGTATAGCTCTCTGCAGTGTTATACTTTCATTTACAGAACTTTTCATTGGGCTGAGATGTGTTAGCTGTGCCTATAATAATGTTTTCATGAGATCTGTCCCTACCACTCCTGTTAATGCAAACCTTTTAAAATGCACAATTGTTAGTTCAGCTCTAGTAATTGTCGTTATTGGGATTCACTGCAATTCCATCCATCCACACATTCATTTATCTTCTTCTGCTTATTCAATTCAGGGTTGCGATGGGACTGGAGCCTATCCCAGGTATCAGGGCGTGAAATGAGGCACACCCTAGACAGGTTGACAGTCAATCGTAGGGCTAACTCAGCGACAGAGGACCATTCATGCTCATATTCTCATGTATACCCGATTTACAATCACCAGTTACTCTAAGATGCACATCTTTGGATTGTAAGAGGAAGCTGGAGTACATGAGAGGACCCATGCACTGGCAGGCATGACCCCTTGTGACCTCACAAGAAGGTCCTCGACTTGAATCCATCAGCCAGCGAGGGAGTCTCTGTGTGGAGCTGGCACATTCATGCTCACTGAAATTCAGTGAAATTATTATCTTCATTTTTTTTTTCAATCACTTATTTGAAATATTTGAAAATGTATAAATATTTACAAAAAATGTAATCATTTAAAAATGTATTCCTCAAGATTACTGAATATTTAAAAACAATACAATTTTGCTTTATTATCATTATGTATACTTTCATAAAATGAAATATAGTATCCAGTATATTTATATAAACAACACAGACATAGATTTAACCAATAAAAAGACTTATAATAACCACTTGACTTAAAAAAAGTTTTTTTTTAAATTTATTAATAGTTTCATAAAACTTTTCTATCATATTCACAACCCTGACACATAAGCTGGATACAAGTCTGGAAAGAAAAACAAAGAAAGTACTACCCTGCAAGGAATTCTGGTGTATATACTAAAGCTGTGTCATTTGGGTGAACAAGTGACCCTCCCTATTGCCCAGCTTCAAAAGACAAGAAGCAAAGACCATTATGGATGTTGATATTGCATTCAATACATAATAAAACTGCTTTGACTGTATTGATTCATGTACAAGCATCACCAGATAGTCTTTCACTTTGCTTGACTGAAACACTCTCCAATATTTCTGCTTCAAGGAAGGGGGATGGAGTTTGCTGGTGCTGTTGTCATGTTGAGGTGTGGCAGTGTGGGTAGCTAGTGGGAAGGACGATGTGGGATTGGTGGGGGATAGGGGGTTGCAACAAGCAAGCAAAAAGCAAACCAAAAAAAACCCCACACACTAGGAAGGTACAAAAACAATTTAAAACTCTGTATTGATCCGGCACTAGTGATTGTACATATATTCCATAGTCCCAAAGGCCCCATTCATGTGTCTCTTAAATGCAAGGGGAAAGAGAAGAGGAATAAAAAAAAAAAAAACAACGACAATGGTAGGCAAAGGCAAGCCACTCACCCTGTTGGAGGTAATGTCCCTTATTTAGAAGTCTATTGATCTTTGCAGTGAGCCTGCCTGCCCTTCCTCTAGAGTCTGACTAAAACACCCAAATACACACAAGCACACTGGAGATCTGTCCGAGGCTGGAGGGAGGATGAAAGATATGCCTGCCAATAGCACTGAACCAACCTGTTAGCTAATTGTCAGGAAAGACAATTATCCTTGCATTGTTTCTTTGTGGAAACAAATTACTGCACTATATATATATATATATATATATATATATATATATATATATATATATATATATATATATATATATATATATATATATATATATATATATATATATATATATATATATATATATATATATATAAATATATATATTATCTATTTCACTAGATAATATATTATGCAAATATTTACAACATGCATTGCATGTGAAATTATTCTTTGAAGGAGCATGATATTATTTGCTAGCATCCAAAAAAGTGAGATGCTGTACGCCTGTAACTCTGCTCAAAATTAAACAAGGATTTTCTAGAACATTTCATCTGGTACAAATCTATTCTGAGCAATAATAAAACATTTTTTCACTGTATGGAGATGGACAGATGCAGTGTGCCATTATCTGAGACATAGTGCTTGTGGATGAATGCCCTGTTCTACAAGCAGCTCAGACTAGTATTTTGACAGGCAGCGGATAACGGTGGGTCCAAAGCAATCACATCTTTGACTTTGACAAATGGCTGTGCTGTGGCGAAGTTGAAAATAACACACATCCACTTTAATCTCTTTCTTGATTAAATTGGAAGCACGTCTTTTTGACATCATGTGATTCGCTCTCAAAGTAGTGACTACTGCACAGACAGAAAGTCCTCGGGATAGACCCACTAAAATAATATGCATATGTGTGATACTGGAAGTTCCAGAGTGTGGGGATGGGAGTTGTTTATTTTTTGTTATAAATTAACAATGTGACTAAAACTGGTAAAACGCAGGAATTTTGGACAAATACAGGAGAAAGACACTAACCAGACTACACATGGGCAACAATTCCCACAATTTCTGGAAAAGATCTTTGACACATTCAACAACAATATTTGTGTCTGTAATTTTGTTCTCCCACAGTGTGTCCATCAGCACTACCTAGAAATGGTTTGCTTTTTCTGCCACAGTCTTCCCTCAACTCAATTTCCTCTGCAGACCCCAGCAGGCAGCGAGGAAGAGAAGGGAATGAGAGAAGAGGAGAATGCTAGCGATAGATGGATGCATTGGGGGATGAAGGAGGCTGAGGGAAGAAATCAGGGGTGTTATAAATAACACTGATGAGGTGAGCTACCATTGATCCACACTGCAGTTGAGAGGTGGGTGGTCCTCCTAGTACTTAATTGCCAGTCATGTGCCCTGGGATGCAGCTACTACTAAATGTGGTCTATCTCTCATTAGGGTTTGACAGGCTGAAAATACAGCAGCTAGACTGGAATTGGGACTCAAACAGAAAGGGATTAAAAAGACAAAGTGCTACAATTAAGACTGATGGGGAGAATGATAGAAAGGACAGAGTGAGAAATGGAAAAGTGTTACTCACGCATTCCACCATCCTGGCCCTGAAGAAACCTGTCCAGGATGATACGAGCCATCAGCGCAGGAGACAGATCCACCTTTACACAGATTTAAAAAAATAAATAAATAAATAAATAAATAAATATAAAAGGAAAGAAAAAAATCAACAGAAAAGACAAGCAGCTTAAATAAAAACAGACTTTACTATCAATGAGGAATTAATATTCACTTAAAAGATGGTGGAATTTATATTCCTCTCTGAAGAATTGCTTGAGAAAAAAAATCCCATATATCCAGCTGGAAGTGCAAACATATTTTAAAGAGCCTAAGACTTACGACATTGAAATTGAACAGCCAGTTTACCTTTGGCTGATGTCACATAGATAATAATGATCGTAATGGCTCTAAATTATATTATTGCGTTTCAAAACCTTGACCTTACTTTTGACAATCCGCGTGCAAATTGGTCTTTGAAAGCATTGCTTTGCATCAACCTTTCCCACAGGAACAAGAGATCGCTTATTACACAGCCAAGCTACCTGGCTGAATTGCCTTTCCTTCTGTCAAACAGACAACCTGAGTCTCTCATCTTGAAAGAAAAAGCAGCACATACTGTGCCCAGGCAAGAGACAATGGAGAGCTTTAATCATAGAATGATCACCAAGGCAAAACTATAGGAACCAATAGGACACACCTGAGGGATGGTGGGAATGTAGTCCTTAATAGGAAGGAAAGAACCTATGGCAGCAGCACTCTTTGAACACAAACACACCTTAGAGGTGAGCAGTGTTTATGGTCGAGTGCAAGGAGAAAAGTTGACAGGTAAGAGAGCACGAACGACTGATGGTGAATGTGTCTCTCTGATCAGTGCAATACATTCCTACATACTAAAATTGTTGTTATTATTACAATGTTTTATTAACATATTAAAAAAATACAACAGTTATTATAAAGAACAGCATGACAAAAAATATATATGGTTGCATTAGCATAAGATATATTTTTCCAAGGTCTACATTTGGCCAATGCTCAAACAATATACGGCGAATAAAAGAAGATGCATTAAGTCATTCACTACTAAAATTCACAGCTTACTCAGTATAGAGGGAATTAAAACATTGCTTGAAGACTTTGCCATTCCTAGCCAGCTCATTACGAAACAACATTCTTCCAGCCAAAGATCATTTTTCCTCTTGTTAGCATAATTGGGGACCAAAAGTGAATTTGCCCTCAGCTTGCAGTGAGAATGGAGTGTTTCATCTTTTCTGTGATGCTTCCTTGTAACGCTGGGAGCAGAGATGCTTCTGTCTAAACAATGTCTTTTTACCCACAGCAGTATTTGTTAACATCTCCATAATATTGCACTAAGAAGGCAGCTAGTAAAAAAAAAAAAAAAAAAAAAGCTTAACATGTCTATAATAATTAAGGGGTGAGCAAAGAGTTTACATCTTCATTAAGACCTCTGATAGTACTGACTCTGACTTAGCATTTGTAACCTGCAGTTACAGTAGCTTTCTTTCTTCTCTCTAATTCTTCTAATTTCCCCTCACTTTCTTTTCTCCCTTCCCTCCTTTCTCTCTGTGCTTCCTGGCCGGCTCACAACTCAAACCATCGAACCCTGAATAACCAGAGAAAATCAGATTCTTGGTAACCTGCATCAGAGCTGACACATGAAAAATGGCAACATTACCAATGCAGGCTCAGCCTGAATAAAGACTACCTGATTAGTTGAGGTACATGCATCTCCCTAATTTTCATATTAATCATGAGTCCATCTTCATTCCCTGGTTATAACACACATACCTTCATGAGTTTAACATGTGACTAAGAATCACAGAGCCTAAAAAGAATTCGTTTTTATTAAAACTCTGGTTTTATCAAACTGTAAACCAAAATGGGTCGCACAGTACAGCACAACTGCACCTGTTCTAATGCCATATTCAAGTAATATTTGCATAAAATTCCCATAAAGATAGAAACAGTGAATGTTGAGTCCATCTCTGTTTCATGAGCTTCTTCTAAGGGCAAAAAAATATCTATGAATAGTTTTCATCACTGTTAATCATTTTCCTCTGTTGGAGATATATTGTCTCATAAAGACATGAAACTACATCAATTAGCAGTCTGGGAGACCATGAGTGCTTGGTTTAGATGTTAAGTAGCATATTAAGATGACAGTTAAATGGTTCATAGACAGTTATCTCTTAGCTGAATTGGATCCTTTCAAGAAAAAAAAAAAAATCAAGCGTCAATTAAACGGAGAATGAATAATGGCAGTTGGCTTTGAGGTACCACTGATGCATGTGAACTACTGTGATTTTAGATTAGGAGACCCTCGAATTTCATTGCCTAGTGCACGCGCCAATCAAAATTCAAATGCAAATTTAAATGTTTAAAAAGGTTATCGGGCCTTTTCTCTTCCTTTATAATCTGTAAGACGAAAAATGTCGTGAACTTACAAAAAATGAATGCAAAGATTTTCATTCATTCAGTAAGAAGTAATGTAACCATCTAAGATGTAGTGTATTGAGACTATAGTATAGTTGGATTTATATTTTGGAACACTTAACAAGAGTTTGGCATTACCCTAAAAATAGCAAACATTTACTAACTAGGTTTAAAATATAATAAATATAAGTGATCACTTAAATTCTGAAAGAAACAGGTTTCTTACAGCATGAATTTCCAACCTACCTGAGTTTTGTACCACTGAATGACATGGATTTAAGCTGCACATAAACAATTGCTGCTACATCAACAAGACTACAAATTCTTCACTGAACTTGCAAAGAAAATAACAGATCAAATAATAAAGAGAGGAATTAACTAATGACCCCAGTCTCACCTGTCCGCAGTTTGTATCAACTCTGCCTCAACTGCAATTTGGAAAATTACATAATAAAACAGAAAAAGTATTTTCACATCTGCTTAATGGAGCCGAGCGCTAATTACATTAAATAATTGATAATTGAGCCAACCATTTTACCAATTTTGATAATGACTAACAGACAAGGAAGAAAATCAAAAACTGCAGCCAACTGCTATCTATCCATTTATAGAAAAAATAAAGGATAAACTCAGATGTGTTTTTCATTGGCAAGTAAAAAGACAGAAAAAAAAAAAGTTATGCCATTACCTCATTGGCCAATTCAAGCAGGACAGGAGCAGTAGGCTGTGCCTTGGCTTCACTCAGATACCTTCATTATAACAAAGAATAACAAGAGTAGTGAAAAAAAAAACATGACCCACAAAGGCAGACAGAAGGGTAGAAGGGGGCTAGATCGGGCTAGCCAAGACATGCTAATGTCCCAGATGACTTTGCCCTGGGTGGCATATGGCAGGCTCCGTGTGGTTAAAACAGCACTGCTTGAAGGGCTTCAAATTTCCAAGAAGCCAGACAAGCATATGATAGTTAGTTAACCCCTGCCGCCCAAAAAGCCTTTTTTCCCTCGCCAGCTAAATCTGCAACACACTTCAGATCTTACCCAGATCATCTCAGAGGTTTGTTGTTGTAAGTAGATTAGAAGTGCATTATCCAGCTTTATTTTCTCCAGAACAGTGGCCTAATAAGCTAGATAAAGGCTAATTGCAATATGCAAAGAGGCTTTTCCCAATACAGTCTGTTTTCAGTTCTTTCTTTCTTTCTTTTCTTTTTTTAAATTTAACCATGCTCATTGAATTACAGATAATCATCCCATCATAAGCCTGTGTGTAAGGCAAATGTCCAATGGTTGGTTTATTTATTTACTTTCCTGCTTTCAGTTTGACACGGAGAACAGAGCTTTAGCCTAGCAGGTGCAAGTGGGGGTCGGGAATGAATCCTGTGGGTGGTGATTTGTTTGTAAGAGATTATAATTGTCATGGAGGCCACACACAGGGGTCGGTGAACGATTTAAAGGAAGAAGAAAAACAGTAAGAGAGATGAGAAAACGATAAAGAAGGAGAACGATCTAGAAAGAAAACAGAAGAAAACAAAACAATATAAAGCACGGAAACACAATACCTTTGGTAGTAGCTTTCAATAACATCCGGCACATGGTGTCTTGAGAATGTCCTTTTGATCCATTTCTTTAAATGTATTAATTATATGAAGAAAAATGAAGATTAATGGCATAATAATCATAATAGCTAAAACAATTAACACATACACACAGATACATACACATAGGCATGTCCATTTCCGGTTGACCTGACTAAAATGCTAACTTGTTCACCCTTGGCTTCTCTTCCATGCTCTATTCTTTATGAACAATTGCAGCAGCAATTTAATTTCAATGATATTGGTAAGGGTCAAACTGTGCCAAGGCACTCTCGTTCAAACCAGCTATCTCCATCTACCTTCTTGATTCAAACCCTGTATTCACTTCTCCTTTTTTGATCAAACAATGACATTATTCCACATTTCACACCCTGACATTTCTATGCAATTCAATTGCCATCGTTGCCGAGAAGAAGGAGAACAGGGGATATAGCGGAAGAGCACTGGTTAAAAACAACTTATTTAAAAACTACTACACACAAAAAAATGTAATTCCACAGAGACGGGCAGTGTGACTGACACCTGTCAGTGGGATGATAAATGACTCCATTTTCTGCTTGTGCTGCCTTCTGCCACTGGCGGCAGTGGCCATTTATCATCATCCACTGTCAGCCGTGGAAAGCAGCAGTGACAGTGCGAGTCAGCAAACATTTAGCACACACAGCCGCACTACACGGGGAAATTATTATTGTCAGAATAATAATGGTTTAGCATAATTTATTACAGGTCCACCAAATAAGCAGGGGCTAGATGTTATTAGACAGATGGATGGGAAGGCTTGGCAGACATCCACTGAGGCTCAGGCAGGCAAAGGCCCTCAACGTGAACGTGAGAAGGAGGAGGGGGTGGTGGTGTGGGGCGAAATAAACGGGGGTATGGTGAGGGGGGGACATCCTCCAAACCAATCAGAAAGCTGGCAGTTCAATTACAAAGAAATAAAGGGACATTCATCATTCAATTAGGCACCTGTCAGGGCTCACAAAGGAAGAAAACTTCTAACCTGGTACTCCAGGGAGAAGATGCTCAGAAGAGTGGACTGCGAGTGACTGGAACAAATAAAAGAAGGACAAAGTTAATTACCAGAGTGCATTGCACAGAGACAAAGGGAGAAGGGAGCTTCAAAGCTGGGGCCAGCTGCCCTGTAATCTAAAAGAACATGAAAACAAGTGTGGCAAAGTTGTTCCAGATGAACACCTCTGACAAAAGGATTCCTGCTACGATGGTGTGGGGGAAGAAAAAAAGGGAGGCTGTGTGGGGTATGAAAGATGAGAAAAATATAGCTCATTTTTGTTTTTTTCATTTAGTCATTAATACGTAGCATCTTCCTCTATCCTTTGTCTCTCCAGGAAAGTGCTAAACTAATCTTAATTCAAGTGCAGAGTCTGCTATTATAAAGTAACACGATGGCAAGAAAACTCCAACCAACCTAAAGATAACAAAATTGAAGAGAAATTTATATCTATGCAAATAATTGACACAGTTCAATATTTAACTAGTGAGTAAAGCGTGGTATTCACTAGCAATTACAGTCATAGTTTTCATAGGTTTAAAAGTAAGTGGATAAACTAGCATGACTATAAATATGTGGAAGCTGGAACAGTTGGACATAACCAAATGCTAAATTTCTGAGCTTGTGAAAAATGACCAATTGTGGAAATGGTGGATGTAATTCCTATATAATACTTTAGGTAAACCCATGAAATTAAAGCTGAAATGCTACACAATCATATCTGGATTGTCTTATTGTGAATCCATTGTTGTGGTGTAAAAACATTTTTTATGAAAATCTTCTTCTTCTCCAAGAAACATGTTGACCCAAGTGTATGCTTTTTACTTTAATCTGCAAAGTGGATGACTACTGTGAGTGTCTTTTTTTGTGTATGACAACATGTAGACACGCATAAGAAAAAAAAAGTACTTTCTTTGATAGCATATGGACCGTTCTATATCATTCCCACTGCAACGGATGGGCTTTGAAATGGAAACTTTCACTATATGTGACTCCCGAGAGTCAGTCAATTCCATGGGTTGCCATAAGCTACATTTATCTCCAGCTCCAGTCAATGTCAAACACCTGGCAAAGAGGCAAACCCGGAAAACAGACAGTTCCAACAGGGACTTGCAGCCCATTCGATACCCACCTTAGCTGCCATTGTGTCCTTAGAGTTACAGATATTTAAATGAGTGACACAAATTATAGGAGTTGGACTGTGCACATCTTCAGCTTGCATATCACAAAAAAAAAAAAAAAAAAAGAAACATGTGTGCTCTCATACACACACACCCACAAACTGCTCCGTAATTTTCACAAGTGGTTTTATGTCTCCATATACTGCACTCAGTACACTTGATTGTTAAATTTAATGGACTTTTCATTACAAGTCACCTGGGAATGGTATGTAAATACTCATGAGAAGCTGAAGCTTCCAATCTGTATTAAAATATTGAGTCTACACAGGACACCGACATCACTCACTAGAAACCGTAAAATACCCTTGTGACATGCAAACAAAGCCAGAAGAATGTCAAATCCTGATTTCTGTCTGGAATGTCTGTCTGTGACCATTTTTTAAAGAAAGCATCTTAACCATTGGAATAGTTCAGCCTGTTATGATGAACCAAAGAAGTCCTCTTGGGATCCCTAGACACCACTTTTAAACAATTTTAATCCTGTAGCTGAAGAACAGCTAAGGATACTTCCACATTAGGTACAATTAATTTGTACACTGTCCAAGAACAACTGCGACCCCCCCCCCTCAATTCCCTGCTTATTTCCCAACCACCATATGCAAAATAAAACATGCACCAAATCTTACTGACACAACAGTTCTAACAACTTGATAATGTTATTGAAGTATTCCGAAGTTGAGCAGTATTTCACGTCACTGGTGGTTTTGTTTTGGGTGTGCAAATGAAGACGGTCCACACAGTCGTGCAATCCTTCAAACCTCATCTCATGTGTTTGATACAGATTTTTTCATCTGATGCACACGATACTCAAGTATGTCTCGTGCACTCCCAAGTTTGGCTCTTCATCAAGAAGCAGGACACAAATCATCGTACCATGCCCGTGGGGCAGTATACAGTGTTCACACATATCAAACATACTAGACTTTGGTGTAATCGAGCACCACATGTTAAAGCAGCCCGATTCTCATCACACACAAAGTTACAAAAGTAAAGAAGACGACAAAGGAAGTTCTCAGAGTGTGAGGGGAAAAATTGTCTACCCCCTCAGCATTAATTTATAATGATGCTTAGGGGTGAAGGGGCCACCGCAATTAAGTGGGCCATTAAATGGTCAACTGTCAACATGTGGACACTTAAGGGAGGGAAAAAATTTCTTCCACACTTCAACCTTGCACCTGAGCATTTCGACAGTATTACAGCCTTATTGTTGGCATGGGACCATCATGATCCCCCTGTCGGACCAGACATCTGTTACGTTTTAAATGGATTACTCTCTATAATGAGCATGATTACTGCTTAATTGCTAAATCTATAGCCTGTTAACTTTAAAGGGACATAAACGACGCTTAATATCTATGAAAACATATCTGTTTCAAAAACACTAAGAACTTTGGGGACTTGTGTTTTCATTTTTACCTCAAGCAGATTGACACAAAAACAAGACTCGAACTAAACTAATTAGAGATGTGAAGAAATAGTTAAAAAAAAAAAAGGAAAAACATTAAAAAGGGGCAAAATGAAGAGCTGAATGCAGATATCTGGATTAAAACCAAGACTTGTTTGCATTTTATAGAGTCTGTCAAGTTTTATGCTGCTATAATCCCCCTTTTTTTATTTAACAGACATTAACAATAAGTTTTTGCAGACTTTACATTAATGTATATCCAGCCTGTCCTCTCTTGGGCGCAGTAAGCTCACCTTATGCTAAAATATGTAGCCAATTGCCGTCTTACAGCGAGGATTTGATCTGCCTACTGAACAGGAGTATTACATTTTTACTATAATTCATGTATCCCATTGCCACACAGTACAAGCGTTTGTGAAACTCTGTCCTGTCTCAGTGGTTATAAAAATGAACCCAATTTGTTAACTATTCTAAAACCAGCTGCATTTCTGACTGTATTTTGTTAGCCTTAAACAAATCCTGTAGCTTGCATTTTATTATGAATTGCACACATGATACGCACAGCCAAATGCTTAGTGTCAATATGCAACACATGGAAATGTTAGGATATGATAAAACAGCTTTGAACATTTTTTTGAAATAAGATGATAAGGTAACAAGGTTTTCCACCTTTTCTAATATTTAAATATCTCTTGGTGATGTGGTTGTAACTGACAATGACTACGAATATTTAAAATAACATATATTAGACACTTGTCTTCCTAAAGTGAAGCCTAAAACAGTTCTGTGACTAAAGCTAGGAAGTCGTGAGCCCTTTGTGAATTGTGTAAATAAAGAAAGCTATTTTTTAATGCACTTGCCAAGGTCAACATATGGGTTCATTGATCGCTGTTTCACTTACTTAAAAAAAAAAAAAAAAATCAATCTCATCAAACAAAGAACACACAAAATATAATTTGAAGAGCCACGGACAAGAGTCTGTGACACTGCAGTGCACACTTACAGTGGCTTTTATGTAAAAAGCAGAAAATAAAAAATCTGCCCTTTCGGATATAATTTAGAACATGGGGAAACAGAAGGTTGGGAGACAGAAGAGTGGTTAGGGAATCATTCACTCTCAACCTAATTACCCTTCCTTACAACATAAGACAGAGCATTAATATGCACTGGCACCCAAAATAGTAAAGCAGCAGATTAAATTAAAAACAATTAGGGACTTTCACTTTGTCACTGAACTGGTATGGCTGTCTGGTCAGTACTTCAGGCTCTATTAAGCTAGGTTACCCAGTGGCTGTGAATCTGATAAATTCAAGTTTGAGTGCTGCATTAACTTATTTTCTTGTGCATTCAGGCTGTATCATTGCCTTAAACACGAACACAGTGAAAAGCCTTGAAATTCCCATCAACCTAATTAATAGGAGATGAGGGAAATTCAAACTAGCAATTATATTTGGAAACTTCCTATTTACAAATAATTAATTATAAACAATAGCTGTAATTTGGGTAATGAAAGCCACCTGGCTAATGGCATTGGTATCATATGCTGCGACAGTATTTAGCATTTGGTGGATCTGCATGCAGAGTGTGTTGAATGGTGTGACTCTTCAGGGCATGGAACTGTCTAATAGCACATATTTTTACTGCTGGCGATGAAACAATTTTCAGAAGGGAATGACATGGAAGAAATATTTTGTGCAAGGAAATCTGAGAGGATAAGGCTTAGTTTAAATTCTACACCTATACTACATTACATTATTATTGAAGTTTAATTCCATTATTTTTTCACATATTTAGGTTTATTTACCATCAAAACACCTCATTCAGACAAGAGTGCTGACAATACTATATGAAGCACTTACTTTGCTATAGATCAGTATTTTATACAGCTGAATACGGGCTAAAACGCTGGATATGCAAATGTTGTTAATTACACATGCTGATAGGCAAAATGCTAACATCTGTTTCTCAGCTAAGCCTAGCATCATCAGCAGCCAAACAAATGAGTTGAAAAAAAAAATCTTTATACATTAATGTATAAATGTGATATATTCTGACAACGGATAGAAACAAACACAAATCTCAGTGTGTCATTTAGCTTCAAACAAATACTTGCACAATGAGCGCACGTGTTTAGAGTTTAAATATTTGCAATTTTTGTTCTGCAAAAACAAGTATAAAGGCTTTTTTTTCCTTTTAAGCACAATTAACATAATGACTGTTGCATTTTAGAAAGCTATAGAAATTTTTGTGCAATTTTTTTGTCACTTTTAAACAATATTTTCAAGATATTTCTCCATCTGAAGGAAGACTCACCAGTTTGTACTGTGAAGAAACCCCCACCCCCAACAATCTTACCGCAGCAGGCCATACAAACCTACAAGGCTGTAGGGGACCATGGACAGAAATGGTTTTAGCAGAGGCACAATATGACCCCTACTGAGCTTCCTTTACTTTATTACAATCTTTAAAATTTCTGTCTGTTGAGGTGCCCTGAGTTGTCAGAGCTGTTATATAATGGCGGTAAAAAGAGCAAGAAAACCTTTACAATCACCACTCTAATTGTGATTCCTCCTGAAAGCAAGGGATCTTCACCACTCCGTCTGTGCAAAGACGTGCTATAACTATAGTATTTTGCCATTGTTAAAGCATAATTACTGTCACTGCTGCTTCTGCAAGCTCTCATGGAAAACAGAAAATGAGGTTCATGCTATCCGTCAAGTGGCGAGTGTCCACTGGTCTGGCAAAGAAACACATTACACTGACCAATTGCCTATTCCCCCAAGCGCAGCTGGGGAACTTGTACCATTCTGGGCAATTTTGTTTCATTCTTCGTCTGCAATTGATTCCAGTATGCAAAGAGAACCCCAGGCTAGAGACTCTGATATAACTGCCCAGCTGAACTGTAGGTTTCCCTCAGAGTACATATGTTTTTTGGGGGGGTTCAGTGACAACACTACTACTGACACTAGCATACAGTACAGCAGATGCTGCTCTTATTCTTAGAGTACCATATCAATAGTTTTACTCTACTAATATTGACCTACTCAGTCTATCGCTCCAGTAAATGCAGTTTTTAACCTTCACGATAAGGGACCATGTAATTTCTATCAGGCCTAACTCAAAAACAAGCTGCTTACCTCTTTGTTTTTAGACCAATGAGCCAAAAAGGCTTTGCACTCTATGGAATGTGCTTGGACAACATCCCTCTGATATGAGAAGGAAGTAGCCATTCCTTTGCTTCCTAATCAAGTAATTGATTACATCTATTATTCATGAACTCCTTAGCCTGACATGAAGTTGTATACTCAGCTTCTCTTCTTTCCACACCTTCTCTCTGCTAACACTTCATTCATCCCTTCACCCTTCCAGTGCTCATCTAACCACATAAAGGCGTGGAATTATTTAGCCAGCCTTCAAGGGTTGTACCCCTAAGCCCCAACTGCCAGTTTGTGTTTTGTTCAATATGGGCAGCCAGAAGTGTGAGGCCATGCACTGGAAGCTGTCGGGGCTGGCCCCACAGGCTCTGCACTTGATCAGTCTCTGGGTAATGTCATTGCCACTTCCAGCCTACAAAATACTTGTGGAGTTCTACCTTCACAGCACAGCAGCTGGAAAGAGAAAATCAATTGATTCCACAGGGACAATCGTAGAAATCAAAGTTAAAACTGAGAAACAAGCCAGGAATTGAATACATATATGCCAAGACTTTGATATACCTAAAATGTGGGCAATGAGCCCTTGAAAGCTGTGAACAAATAATAAATACCACACACTGGGAAAAAAAAGCGATATTTAATGTTTTTTTTCTCCACCATATTATACCTGTTATCAAATCCTTACCTTTAACCGCCATGTAAAGAGGTAAACAATATGACTACAATAAATAATCAATGAGCAATTCCCTGAGCTTCATGCTGAGCTGAGATATTACCATCAAAAACAAAGTGTAGCCAAGAAATCATCATATCAATGGCACATGCCACAACAACCCTGCCCTGCGCTTTCCTTCCAAAGATCATGCTAGATAAACCCCAAATAACAGAGAAATTAACAAATGCTTGACATTTGCTCAACATCCATTATTCTGACACTTCTTCAGAATTTCAAAAGGCTGAACGCATGCTTAATCAACATTCATATTCCCAGAGCGAGCTCCAGCACCATATTGCAGCCCGCCTCAGTGCTGATGAAAACGGCACATTAGGGCCCGATTCGAAAAACGTTCAGGGACTCCTCACCAGGGAACTGTGTCTGTGCGTGTGTGTATGTGTGTGTGTGAATAAAAGAGAGGCGCTGATTGTGTTTAGTGGGGAAAGATGCTTCACACTTTACTGTTTAAGCTTTTCTTTTTTGCAAATCAGCCGCATCTGCCCCGTTTTGCTCATTCTTTTACTTTCATCACTGTGAAAGCCATATAAGGAGCTGAATGGCATTTTAAAGAGGGGGGTGATCATTACATCCCAATTCATTCATAATATAGCACAGAAGGACACAGAGGACTCTCACATTCCCTCCCTCTTTATCTTGCCCTTCTTGCACCAACTCTCTCGGGGGACAAGTGGTAGAAGGACTGGGGTCCCCTCTAGACCCATGGGAAGACAGGCAAGGCCTGAGAGAGCAGCCCATCATTTCCAATTCTAATATGTGGCAAGAGAAGGACCTGATGGGACTGATGTCACATTTCCCCCCACACCAGCCTGCGATCGGCCCCCCATCCCCCTTTTCTGCCTAGCCACAGTCCAGATAGTAGACAGGACACCACGACTGGCTAAGAGGAGGGCAAAGAAGAGAGGGCAAGAACGGGGGTTGATATTTGCATGTCCCTCCATTGTGAGTGGGGGTAAAAAGTGACAGCACCGTGTCCAATTCTTTTCCCCCCAGAGCAGCTCGGGCCCAGCAAGAGAGGCCAGGCTGACAGATGACTCCCAACATCTGTGTTATGCAGCCGTTACAGATGAGGGACTCCACATCACAATCTTTCTCTTTCTGTCTGTCTATAGGACACTCCCTCTCTCCTCCCACAAACGCTTTTCATAATACAAGCAAAAGACCGACAGACTCTCTGTGGAAATTACCTTGAAATGGCCTATAACAATCTTTTTGTTCCAAGTTTAAATTTTCTTCCATTTAAGTTCCCAATCAAAAGCAATGACTATGAAATGATTTTGAACTCTATACAGCATTCAGATCCTTTGGGGTAATGATTATTTTAACAGAATTTAAAAAAAAAAACAAACAACTAAAGGGGAAAGAACTGTAAGAAATTTAACAAATAAAGATTTTTTTCAACCTAGTCAACATCTATCTACTGTAGATCTGTAGCTATAATATATGATGAAAGATCCTTTTTATATCAACTCCTTTTATTAATACATTTTAACTTTAATTGCATAAAAAAATGAATTCAGCCAGAGCAGAACTGTAAAATGACCACAGAGGACCATCAAATCATTTATGATTTCACCTAAAGTCAGTAACTAATAACTCCCTAGACCTAAATATATTACATCAGTAGGATGCCTTTACGCTCACCTGTGAAGTATTTTCATATACTTATTGGATAAATCAGATTAATGTAGCATAAAAGAAAACTATATGGTGTTTACTGACTCAAAGTCAGCCTTTAGTGGTTAACTACATGCATACAATTAAGGCACTGACTGTGCTACTTTCTTTGACAGAAATATGTGCATTTCATGCCATTTCTACTCAATATTGATTTTAACTGAGTAAATAATATTGCAATTAACAAAATGAGGTTTGAAAATATATATATTTATTACAGTGCTGGCTCTGGCTATGTTGGCCAAAGAGAAACCCTGAATAAAATACAATTACAGGGTAGCAAAATAATATCACTATCTAAATAAACTTCATGCCTCTGCTATTATACTTGTAAACAACACATGAATTTACAATTTATTCAACAGTTTCCATCCCCTGGAAAACAGGTATAGTATATTGCAAAATGATTTGGTATCAATGCAACTGTCTATTCTCCTGACTGTAATAACCAATTCTCTTGCCCATCCCCTTAGTCCAAGCCTGTCCACAATAAAGCCCCAAACCCCCTCCAACCCAACCACTGCCAGGCCCAGCCTGGCCAATATTTACGCAATGGCAGGGCTCCCACACAGTCTAAGGGGACAGGGGGTGTGTGGGGTGGGGGTGGCTGACTGCTGTGCCTGAGCGCATGCTAAGAGATGATGGATGGCCTAGTCGATATGTTATGTCTTAAGAGCCTGATTTCCTGCCAGTCCAATCACTAACCCTCCAGAGCCCAGCTCAGCTGATTGGACAACCAGAATAATTTCGCAGACTGTGAAAACACTGCTGCCGTGCCTGTCTGTCAGGCCCAGTGACGAGACTCAGGGATTTAAAGAGCAAGGGCCTCCCCGAGATTGGTTATAGTGAACGTAAAAATAATAACCAGCAAGACTAAACAAAAGAGCAAGCACCTCTGGGAGAGGAAGACTGTGAAGAATTACTGGAATGAAAACGGTGCAGTGTTTTCATTTAATTATTACACTCCAGTACAAAAGATGGCATTTGGTATGTTTGTTAAAGGCAGTTTGAGTGAGAATACAAAAAAGAAATAAACGCTAGACAGACTTCAGTGTTTCAGTGCTTAAACATGAGCAATATTGGATGCATTTTATATGCATGACATATTCCGTAAAATGCTGACAGTGAGAACAAAGGCAAACTGAAACTCCATGGCATCCCCTTTGGGGACCTGATACCTTCTTCTAGATTGGTGATTAGGGCACAATGGAAGTAGGAAGCTCCAAATACATGCGACTTTGTAAGTGACCTCGACGGGATCAGCCATGCTGTCCTGGAGGCCTTGGGGGATTACACATGTTACAGTCAATAACAGGAGGGCCTTCAGTGTCAAGGAGAAAGGCAAATACAACCATTAACCTCTCTCTTCGATTTCTGGATGTGCAGGACCTGCATGGCAAAACGCTGGCTAATGCTGTGGTGGAAGCCAATACAGAAACCTGTGTGGAATTAATTAGTGATCTTAACAAGTGAATTAAATAGGATCACAAATGCTGAAAAATAGGAGATAAAACTGAGGGGGGGAGGGGGATTACTTGGCTATGGGGAGCTGTACTCAGATGATAACAATATAATTTAAATTAACAAGCTTTCTGATACATTAATTAATTTCCAATAATCCAAAGACATCTTGTTTGGGCTTCTTTTGGTCTTGACTCATTGTTTTATAATGTGTGGTAACTGATGCTCATACGCAGCAGTTTGGTGTTTACTTTCTATGTCAGACATTAATATGCACTTGGAGTACAGTAACAGTCAATTGGCAAATGCAACGGAAACACACACTGAATGCAATCCAGTGTGTACACACTCACCTTGGAAACTTGTCCTTCAGTATCTTCATGCATCGGCGTGTAGGTCTCAGTTTTTCAGTCCATCGCACTATCTCTTTATATTCTGCTCGGGACAGTCTCATCTTTGAAGAGGGGAAGAGAATCTGATCAACACATGCTTCTGCACAAAGTTGTGACAACGCGACCTGCGAGGGTGTCAGGTCATTGACAGCTGTCAAAAACAGCTGTTTTACTGTTTTAGTAGCTGCACCGCTAACCAAACCTAGCTTTATGTTACACCTGCGAAACACTAAGGGCATATCATAACGTAAAACCTTCGGTCTCACCAAGGTATTAGTCGGCTTCATGTCTATTGTGTGCAACATGCTGCAAAAAATAGCTCAAAAGCAATAAATACCATGAAAAAGGGATCTTTACTCTTAATTCCTGCAGTCCTAGTACCGTCCCCGATAGCTGCTTCCCGCTAGGAAGTTGAAGGGGGTTACTTTCATGTGAACACCGAGTTGATTGGTAGAAGAATCCAAGGAGCTGAGTATGCCGACAGATGATTGGTTACTTTGTAGCGCGAAGGCGGTGCCTAGCTAAGACGTGTTGGTCACTGGAACTGCCTTCTCGTCGGCTGTTAACGACGCACGCAAAAACGAGTAGGTATTAGTAATGATAAGATACAGGCTCTCCTGTTACATTCTTCAAGTATTTTGCAGTCCAGCGGCTCTGGAATACATGAACTGTGCTGTTAGGGAAAACGCTTATGTTTTTTGTTCTTTTGTTTTAAGGGAAAGGTTGTAATGGAGAAATAGAGGCACGGTGACTGGGAGAAATAAGGGAACGCCTCCCTAATGCGTATGTGAACTACAGTTTCACTAATAGCGTGACAGATTTAACACATTTCTAGCCATGGTTTTGGTTCTGCGTTTACATTTATGGCACTCACTGGGGATGAAAAAAAAAACGATGGCTGAAACAAATAGTTTTTAGCTTTGACCATAAAGTTTATATTTTGTACCGCAACACTCAGTCTCATGTAAAGCGAAGGGTTCATGCAGCGATTTCAGACACATGGCTCTTTTGTTTGTACTTCTGATTTATTTTTAAAAATAGTTATTTACATTTTAAAGAACTGAAGACGCAGTATCTTTATAGCTGAGTCCATCGTTTTTCAAAAATTCTTATTTTCCGTATTTAGCGCAGTAATTGAAATTAAAGTGTCTAAATATATTTTCTCACCTTTTTATAGTGGTTCAATGAGAGTCATATGACATCTGTTACCCCTTGACTCCACAATTACCTCCTATGGGAAATGTTGTGGGTCATCTCCAGTCTTGGGCTCCCCCAGTATCCACCAGCATCCTCTCTCAGCAGTAAAGGTATATTGGTTCAATTTGCACGACATAAATTAGACGTAAAAAATTCAAATGGATTGCTGTATAGAAGAAACAACTGTGAAACTTTGAAGGATAAACATTTGCTTTCTGTAACATTTCTAACTTGAAGCTGTGTGTCTTTTAATGATTATGAATCTAACAGTTAAAAATTGGTTGTTTTAAACAACAGTGAGATTGGAGTAATTCTTTAAGACCAAATACATCCCTTGAGATCAATATAATTTTACAATGGCATTACTGTATAATTAGTCTCTGTGGAATAGTGCTAAAGCTCATTCACTAATAGATTTTCTTTTAAATCTTTTGTCTTCTTCAGTTCATTTTTGTTTGATTTTTATTTTCCTAAAAAAATAAAAAATGAAAGATGATCGCTGTCACAAATAACAGGACTCAAAATGTGTATTTTTTATTTATTTATTTATTTATTTTTAATCTGTATTATCACCTGTATGCCTGTATAATTATATTAGTCTCTTCTATGGCTGAGTCAAACATTCTTTTGGTTTTCTGCATTCTGAGTGAACAATGCATCA
The DNA here is from genome assembly GCF_057382095.1 of Aulonocara sp. 'chitande type north' Nkhata Bay. Taxonomy (NCBI): domain Eukaryota; kingdom Metazoa; phylum Chordata; class Actinopteri; order Cichliformes; family Cichlidae; genus Aulonocara; species Aulonocara sp. 'chitande type north' Nkhata Bay. The sequence goes on along the minus strand of NC_141362.1, from coordinate 24,986,684 downwards.
GTGAGCAGAAAGGCTCTATCTGACCTGTGCTGTGTCAGAAAATAGCAGTCATTGTTGTTGGGCAGTGTAGTATGATGTCTGAGATGAGCTGAGGTCTTAGGCTCTGTGTTCACCGGCATAGTGCCTGGGTCTGAAAGGGCTCAGCGCTCTGTAGCTGTTACAAAAGGGAGCTGTGTAGTGGGATTGGTATAGCTAGATAAGATCAGGGCAACTGAGGAAGTCTGGTCTGATTGCTACAAAGGGCTGAGGTCAGGGGCAGGAGGAGCAGTTTACCCATCTAGGTATCAGAGGATCAGGGGTTTTGGTGGGGAGCCGTGTGTGTAATAGGTATAAAAGGACCAGTGTAATGCAATGGTATAAAATGATAAAAATCAGAGAAGGGGTTGGAAGGCTGTGTATTGTAATGGCTTCAAAAGCTAGGGGATCAGAGATTTTGTTGTTTGCAGGTGTCTACTCTTGCCCTTCTATGTACTCCTATGTGTGTGTGTAAGCACACATTTTTGTATTGAATAAGTTTATATCTGTATGCATTTACTGATGGCTAAGAAAGCCACAGCAGGCTGTGATTAGAGCTGAAAGAGAGAGCGAGGTGATGGAGAGGATGCAGGGAAAAGATACCGGGTGAAAGATGAGTGCTTTGGAGACTGCGTGTAAACAGGGCAGTTGTACACCCAGTGTCGCTAACCAGCTGTGAAGCCGTCTCACAGTAGGAGATGAATTTACAAAGGATGTCTCCCTCTGATATCCAGGAGATGCTGCACTGATCTCTGCTCCACTGCTCTCGGCACACCATTGTAGTGCTAAGCACTGTTCCACTAATGGCACTTATATACCTTAATGCCTGGAAAACATTTACATTTTGCTGGCAGCAGAGGGAAAGTGTGTATCTGTGGAGAAGAGGAAAATGCGTGCATGCATAAAAAGTGTTTTTTATCAACAGTATCTGACAATGAATTGAAGATTTGTGAGGCTGTGTAATTTCCTTTACTCATCACATAGTTTAAGGAAATTGCAAGCCCTCCCATGTCTTACACATAGTCCCTCCTTACCATATCTAGTGATATTACTCACGTTACAAAGAGAGCATTTTGTTACACTAGATCGTCAGCATTACTGTCATAATGTTCCTTTTTTTCCATTACTGAAGCCAGTGACTTCACTCCCCTGCAACACAGAATTGCTCTCCAATCTTCAGGGAGTCTGGGATCTTAGCTCTAAAAATCACAGTTTAAACATGAGGCAAACCATAACCAGGAAATGCCTGTAGTATTAGCAAGGTATCGGATTCATACATCCCCCTGTACAGCATGACTGCCCCTGAAAATCCCACATCCATATTTTACATCATGGGAGACAAGACACATGTGTTTCACCTAAGCTTTCAAAGCTGTTTCTTTCATTTATTTTATTATCTTTTAATGAATTTAATTAGAGGACATGTAATTAAATACAATTGTGCTCATCCCCTTAACACAAACACACACACATATGTGCAAACATACACACACACATTTGGCTGTAAATCTGTAAATCGCCCAAAACAACATGTGCAATGTGAGCAAATTTACTGGATTAATAGGAGATTCATAATATTTTGGGATTGTATTTCACTCTAAACGGCTGCATGCGGAAACAAAGGCTGCAGCCCAAACTCATTAATCATAGTCAACGGGCTGCCCGAGTGCAATTTGCATGACCGAGGTGGCTGCACATGCTGCCGTTCGGCCTAGGTTGCTGGATCTGCCTTGATTTGGCCCGGCCGTTAACGCTGCGTCAATCAAGGATAACCCAATAACAGTATGACAGAGGAAGAGGGGAAAAAACATTTTCTTCTCATTACCCAACACCACTTCCCCTCCCTCCCTCTTCCTGGCTACCCAACTTCTTATTTTAGTTAGGACTAATTATACTGGCCTGATGAAAATGAAGCCATTCTGGATCTGCATCTATTACTGAAAGCATAAATTCCTAATTTAAAAAAATATATACGATTTAAAAAAAACTTGAATATTTAAAATAATAAAATATTTTTCCATCACTAACCTCTTAATGTATATTAATAGATGTCAAAGTGTGATTTGAACGTTGCATGTATTTTCAGAGAAAATAGAAGTCTAGCTATTTAGCTTTTTTATGGTGCAACGTAATTACTTTTATCTATAAAGAAAACTTTTTAGGTTGCTCTGTATTTTTGTCAATCACAGTTTGGAGCCTCACTAAGCCATTTTAACTGTAGATAATTGGGTTGAGGCGTGATGCAGTGAAGTTCAAAATGAAGCACAATTTCACAACGCTCTAATCTCACCAATGGCTCCATACACTGAATTCTAATTATCTCGTCAGGAACTTTGAAAAAAAAAAGTGGCTTTTTAAATTTTTATTTCTAGTCCATACGAGGTGTGTGTGTACAAGCGTTGGTGTGTGCGACACACCATGATGTGTGCGTGCGTGCATAAGTGTTTTTTTGTGTATGAGGCACACACACACACACGCACACACAGACACCCACCATCACCACACACAGACACGTGAATGCGGCTTGTGTCTGGTCTGGCCTCTCTACCTAGCTCTGCTGACGAGGCTCATGCTGTGCTCTCCCCCCATCCCCTAATATCCTGGAGGCATTTTTCTCATTATCAAATATTGTTTGATGTCTTTGTTTCTTGATGATTAACCATGGTCACCAAACAGTGGTCTGGATTGTTTAAAATTTAATTTTGGGGCTCTGAAGTACCTGCAGAGGGCCGACTGGTGGGGACACCCGTATTTTATGTACGCTATTTTTCACGCTGAAATGCAAGAGGACACACATTGAAAAACACAATAAATCCTGGAGGAGAATCATTAGTGGAATACTAGTGGTTTTATGACCATTGTTATTCAATGCTGTATTGAGATGCAGTAAATTGTACTGTTTATTATGGGTTAGTGGATTCAGTTCAATTTTCAGAATAATTATGTTGTTTTTTATTTTGCATTAATAAAACTGCTCACTGTATACTTTTCAGTGTAAAAACTTAACGTTCCTTATTTACAGTGTAAATATTTGTTTCTCAAATCCAGTTTTTATTTTTGTACATCTTTTTGCTTATTCCTTGTGTTTTCACTTTACCGACCACATATATTTCACTGATAATTTGAACATCATAAAGACAAACATCTTGCTTTAGGTACCCAAGATTTATGATGGAATCAACATCATTGTAAGCAAACAAATAGGGAAACAACAATCTCCCCTAATGTCAGCATGTCAAAACTATATTGAATACTTGAAATATCTGTGTATCTAAGGCTGAATAGCAGCCATTGTATCAGTCTAATGATATTATCCTCTGAAATTTGGAGTGAAAGAAAAATGGCAGAAATGAGCAGTACCATTGTCTGCCCCCATTTTATCTAAACAAATTGCAAGTGCAGAGAGGCGCAGACTGAGGGAAAGGAAGAACAAGGGAGACAGAGAGAGAGACAAAAAGAGAGAAAGTGCTCTGTAAATGAAAGGTTATGCGCCGTCCCATGTGTTTGTATTGTCAATAACTGGAGAAGGCTGTCAAGAAAGTGGGGAGATAAAGGTCAATAACTCAGGCAAATGTGTTTGTATTTGTACACTCCTGCTGATAGCATAGCAAACGTCAGGGCCTGTGTCTGACACCCCACAACAATAACACAAACAGTGGGGCTAGCACTAGAATAGTCATTATTATTGTTGCTGCTGGAAATGAGAGGGAACCTCAGCACATGGCTGTGACAGCCGGCACAGTGTCACTCAAACATCACTCCATAATGAAACACGCCAGAGATCAGAAAAGGCGATGATAAAGTGTAAACACAAAGAGATTATGCTGCCGGATGATTCTGATATTTGCCTTATTTTCTTGTCTCTGAAGAAATATGATCGTAACCGTGATGTTTTGGAAGCACTTAACACAAAATGTAGGCACTGGAATAATTAGGCCTGTTACTTTTGTTTGTTTTTCTTTCAAAATAAAGTTTCCAGAATTTCCCTTTTATTGTTTATCCATCGCTAATTTTCAAGCAGTGAAGCATGCTTGTTTTTTAATAACGTCATTAACTTTAATAAAGTAAAATATGATAATTGTGAATGTAGCCCCTTTGATTAGATCAATGAGAATTTTCCATTTTATCCTGAAAGATAAAATAGCAAGTAAATTAAATTTGTAGGACTAAAAAAACAAAATACAAACACACACAATGTTAAGCTTTAATTTAAAAGCTTGATTCATTTTTCATGATTTATATACGTGTTTAACTGCTATTTTTTTTCGAGAGCGGTTTAGTGTTTCTCTCCGTGGCCTTGAGTGCAATAAATGTGCAATTAACAGACTTAACTAATTCATGAGGAACATTTTGAGACTAACGAAGGGCATAACTACTGTACAGACGCCACTGTCATCTGTGAATATTGTTATTGTTCTGCTTTTAATTGCTGGAGGAGGAGGAGGAGAAGAAGGAGGAGGAGGCAGCGTGTTTTGAATATACGTCTTCGGTTACCATAGCAAAAAAGAAACACAGGCTCCCTCTTGACAGTTATATCTAACGTCAGAGGTACGTGGAGGTGTTAACTTCTCCAGTTTAAACCAGCTACCAAACAAATGACTTTTAACACACAAAGAAACCAGATATAAGTAGGTATACCACAAGTAATGACATCGAGTCATTTGGCCATTCATCTGGATACGTGATCAAAGAAAAGGTTCCACAATTTTTATGTGCCTTTAAAACACAGACTTTTTTTAACCAGATATAATTTGTGTTATTTTAACTGTTATTGCAGTGGATTAAAAAACACTCAACTGTCTTTCTTTTCTTAGCAAACTGCAATGATTAAATAGTTTTAAGTAAAATGCAAACAAAATAGCTGCCTCGCTGTCTGTGATTTTTACCCAAGAAGCGTATTTTCTGTTGTCATCAGCGCACGTGTCTACAAAATTTGCAAACGTTGTGCTACTGTTGTGAGCGCATGAAGCAAAATGTACTTTAAGTGAGTATATAAGTCCATAGGGGAAAGTGGATCCCTCTCTCTCTCTGTTTCACCCTCTCCCCAGTCAGTTTGTTTATTGGCTGTGGAGCCTCGTAGTGGTTTACATTACATATGATTATGTAAATCTGGAGCTGTTCCTGTGCATTATGGGCCAATGCATTGTCAAGATCTTTTCTAAAGCAGTCAAGTAGCTATTTCTGAATTCTTTTATTATTTGAGAGTGCAACAAAGAAAGTCTTTTGTTCACTGTTTGCCGCACACACACTAACATGCATACACAAACACACACACACACACATACACGCGCGCTTCTGCTGCCGTCCATGACTTACTACTGTCCCCTAGTGGTGCTCGAGTCCACAATCCCTTAACTCTCCATTTCTATCAACTTTCCACACTTCCATTCACCTGACTTCCCCCTGTCTTTGTCCTGCTCCCCTTCTGTGTGCCTTCTCTCTGCCTTATCATGCTCAAACATTTAAAGGGTTGATTTGCAGTATTGTATGACAGGGAGCTCCAATTATGCATTGCTGTGTCCACAGTGACTTTGCTTTCAATGGAGGGCTCAAACAGTGTCAACAAAAACAGGAACCCTGATGTTTTGTGGCTATTGTGAGGCCAGAGCTCGTGTCAATAAGGTATTGTTTAGTCAGAGTGCCACACCAAAACGGCAGTGAGAATGTTATCAGACCTGTGGAAATCGGGTGTGCGTATAATAGTGCTAAAATGTAAGTATGATTGTTTGGACAAGCCCAGCACAAATGCATACAGGGAACAGCCTTGGAGCTTTGTCACCTTTCCACGCTGTTGTTTTTAAAGTGAGCAACGCAGCGGGAACCTTTATAGAACAAAAACCCTTTTTTGCATCTGTCGCTTATTTCATGATTCTAAAATTACTCCTCGATTATTTATTTGTTTTAGAATTATTTTTAGTCAGGTCAAAAGAGTACTCTCTTATGCCTGCCATCACCGAGTTGATCTCCTATTCCCGCAGATAATAGTATGCATTTTTATACTTTTTGTTTTTGCTTTCTTGATCACTGTTATTCCAGCTCTAATTGGTGTGATAACCTGGAACAGTGCTAATAAACAATAGGGTAAAGGGGTCAGCCTCCACTGGCAGTGCATGGACACACACAGTCAAGTCACTCATGTCAAATGACCAATTATACAGGTTATAGAGGATGGCACCTCCGTCTCCAGTGCCCCGTCCCTCCTGGGATAGCTTTCCAATGAGTGGGCTATCACTCAAAACCAAACCACATTCATTCATTAGTCCGTTAAGATGGGCATCAATTATTCATTGAGAAAGTGGCCAGTGGATTATTTCTGTCAGCACAAGGCTTATTGTATCAAAGGTTGATTATGGCTGTGTTAATTTAGCATGCACTTTTGTTTGTGTGATTTGTCAAAAGGATAAATCTTAAAAACGAAATGTGAATTAAAAAAAAAACATCAAATACAATTTTTTCACTTAATTCTAGAGTTTATATAAATATATATAAAACTTTCACAACAATATATTTAATGATTTTAACCAAATGCAGAGCAGTTTTAACATATAGAGAGTGCATCACTTTCACATTGCCCTGCATAATTGAACTAAATGTAACTTGCTTGTGTGATACGGTGTCGTCATGATTTATGAGTTAAATATGCTCAACACCTTCCCTTTATTCTTCCTTTCAGTCACTAACAATCCTGTGCTCACATGTTTTTTTCATGGCATCATCCCCAAAATTCACACCCACGCCACTCTGTAAAATCGTTTTATTAGAATGTTAAAAAGTCCTGCGGGGATTTTATTTTTTTAGAGAGCTCAGTGAGAGGGGAACTAGTAAAACAGTTACCCTAAACTGGACGATTGACAAAGCCTTGGCTGAGACTGCAAACACAGACTCATGCATTGTTTTGCAGTTAAAGTGTTAATTACATCATGCATTAAGCCTTTTTTTAATGTATAAAAAAAAATTTTATACCCCAAATTTTTATTAAGCTATTCATTTGTTGTTTAATTTCCTGTTTATACTCATTTTACAAAAAAGTTAATTTTCCTTATCAAATTTATAGTAAATTACATGATTATTAAAATGACATTTTCATTATTTTGTACTGAAATGTCTTAACATTAACCTACTTTCCCCTTCATCTGACTCATAGAATACCCTTTGAAAACATGACTAAGTGAAGTGCTATTTAAGCAAACACGTTGCGAGTGAGGCAATGTTTTAGCAAATATATATATGGAGTGTTTTGGAGATTAGTATCCTGTTACAACACATAGCAACACACTTTAGTTTCGTGTTTGCAGGGTTTTTCCCAATGACAAATTTGAACTTCAGAAAACTCATTCAAAGCAGCCGATGAGGAGACGTGGTATGTAAGTGTACACCATGTCAACAAACTCCTTTTAGCTGGGAGCATTACATGTTATGTTAAAGGATATTATTGTTCTCGATAAAGACTTTAATAATATTGCCTTTTATCAAATGAAATATGGGCATATATAAATATTATCCCGCTATTTTTAGGATGAATGACAGGGATTCTCACAGACGAGTAGACACTTTATATGGTCAGAAGGCTCATTTGTCTTGACCTTTCCCCCCATTACTAATCCCTGCCAGTGATATCCAAGTGTCACCACGTTACAGGTTAAAAAAGTTCATTGATCCAAAAAAAAAAAAAAAAAAAGGTGTGTCACTGTTTTTAGAGTTTTAATGAAGGATAAACAGTGAAGAAGTGACAGAGTGCAGACTTGGACTTGGCACTGGGCTTTGAGCCTCAGCAGGTACTTACATGTGATGCAGTGACAGCTCTTTGAGTTGGTGGGGAAATTAATTCTTGCTCAGTGTAAAGAATCTATTCATAACAGCTTTTGCTTGAGAAAACATTAACAATTTTTCATATGGATCAAAGTGGCCATCTGGTTAAATTCACACAGGCTATACCTTATTCATGCACCTCGTTTACTGCTCTCGGTGGATTACCTTAATTTTCTGTCTTCCCTTTTCCCTCAGGTTTGTGGAGCACTTGCAGAGTGAGACTCTCTCAAGAATGTGTCTAATTTAGTGGCTAAGAGGCAGATTTATACCTGTGCTAGTTATGAAGAAGGTTGCTCCCTCGAGAAGCCCAATGACTGTTTACGGGCGGCCTGACAATGCCTCAGCAGATGATGAAGCACCTGCCAGAGTGCCCCCCCCCCCCCCCCCCCCCCGCCATGTCTGTTCCATCCCCTTCTGTCTGTCTGCTCACTTCCCTTCCTCCTGCTTTCTTTTTTCTTCTTTCACTCTTCCTTCCTCCTTTCTTTCTTAGCGCTCCTCGCTCACTCCTGTCTCCCTCCCTTTCTCTCGCTTTGTTTCTTTTCTCAGAAGAGCCACCATCTCCTTCAGTTACCATGGAGTTGTGCATTTTACAACCATCCGCACTACTCTCCCCAGAGTGAACCCATCTACTTACTCTGCCACTGAGAATAAGAGTTTTCCCTTCCATGTCCTTCTGCCATTCTTCCTCTATTCTTCCTCCCCTTCCACACATTCGTACACCAGATGGACAAATTGACAGCAGTGCACAAACACACACCAGCAAGCAGAACTGTGGTCAGGTTTTGTTTATGACAGAGAAAGGCAATATCAGGATTGTTTCAGAGTAGTGTCATCACATGAAATGTATCGCTGTCAGGAGTATGTTTTATATGTCTGGGCTCTTGGCTGAAGCCATTTTGGGAAACAGAAAATATCATATCGTATGACCTCCTCTGGTATAAAAGTAAACTATCAGCTGTAAATCTGATACACAACTACAGTTTTGCGTGTGTGAAAAAGAAGAGAATTGAGTTCACTGCAACATAAGTAAATGAAAAAAAACTGTTTTATGAAGTTAATTCTATTTTTAAGTTAATGCTTTCTTACATATTCGCAGTGATCTAGTTTTTAAACTGTGATTTTTAATAGAATTAATTAAATTATACAGTTTTTCTGTGGTTTTTGGAAGGTAAAAGCAAGACACAAGACACAAGGTGAACCCTTATCATATATTTAAAAACAACTAGTTATGCGCTATTCATTTTTCCAGTGTAAGCATTTTAGGTTAATTTCCTCTTTTAATAATTTTACAATTTTATAAAACCAATAATTTGTCCTTCCTTATGTTGTATAATATGGCCAATTCTTCATCACAGTGTTAAATTGCATTTGTTCTTTCTTTTAAGTATCCAGGCTGCATTAAACTCAGTGGGCCATACACTCATTAATGTATGTTGTATGAGTTTGCACCTGTAATTAAGTGTCAGTTTATGAAACACACAAACACTAATAATACCCAGAGCTTTTCTTGGTGAGCCCAGTGGTGGCAATAGCCCATCCATCAATGTCCCTAATGAGGCTCATACAGACAAGTCAGCGGCAGCTTCATGAGTCCCTCAGACTTATTTTCTGTGCTATAATACATATGCTATGATAACCACCCAACCCCCCCCTACCAAGACAATATGAGCAAAGATAGAGAAAATATGTGCGTATCTGTGTGTGTGTGTATACATGTTTGTGTGCAAGGCCAATAATAAGCATGTCGTATTAAAGCGTGTGTATTAAAAGTGTGTTCAAAGTTCCCATTAACCTCACTGCCACTTTAGTTTAGGCGATGTTAATCAAAACCAGCACCATTAAGTGCGAGGTCTTTAATATGGCTACTATTTTGAATGTCACCATTAATAATATGATGCTGAGTGTCCAACTTGAGAGCTAATGAGGTGTCATAGGTTATTTAGACCAGTCAGAAACCAGCACAGGGTATCAGTTATACAAAGACCTTGGCTTCGACACAGTTGTAGAATAGCGAAGCTGTTATGTAAGGCACAGTCGACACCAAAACTCTGTTTGTACAGATCTTGTTTATTTATGGTTTCAGCTAACCTGGCGTTCACCACTGAGATTCTTCAGAAGCTTATGAATGATAATCCTCTTCCTGTTTATCCAAATCATATTTCTCTTCTCTGGCTCTCCGAGGCACAGTGTACAGAATGTGGCCGCCATATTTGGATAAGAGATATGCAGTTTTTAGAATCTGAATCCTTTGTTCTGTGGACAGATTTCATGGTCGGGATCCTTTCTGCACTCCTCCCAAGTAACAAACATACTTTTTTTGTGCATTTAGGGGGCACGGTTTTGAAATCACGTCCCCCTTGTGATTAATGTGAATTTATGTAACAATAAGGAGAAACTACTTTTGAAATACTTTAAGACTCCTTGATATATTTTTTTTCTGTTTGTCAGTATGAAAGCAGCAGCAGTCAGTGTGTCGGCGGTTAATGACAGAGGAAGTGACGTCTGACAACTATAGCCTGCCACGGTGGTTGGTTCTTTAAGAGCAAAAGGAGGTGGCCACGTCTCAACGCTAATGGAGGAGGCGAAAATGGCCGTGTCACATCTGTCAACGTATTATGCTTTAAACCTAGACAGTTGTTGTCGCTCTTGCAGGCCCATAATTTTATGCCATTAAATGTACCAAGGGGGGAAAGAGTCAGGGAAGAAGGAATGAGGGAGGTGGGCTCTGAAGTGAAAGCAGTTGTACAGTTTCTCTACCTCTTGTTTCCTTCATGCCTGATTCCCTGCCACTTTTGTGCTGGAAACTTTTGGCATTTCTTGAAAGCATAAAGACCAGTTGGGACTTTAAAGTGATCACAAAGTCAATCATGTTGGCTTGAATTACCAGCAATCTCTGTCAGTTAGTCCCTCTCAGCGGCTACGCCGCGATGTGTGGGAGGGGTGTAGGCAAGAGTTGAGCGTGTGCTCGTACGAGTGTATATTAACATACTGGAAATGCGTGGGAGTGAGGAAAAGTATGAAACTTAAATTACAGATGATGGCACAAAGGGACTCATTTTCATACCTAATTGTTTTAAGTTCAATAAAATGAACTCGACTTGTTTGGGAGTTTTTAGAGAAAACTATATGGAGAGGAAAGCAGAGTTTTAAAGGAAACTGTGCGGCCAAATTACAAAGCCCCGCAGGTGAGAGCAACTCTGACACTTTTTTATGAATTGCAACTAATCGAAAATGTTGGCAGGAATTACTGTCACTTGTCCTGATTTGTATGCATGGCAACCTTTTTCATCTCAAAGAATACTAGACCCCACAAGGTCTTTACATTATGGGCAAACATTTGCAATTATGATGAACTCTGCCAGCTTATCTCAAAAGGAACAGGTTCTTACTGATGGACAAGAAGACATTTTAATGAAATAAACTGCTTTGAGCTGATGAAATAAAGATTGCTCCACCTCAGGGCACACTCAAATTAAATTATCAAGATGACTGCATGCATGCCGCCCCCATTAACGCAGGTATCGTAACAGCCTAATCGCACTGCACTTGCTCTCTATAGCATTTGTGAAAGAGCTACTGTATACAGTGGATGATGCTAACACTCATCCTCTCTCCCACGTTTCAGCCCTCTTCCACCAAAGGCCTTACAGCTTTTCTTTTACTTCATTCAGTGGGATGAACTAATGTTGAAACCATATGTTGTCCCTGGAGGCTGAGCGAGTAGACACTGCGATGCATGCGGTTTTATGCGTGCAGATAAACATGGGCTTGTCAGATGTCTCTGGAAGGAGCCCAGAGTCCTCTGCCTTAAAACAATGTTGGTGTTGGGGCGAGAGACTGTGACTGGCAATGGGAAACACCTGTGCTGGGGTGAGCAGCCGGGCAGCGTAGGGTTAGGGGGGTGCAGGGACTTTACCACTGTTAGAAGAGGAAGGGAAGGCAAGAGGGAGGTATAAAGCCAGTTCGAAAGGCCACTACATCCTCAACATTTGCTTCTGAGAAGTGGAGGTCGAAGGAAATTAGTTACAGTAATGTCTTGGTTGTTGCCACTTAAATTTTAACACACATGTGCTGGGAAGTGAGCCAGAGTCTCAGCCTGGAAGAGAGTGTGCACAGCACTAGTTAGTGAAGACCATTAAAAAATTTGTAATGGTGGGGGAAAAAATATGGGAAATATGTGACTTAATCCATAAATAATTTTTTGATCAAAAATCACTCTTTTAATATCTTAAGGAAGGACTTTCCAGAAGTTACTACAACCACAATAAATAAAAAGTAAATAATTTACTTACAAAACTGTGTTAAAGTGGCATGAAATATTTATGTCGTGTTCTTTACTTTTGTATCAAAAAAGGGTTAAACTTGCTTAAGTGTTAGGGCAATGTGGGTGGCTGTAGCTCAGGTGGCAGAGCAGGTCAGCCACTAATCAGAAAGTCGGTGGTTCGATCCCAGGCTGCCTCCTAGCTGCATGCCAAATATCCTTGGGCAAGATACTAACCCCATGTTTGCCTACTGGTGGTGGTCAGAGGGCCCGGTGGCGCCAGTGTCCGGCAGCCTCGCCTCTGTCAGTGCGCCCCAGGGCAGCTGTGGCTACAATGTAGCTTGCCATCGCCAGTGTGTGAATGTGTGTGTGAATGAATGGGTGAATGACTGAATGTAGTGTGAAGCGCTTTGGGGTCCTTAGGGACTAGAAAAGCGCTATACAAATGCAGGCCATTTACCATTTCTGCAGGCATTTCAGTTTTATGTTTGTTTGTTTCTTTATTTATTTATTGAAGAATATCTAGCCTAGTGGAAAAGAAAGTGTATGCAGTAAAAACATGCAAATCTCAAATGAAATAAAGAACACACAACACAGCAACAATTTCACAGCCAAACATCTTACCCCACTGCATATCCATCAGCCTCTCCTCAGCGGCCCGACGCTCCACACTCAAGTCATGTCGATCTTTCCATCTCATGCTTCTCTATCCTGAGGTGCCTGCTGTCAATTTATCAGACTCTTCCTTTTAATTTCATACTTTCCACCGTGTAAGCATCCATCTTCACTGTCTGCAGCAGTGTTAGAGGGTTCAGAGCGTAGTTGTGTGTAATAGAGGCTGATGTGTAGACCACGACTGACAGGGAGAACCAAGTTGCAATGGAGTAATGAGTTTGTGGAGAAAAAAAAAATTCTGTATACTGCACGCAGTGTGCGGGTCCACATTGTAAATTTTGTTGGCAGTTTTTTCTTTTATTTATCTTTTTTATTTCTGTACATGTGTGTATCAGAATCCAAAAATGTCAGTTTAAGTTAAAATTTTGTGTATTTACATTTAGGTCTAGCTTTAATGCCCAGGAGTAAGGTTGTTGATATAGTTAATCTAAAATTTGTATCAAGCTACTTACAAGCCAGATGCCTACAGTATGAACCTGAAAATGTGTGTTGGGGAGAATGATGTAAAGTAATAGAGTGGATGTTGCAGTATCTTTGTTCTGAACTGACATTTATCAGTGGTTGAATCTAGCAGTCACACAGCCTTATACAGTCATACTGATGAAGAGAAATCGCCTGTATTTCTGGATTCAAGCATAAAATTAGTAGATTAAATTTTTGTTAAACTCCATTAGCTCTATTCCTTTGATTTGACACATCCAAAATGTGCACTGAATGTGACACATAAAATATAATAAATCTAATCTTTATTTTGGACTCTCAAGCCTTGTCTCTATAACCCTCTCCTCATTTTCTCATCATCCTTTCCTCTCGTCTACGTTTTTTTTCTGTCTCTGCATCTACCAAAATTAATTACTGTATGTTTTATTTTATGAAGGTGTCAGGATGAAATGATGAATGGCTTGTAATATCAAAAGATTAAAGGCACAATGCAATGAAGGACGCACCTGCTTACACTGTGATAGTGCTTACATGCGGGCACACACACACATTTACACACACAAAGCATGCACTCACAGTCTCTGGGGCCCCTGATATCTGGTTTCATATTTGATATTAACTACATGGGGGAGCGATTATGGCCACAATGTCATTACCAGTGGTAGAGGGGCATAATAGAAGTGAACTTTTCAAAAAGGTCCTTATAATTGCTGCCTGGGTCCTTCTTGATAAAATTCAATATTGATATGTACACCGGTCCCCTCATTACGGCCACAGATGAAAAAGAGCATTTCAGCATTCTTTAATGAGCGCTGTACCAGTGAAGGTCATCTTAATGGGGTTCAACTTGTTTTTTGGGAGCCAGAGGTAATATTCTAATGAGAAAGAGCTACTACACCACTCTAGTAATTCTGTAATTGCACCCATGGATGCCACTTTATTGTTGCCTGTGCAGCAGTGTTGAAGTCCTTTGTTGTCATTTGCAATATTGCTTGTCCTCTCTGCTCTGTTTTGGTGGTCCACTTTCACACATAGAGATGCACAAATGCACACATTACTGTATTTTAAGACACTATTCAGTGTTTACTGAAAACTGAAGTTTTTCCTTGGCTTACTTATGAGCAGACGGCACAATGGCTGTGCAGTGTTTAGCACTGTTGTCTCATAGCAAGAAGGGCCCGGGTTTGAATCCACAAGCTAGCCAGGCCTTTCTGTGTGATGTTCTCCATATGCTTGCATGGGTTTTCTTCAGGTACTCCTGCTTCCTCTCAGAATCCAAAAACATTCCTGGGATTAGGTTAATTGGAAGATCTAAATTGGTTATAAGTTGTCTATTTTTCTGTGTTAGATCTGTAACATTGCTAGCATTTTTTTTTTATTAGAAAAAAAACAACCAAAACGCCACTAATTGTCCAGTGTTGCATTGCACTTTGAAGACTTTCTGTGTCCAATTTGTCCAATATTTTTAGCCTAGAAAAGAATTATTCACAGCAGTGTTCTTCAGCCACCTTTAATGTCCTAATCTTTAGATTAATCTTTAGACTTTATCGTGAAATGGGCTTAGCTTCTGCATCTAAAAATTAAATCCAATGCAGTGCCTTAAATCTGTGTTGTCTAATTACCAGTATAGAAGAATAACCGTCTGGTTGCAAAAAGAAGTCTGATTACGTCAAAGTCTTTGAAAAAATTACCCTTCTTTCCTATGAAAGTTTTTGTCTCGTTTTCTAGGTTAAGGTCTTTTTCAATGCATGATAGTCACTTTCCTTAAGTTCTCAGTCAAATCCCGTCTTTCCTTTTCTGTGCTTATAAAAAAATTAAAAAATGGGTAAGTTGCGACTTCAAAACGGCAGTCCTCAAACCAATTTGTGACATAATGGTGGCGATATTTATCTTTTATACAAAGTTTGTGGTACAATCAGTGGAGTTAACCATTAGGCAATTATAGTTACATCACAGATTACACAAGGAGCCTAGAGAAGAAGTGCACATTCAAGATTCCAGAGGTTGAATGTCTTTTTACTTGGTTGATTTGCTTCCCTTGAGTCCAGTCTCTGAAAAACCCCACGAGCTATGCCGACAAGACAAATGGACAGACAAACGGCACGTGGAGGCCATCTGTTGTTGCCATGGTTGCCTTTCCTCCATAACAACCCTCATATTATCGCTAAACTCAAAGAGAAAGCAGAACAGTGTGCACTCCACAACTTCCACTGGCGATATTTAGATTTACAGGAGCTTTCGGTCCAGTGGCTGTTAGTCAAAACTGCGTCAGAAATAATGTCTAAATCAATTTTCACCGAACAACAAATAGCTTTTGTTCTGTTAGCATTTAGCATAATTTGGATTATTGTAGAGTTGCATTATAAGTTGGAAGTTGGTTGCTCCAGATATAGTTTCTCTGTTTAAAAAAAAAAGCTGTGAAAATAGTTCTAAACTATACGAAGCTTCTAGATCTCCCCCTTTCCTCTTTGTGCTATTATTCCCTATTGTAGGTCATGTCAGTTTAAACAGGATCTTCAAATATTTTCACTCTGACTTGTATGCACATGGGAGATGCACTACAGAACCAGAGGGCATATACTCTTTGGGGAATTTAAATGAGCAATTTGTCAAATTTCATTCAAAGCAGTGAGGTTTTAAAGCATGGGTAAATTTCAATCTCTCCTCTGTCTTTGACTAGAGAATGTGGAAGAGTGAACCTGCTCCGTAGGATTCAGGCAGCTGTGTAAAAGTGTGAGGGAGTTTTAAAGGTGATGAGAAAAAGGCAAGGCAGTGAATATCATCTTGTAGATAAGACAGCCACCCCGCTTTCCACAGGCTACATCCGTTTTATTGCATCTGGCAGCGAATTAAGGCATGTGTGGGGAAAAAAAAAAGGACGATTGAAAATGAAACCCCGGGCTAAGACCGCATTCAGCCCGACTTCTTTCCTTCCTCTGCACTGACATTAGACTTTGATTCTTCACATGAGATCCTCTGATGATGGTGATGAACCATAAAAAATGATATAGCTCAATAAAAGTACAAAAAGGTGCAAGTTCATAAAGCATACCTGGGGGCCATGTTAGGTTTGGTCCATCCCAATGCATTTCTTCTCCCTCTGCTGGTTTTTAGAGCTGATTATACTTAGTTATTTATAGATGAAACATTTTTTGATTTGGGAGAGTTAGTGTGGCTGGCTGTTTGTGTCTGCCGGGTCCCATGAGGCTGTTACAGTGGCGTCCGTTAAGAAAGATGTATGACCTATTAACTGTTACAGACTGGGGTAATACAGTATAGTACAATATAGTTGTCATTGCTGTTGTCATAAACAGAAATGGGGAAGAAAAGTCTTATTTGAATTTATGGAAAGTGATTGGAAAATTGCCTCAGTTAATACGAAGGACAAAGGAGACATTTGTTGGAATTGTCTTGTTGACCTTGAAAGTCTGTTTTTTCCAAAATATAAAAATAGGTCATGTGACTCAATATAACGACATCATGCCAGTATACTCAGCTTTGAGTCTATAGATTGTGGAAAATCAGCTGCCATCTACATCCAAGGAAGTGTATAAACATATCAGTTCTTTCCTTTCCTCATTGATCCTTTTATTGTTTCCTCTCTATTGAAAGAGTGCAGAGGCACTCGTGAGCAATGGCTCCCTCCTCTTCAGTCATGTGTGATGTGACTTGAGCTGTGTGATCTCTGTGAGAGAAAACCCTGATGCATACAGGAAATAATCAGGGCAACACAGGCAGGGTTCAGAGGAATGCAAATATTTTCAGAGTGCTTAAGAAACAATACCACACACACATACACATTGCCAAATATGGACCACCTCCACCCCACTCCCCATGCTCACATACACACGCCACATCATACACACTTTTAACCACAATACATACCCACACATACATCACACACTGAGGGAAAAAAAACAAAAAAACAACAACAACCAGCCCCCTGACAAAACTCTCCCCAAGTGCATTTGCATAAAACATTAAGCTTAACAAAATGATTACACCTGACAAGTTGAGTTGGAGGAAGAACATCGCCAGTGGCAGCCGGTTACTTGCAGATGCTGCAATCATTCTCTCGTCAAGCAACTGTTTCATGGCCGCCTTTGTAGGCACTGTCATCCCGCTGCATCGTGATTAATCCTTCCCTTTTGTTTTTCTTTTCTCCCTTCCACCCCTCTCAGTCCCTCCCACAAATCCAATAAGTTGCCCTTAAATCAGGTTACCCTGCACCTTGCAGATAGGAGCATTGTGATGGATATGCCAAAATGCATGCCAGGCAGCATGTTTTTGTGTGGAAGCACTGTGAAATTGTACTGCTGTGATTTTGCATTATGGTGCTAAGTGTTTGTCTTGTAATGCAATTAAATGTGCATGTAAGCCACCCCCACACTCCCCAAACTATTGTGTGCCGTATTTAATAATTTTATATACGCTCTTTTGTGACATTGCCATTTAACCTGAGGTAAAATAGAATAATTTAGAAAAGAATAACTTTAGAGTGTTTGCCATAGAGAACATAAGCTGGATCATTTTAGAAAAAAAAAAGATGACAATCAAAACATTAATATCCTTCTCAGTCATATAAGCCTGCTGAAAATTCTTAGCTCAGAATACTTTGCTGAAGGATAGCTTGCAGATAAAGAAAGAGAGAGATTATTGCCTCCTTTCATTTCTGCCCCCCTGGCAGCTCTAGGTATGGTAATATGGTTTTTGAATATTTGCAAGCATAAACTTAAGAAATGAGTGCTGATAAGGAGTGACAGCAACAGAGGCAGCAGAGATCTTCAGCATGACAGGCGATGTCAAAAACCCTGGTGACGCTGTCAGTGTGACAAACTTTTCAAAAGAACAATGCACACACACACCGTTATTGAAGTGAGCGGCTGCAAGCCTGTCTGACAGTGTTGTCCCAGCAGTTAAAAAATGGAAACATCACCTAATTATGCACGCCATATTTTTTATCGAAATACTTAAGCCAACAAACTTTCAACATATGTCAGTATACTTCGCTAGAGTCCCTGCGTACTACAGGCGCGTCGGTAGAATGAAAGATTTAATTTCGGGGGAAAACTTAAATGCGATTTAAAAAATGATCATTTGAACAGATTTTTCCACAGATGGAGAAAAATAAAATTGGGATTTTTTTGTTTGTTAATTTGGGTTTTTTTGAGCTTCAGTCTGCATTGGATTTATCCCAAATCTGACATTAACCTGCATATAGGCAGGTGTTAGTCTGACGCTCGGGTTCTATTGAGTTTTGCTTGTCTTTTCATCTTCTGCTTTACTTTTATTGGTAACTCTGCACACCCTGTAACGAGTGTTAGAAGTCATGAGGATCATTACTTTCAAAAAGAACCAGCTGGCCCATTGTTTAGGCTCTACCAGCTGTGTCTATTTTCATAACCCATTTCCCTTTTGTTCTGCTACACCTCCTTATAGTATAGAAACAGGAAGACAGAGTTGTATTTCACCATTTTCATGAACTCTTACCCTCATGATAGCCTAGTGCTCAGTGTGCGCCTGCATACGTGTAGGTGTCTGTACATACAGACTGTGTCAGTGTGCATGTCTGAGTGACTGCAAGGAGGAAGGCAAGTTCTGTAATCACCTAATCCAAACATACACTCAGGGAATCTCATTACTGGACCTAACAGTTCCATTTTAACCTTATCTGGTTTCAATCAGCCACCTCTCATTTGGAGAAAGGCGCAGAAACTTGATTCCTTTTGTCTAGAAGTCTCTGCTATCGGGGGTCTCCTGTTTGTCTTGTCTATCACCATCTTTTACAGCTAACATTATTTCCAATTCCCCATCAGCAGTAAGAGAAGCGATTTAAGTGGCAGCAAAAAAGCTGCGACTCGTCATCCAGCTTCCAAGTAGCGGTGTGTGACATCAGCAGGCTTGTATGTGCAGAATGGGAACTCCTGTTAACCCCACACTCTTCCATGGTAACCCCATTTTTTGCCCAGCAACCCACTTCCACAGGCCCCCATCCTCATGCAACGGACATTAAAACGAAACCTGACCCTGGCCCTGGACTCTGTAAGGTACTGCTTTTTTTCCCCACTTCTTTTTTTTTTCTTCTCTCTTAAACAGGGAATCCTGTAGCTTTTGCATATGTGTGCTGTGTGTGCAGTGTTAAAATAGTGAAGAGGGGGTCAGAAAAAGGTGAGCGTGAAGCGACGTCAGCGGCTGCAAGTGAACTGTCTCAAGAATCCCCAGATTAAAAAACTCCAGAAGGTTGAGAGTCAGAGATAATCACAGGATCTGGAATTCACAATAACAAACTAGCCATATATCTACCTGTCTCCGGCCTTCCTCCCCGAGACGGCCACGGGGTCAAACAAATGGCTGCATTCCATCAACTGCTCTTTTTTTTCCTCCTGCTGGGCTCCCAATGAAGTGTCTGGAAGGATCAAATATGGCCTCTTAAGTGAAGCTTTTAACAGCTTTTTTGGCTTTCTTCACATGGATGTCTTCCATTATCATTATGATTCCTTTTTTTTAATCCAGCAAGTTTCTTTATTCTCATTTTTTTGAGCACTGAGAGTTGTCGTCATGTTATTTTTAGTTTTGAGAATAACTTTAAAATGGACTTTACCACTATAGCATCACAACTGTGACTCAAGCTAAGAGCTCATGTACCTGGAGGATCTGAGGTTAGAGGTCTGGAGCTTTGTGGTTGGGGTTAGAGCACTTCCTCTGAGACTTATTTTGGAGCAACGGGCTCAGTGGCTGTAGTGATTTCTGGGTTGAATTAACAGTTGAGCAGGGGACCTGTGACTAGTGTCTGGAGGGAGCTGTTGGGGTCTATTGAAGGGTCTAATACAGCAGGTATGATTTACATAGCTGTGAGAGAGTCCAGGATCTAAGTCTGCCCAGACCTTCTCTCTAGGGACTGTGCTAAAGGAGGTGCTGCATTGTGATACTTGTGTGATTTATGTTCCCCACGTACTCTTCCTTCCATTGGCTGACAACTTTATTATTTATTTCTGTTTGTTATAATTATTTACTTTTGTGCACTTAAAAATACTGTACATTGCTTCGCCATTCTGAAAACCTTGGGTTGCAGCCTAGAGATTTGACCGTGTGCCTGTCTTTTCTTCAGATCTGTTCTCTGTAGAGGTTAGCCTTTGTTGTTGCCCATGTACCTGTCTAGACACAGAGGGTAATTTGTCCCTTTGCTTCCTCCTCTGGTTGCTCCATTCTCAGCCAGGGAAATTACCTTACAAAGAGGGCAAGGGTTGCCGATTGAAAGTAAGTTATTTCGTCAGTGTAAAGAGTAGTAAATAGCCCGAGGTTAGGAAAAAATAATGATATACAGTCTCATCCAGAGGGAGACTACAGCATGAGACACAATCAAACCCTTGCAGAAAACTTTGTGAAATGCTTTCAGAGGATGTATTTCATCATGTTAGATTACTGCAGTGGATAGTACCACTACTGGATGGTTATATCATATTCATATCCTGTATATCTTGGCATTGTGCACCAAAATTCCTCGAGCATAGTGCATGGGATTTAGCACTGCAGGGCATATCTAAATTCATCTATTGATTAATGTTGCAGCAGGAAAAAACAAAACCAAAAAAACCCTTAAAAGACATCATCGTCTGCAGTTACACCACTGACTGTTTAATACCCCACTCACTGCTGCATTCAGATTATTTGCTTTCACAGTCAAAAATCGAAAGGTTGTAAAAATTGACTTCCTGTACAGGCAGTGAGAAATAAATTTCAGTTGTATTGACAGCAGCCAAACACAAAAGCTATTGCCCGGCATTTAATTATTGAAGAGATTGATCAACAAAGTGATTTGTTTGCCGTGGTTTGGTTAAAAGGCCTAATTGAGTCGAGGTGTTCTTTTAAAGGCTTTTATTTGTTCATTTGGCCTGAGTCAGATTGCACAACAACCTTTGGTCAGAAGGACACTGTTTAATTTGTGTGAATGCACTTAATAAAGTTGTTTGAAACCATATTTTAATTTATGTAGGTTTAAAAAAGGTAGTAGAAGTAAAAATGAAAGGCCGCTTGAGAAATACATTAGCGAACATCTGTAGCCTGAGCCGTCCGACCACGTTCTCACCTTTTCTCTATAATCTGGGAATCTTTTTCACAGTAGATGAGGACCTCCAGATTTTCAGCAGTCTTCTACCTCTCCCATCGATCATTTACTTTTCCCCCATTCTGATCAATATTCAATGAGTCGAATTCATCGGACTTGTATGCTGTATTGACCTTGGTTTCCCTGTGAGAGTTTAAAAGTGACTGACTTGTTCTTCACTTGATCCTGAGTATGCACTCTTTCCAACTTTGCAGACTTAAATGCATATGATCAATCAAATCTCTTGCACCAAAGATCATAGTTTATACAATAATAGTTTTTTTTTTCAAGTAGTATCATCATAACATTCTCTACTAACGTCCAGCATACGTATCATTAGAAATATAATGTGCAGAAAAATGTATTTGTTTGCATATGTTTGGGGGTATAAAAAGAGTGCTTTTAAACAAGTTTTACCTTCTTTCTATTGGATCCATTCTCAACCTCTGGCTCACACTAGCAGCGAAAGAAAGGAGGACAAGACAGCAGAATGTTTTCATCAGAACAATATCTTAACTCGGTCTAATCATCTAACTTTAGACAGAGATGGGAATGTTGGAATTAATGACATTCCAAGAGGAGAGCTGGGGCTCCAGGTTCTGTCCTGCCATGTGAGTCTGGAGAGAACATTCAGACGGCATGACTGGAAGAAATTATGGAGTAAAAAAAAAGGAGGAGAAAATTAAAAGAAAGAGAGAGGTAGCAGCGGAGTGGTATCAGAGTAAAAAAAAGTGGGTTTTTCATTTTCTGGATAGATAGATCAGATGGGATGGAACCATGCGTCACAATGAAGGCAGCTGTGCTTTTGGCAAGGACTTTCTTGGCACACACACACACAAGCACAGATATTCTCCCAATTCCATCATGCAAAATACACACACTACACACTCACGGCACACATGGAGGTGGGAGTCTTCATGGACAGGTGAGGGTTAGCTTTACTATTAGCTCTCTGTGCTGTAGGCCTGGATGATCTCAGACACTGATTTCTCCTTGATTCTTCCTCTATGGGGCTTTCGCCAAGGGAGTAGTGTTTAGCAGGCCCTCAAGGCATGGAGCCATCTAAGCAGCACAGTCCTGGAACTGCTTCAGATTACCTGCTGTGTTCTTTACCAGATAGTGCCGTGCGTCTGTTCCCGTGTGCAGCTGTGTGTGTTTCTGCGCACAGTTTAAGTTTGTTGGCGATTTGCTCCAACTGATGGTTTTATCAGATTACTTAAACCTCACATGCATTCTGCATATAATCCACTTTATGGGTTTCTATTACGGTCAGTAGAGGGCTATTTCTATTATTTCTATTTCAAGGTGTAGCTCATATGTTAGCACAGATTACATTTAATATATTCATATTAGATTGACATATTATAAATATAAATATATGTATTTAGAAATATCAGTTTTGGAAAATTGTTGAAGTTATCTTGAAAGTGCACACTACAAAGGACATCATTATAAAATGGAAATAATCTGCAAAATTAGTTTTTGTCTCAAATTTTGTTAAATGGTGCGATTTTTTTTTCCGCTGTTGCCAAACACAAGGCACACACACACACACACACACACACACACACACACACACACACATGCTTGACCAAAAATAAACTGTTATCCTTGGAAGTGTCTTTATTGTAGTTAGTCACACATGCATTTATCATGAAGTTATAAATCTTTGTGAGTGAAGGTTGTTAATGACTCCGAGAGTCAGTGGTGGAAGTGCTCTGTCTCATTCATTAGATGGGCTGTGATTCTAGATGCAGAAGACAGGCACTGGGATAGTACTTTACCTGGCCCAGGGCTCCCCTGGGCTCACTCTAGTGGAACGCTCTGCTGAATGGGGGCCCTGGCCTCATGCTGAGCCAGTCTGTATCCAGCAGTTTATGGAGATGCCGCATATAGACTGACAGTGACAGTTTGATGTCTACTGCCCCTTACCTTCCTGTTTGAGAGTGCAGCTACACTATCCTCTATTTTTCTTAGTTTGTATTTCTCCGTGTCATTTTAATGCTGCAGTGCAGAATTTAGAGATGGTAAGAGCATGCACTGCATCTTGTCTGTTTCCTTAATATGAAGGATTTCTGTCAGAAAAAAAATTGGTCTGCAGAAACATCAAGGTGCAGTGGAGTTGTTTAATATTTCCTTTCCTCTGTAGATTTGGACAAGAGGGAAATATCCATCTCCTGGGATCCTGACCCTGTAGGAACTATCCATATTCCAGATGGAATTCAAACAATGACATTTAGACAGGGGCAGGGGGGCTATTTGTAGAGCTTGGTCACTTCCAAGGCATCGGCCCTAACCTTTCAGGCCCTCAGACCTTGGTCCATTTTTAGTGGTGAGTGTAGTGAAAATAAGCACCACCAGCAGTTTTTCTTTTTTACAGCCTTGCATCATTTCCTGCCTCCCCATTGCTTTTGATCATACGTACTCCCTTTCTGCCCAAACACATACTCATACGCAAACAAACTTGCAACATCCCAGACTCCTCCGCCTTTCTTCTGTCCTTCCAGCCCAAATGAATCTTTTAGCTGAGCCGTGTAAGACTTGCACAGGACGATCATTTTAGGGAGTATATCTTCAGTCTCTGTGCCTGGGGCTCATGCCAGGGACAGATCAGCCCAGATCCAAGCAGTCAGAGGAAAGTAGGAAATAGGTTTGTTTTGATTTTTTTGGCATCCACCTCCACCCTGCATATTTTTGTACAGTAAACACTATGCATAAATATTACTTCATTCTGCCATAGGCATTGTCATTACTTGAATTTTAGTAATTTAAGCACACATAACTAATCATGTGAGCTTATAACACACTGACAATGGACAAACTCCAAGGAAAAGCCAGGGGCTAACACTTTTCATCTTATAGCTCGGTAAACACGGAAGGAAGGAAAACTGACAAAAAAGGCAACAACATCATGTATGTTTATACTTGTCATGGACTCAAGTTACAAGTGCCCCAGCAGTTGTTTGCTGTTGCTTCAGAGTTATCAATGTGAGGTTACATGTTGGTGAAAGACCCGAGAGCACTAAGCTGCGGAGATGGAGCAGCACTTTCAGGTACATAAATCTAGCATGCAGCATGTGAGCACATTATTTCAACTTAAGTCCATGTGCATGAGACAGAGGAGGGCCTATCCAAACACTGTCCCTCTGAAGCAAGACTCTATGCACTCTGAAACACTCTCTATTTACTGTAGGCCTGTGTTTGGACTTGTGCCATATAGCACTTTGACCCAGTGAGAGGAGGTTGTTGAGACTTGTATCCAAGACGGGAAATAGTGAGCTATTGTGAGTCCCGGCACAGCAGGGTTTGGTTTTGATGGGGTTTATCAGGTTCTCAACTTACTGACACATATGATTTTGTGGTTTGTGCAAATCTTTTGGCTGTTTTCTTGTTATAACTTCACACATTATCTATGCAGACAATGTCTAAATTAGAGGACTCAGTTTGTAAAACTTTCAATATCCCTTGGTCAACATTGTTTATTTTTTACTTGTTTACTTCATGAAAAATATTGTGAAATACCTTTTTAGTGATTTAAAAGGAATGCTTATCCAGTGTCCAGTATGCCCCTTTCCTGCGCTCTTTTTTCTCATACACATACCCCATACACATCTGACTCAGAACTATAAAATGCACCATAGCTCCAAAACATCCCCTCATTGTTGACATTAGATCCCTCGAGGCAGATGCTCTTTGGGGAAGGATAGCATGGTTCCCTAGAGGCCTGGATTTGTGTTTGAACACGCAGGACGAATCAGAGCACCTGTGTTCATTTGGACATAGCTCTCCACATCGCGTGATCTGTCTGAGGTGGGGGCGCGTAGATATCCAGAGCTTATCCTGGCTGATGAGCACCTCCTCTGACCAACCCCGTGTCATTCCAGGAAAAGACTCAACCATTGCTGCCTAATCTTACTTATAAGATGACATCACACAGTTGATGTTTTTTCATCAACTTCTAGTCTGAAATTAGAATTTTGTAAATGGAAATGTCTCTATGCCCAAGTGTCTATGCCAAATTACCTCAGGGTGCCTCACCTAATATATTCTGTAATTTTACTTATTTTAAGAAATTATTATTATTTAAGAAATTCTGGGACAACCTCACAGCCAAGACATCTTCATAATGTTTTTATACAGCCACAGGACAAGCATCAGGTCACAAGGCCTGATGATATCAGCCTTGCTAATCTTCCATCAAAGTGATACCACATGCTGGGGCCAGTGTTCAGGTCTGGGAAACATTATTTTGAGGCTAGGGCTGATGTAGACACTCCAAAGTAGCAACACCCCCAAAAAATAGCAGAGTGGAACAGAAGTGCAGCATTGTGCTATTGGCTAGTGTATTAACCCCAATCAGCTTATGAAAAGTATCCTCAAGCTAGAAAGAACAATCAAAGACCAAAGAAGAAAAACACTATGTCTTAATATGTCTTCTGCGATTTCTTTTATAAATACTTAAAGTACACTTCATCTCATGCAGATCATTGCTCAGCTACATGTAAGGTAGCAATTATAATTTAGGGGAAATGTTACATTACATCATAATAATTAATTAAAACTAAGTCCCCTTAGTCACTTAAACCCTTTCAAACTGTCCTATCAGTTGTGATGCGTAGTTGTCCTCTGCCTTGTTCATCCCCACTGTCACAGTAGATGACAGGTAAATGACCTCTGAAAGTGCAAATACTGTCACTCTACTGTCATAAATGCCCCTGCACTTCACAAAGCAACATGCATATTTATGATGTCGCATAAACACTGCCCTTGCATCACACCAGCAGGCAAACGTGTACTGGACCTCACCATGCCACTCATCTCCCACCCTCAAGAGGCCTGATGGCACAGAGCCACAGACCAAATGAAGGGATGTC
This sequence comes from Aulonocara sp. 'chitande type north' Nkhata Bay, assembly GCF_057382095.1. NCBI lineage: Eukaryota > Metazoa > Chordata > Actinopteri > Cichliformes > Cichlidae > Aulonocara > Aulonocara sp. 'chitande type north' Nkhata Bay. The sequence goes on along the minus strand of NC_141362.1, from coordinate 24,960,505 downwards.
AAAGGGAATGCCAGCCTTTGTCAAACTCTACATTGTGAATCCAAGGTACAAACCAGGAAAATATATTCTTTAATCTACCCAAAGGAGGATTGGTCTCTAAAACATGCTTTAGGAGTGTGGCCATGTCATCCTGTTTCGGTTTTGAAAGACTTACACTGCATTAAGGTGCATGTTGAGGCAGTGGTGCCCGCTCCTGTGATGTATCAGTCATCCTAAGCTGTTAGAAGTGAGGGACTTTGTTAAAACTCTGATGATTAGGGGTTGATGCGTCCAGACATGTTGGTGACTGACAGCTTCACCACCCAGCCAATACCACAATCCAGGAGGAATGGCAGGGGGTGAGGCCGGTGTATTAATCTCGTTATTGTTAACAACACAAATGGTAATCAGTGTAATAATAAAAGCATTCCAGAGAATTCATTTATTATTATTTTGCTGCGAGCTTGAATAATTAACATATTTTTACTTCCTGATGTGTTATGTAGAACTATTGGTTTCTTATATCCATATTTCTGCCTCTGAGGTGGAGTTGGGATAAATTCTGAGATAAGCCAAAACAATTGGCCACAACTGGTGTGAAATCCTTTTTGGTCTCCTGTGAGGTGCCCTGGCCACTCCACCACACCTCTGTCCATCTTTCCTCTCAGTGGGATGCCCTGCAACACTTCCAGCTTCCCCCGGTAAAGCCGCCAGACTTCCTGTATTTCTCAGCCATGAGATGTTGCATAAAGTATGTGCAGTTGTTGGCAAGGAAAATGACCAGTTAAAAATCCTGCAATAAATTCAAAAAGACTTCTAGCTGCTAAGTGGTTTATGCTCTTTTTGCTGTCCCCTTGGCTACTGTAGATAGTGACTTTACAATAAATAAACTAAGTTCTCTTTATATCTTCAAAGGGCAAATGAAGCTAGCAGATTTGAACAGGTAGAGAAGAAAGACACACACACATGCATGCACTCTCCAAAAGTTCAGTCTAAGCAGTAAGTGGCAAAGGAGTGATTAAAACCAGTTTTATGAAAGCAAATGCTCTCTGACCTTTGCCCTTCCTAAAAGCTGCCATCCTACCTTGAACGCTGGGTGAAACTCATTCAGCAGCTTCCCACAGGTCAGCTAATAGCAGAGACATTTGTGAAAGATGCTTCCTAAAAATTAATGTATTGAAAAATGTGTTTCCTCCCACCTTCACATTTCACATAACCTCTACTGTTAATGGTACTCTCATAGTGTCCAAAGCCTGAACAATAGAGCAGACTAGAGCAAGGATCCACCTGTGCTGGTCATAATGAGAAGACTGTCTGGTCAGAAAGTCTCGCTTTGGGGACCTGGCAACATCCGATGCAACTGGCTGTACCATCTCAAGGTATAACTATACCACACAGTCTTCCTGAGTATTTAGTGGATCTTTGCACATCACAATGTCCGCTGTTGTGCAAAAACAGAAAGTTCAGCCAAGAATGTATCTTAAAACATATTCCCGATGTAACTAAAACAGCTACACAGAACTCACTTTAACACATCTTTCAAAGCGCTGCCCTAGCAGATGGATATTTATCCTTGTAGGTGTGAGGTGATTGACAGGTGCTTTGGAATGTTGCGTGAAGCTGTCTTACAGTTCAGTGTCAAGGTTATGGTGCATCACACAAATCCGCACTAATCGTAGCCCCTAGTAAGCTCCACCTGACAGCAAGAAACTCTACTGACGATAAATTGTTGACATGTTTTCCGAAACCAGCATGCCCAGCCCATTATTTTCCCTTAAGCCTATTCACAGTAATGGGGAGTGCTGAAAGGATTTTGATTGTCTGCTAAAGTATTTAATGCACAGCAAATATTTTAGACACTGCTCATGGTGCGGAAACAATACATACAGTTTCAAGCATTCTCGGTTAATCAAGCAGAACAAAACAAACCAAGCCAGTGGGAAGAAAGAGAAAAAAATACTGGTCTTTTGGTGTGTGTGTGTGTGTGTGTGTGTGTGTGTGTGTGTGTGTGTGTGTGTGTGTGTGTGTGTGTGTGTGTGTGGATGACCTGATTCAGGAGGAACTGCTGTGATTATTTTATTTTCTTAGTATTTCTCTTTGTAGAAGCACTCTGTGACTTTTATGCATATGAATATTCACCTTTTTTCTGCCAGGCTTGTAATAAATGATTGATAAAATCACAAAAGAAGTCTTTCCTCAATGAAATTTAAAAGCATTACTCTGAAATGAACTGTATGCTTCTGCCTTGTGGTGTTTAAAAGGATTACTGGAAAAATACAATATCTTCTTTGTCAGCACTTAAGGTCTATATAGCTGTGCCTCAGGATATCCCTTTCCCGAAAGGAAGGATTGTCCCATTTTTTTCAGCATTCATGCTGCTCATCACATTAACACCTCAGCTTTGCTCCAAAGCGAAGACTCCCTCTTATAATGGGATTAGTCAGAGAAAAGTTGCTATTTTCTAATGTGCTACAGCCTTCTATTTTCCTTTAATACAAGATAAAAAATTGACTTTCTTTTTTCTAAATCACGTGTAATGAAAGTACAAAGAGTGTGAAACAAACATATCCTGCCTATTTTAGGTCCACTGACTTTAAATATTTCTTCCACAGAAATTGTTCTGCGTTGCACAGTTGCAAATTTCAACAGGATTATGCGAATCCCCATCCTCCTGTATCATCTCTCATCTGAGGCCCTTTGTACACCCTTTTCTCCCTGTCCCCTTCCAGATGTTCTTTCTTGATTTCCTCTCCATCTGCCATTCTGTCTTTCTCTGACAAAATCAATAGTGAGTCCATTTGCCATATCATACTGTAGCATCTCTCCAAACTCCGGATGGTAATGATGCAATGATAACCCAGGGGTGAGGCACGCAGGGGAGAATTTTAGCCAGATCAATAGAGCTGGTATACAGTATGACAAGGTTTTTATAAGGATGCATCATATGCTATTTGCTTCCTACATTATCATCAATCTGAATATTCTTTCTCACAAAAAAGAAACGTTTCCAGCTTTTGGTCTTGGTATTTATATGAACATATGCTTTCAATAATTGCACGTTATCATTTGCTGATTTAGGGTCACTTTATGGGTCAGAGACTTGAAATTTCTCCCTGTCCCTGGACAGAGCAAGTTATATGAGCTACCATGACATCACTCCATTAATGTGCTCCTCAGCCAGAGAGCCAGAGCTCAGCACTTCCTTGGGGGAGATTTCTGCAAGGGTCTTTTGCATTACTCCAGCAAAACCAGCTTAAAGCCAGCCTTCTGCTTCCTAAACATGGATTTAATACCCTCATTAATGATATATGACAAGGGAGATCAATGCACCTCACGTTAGAATCCTGGATATGTGTTTGCGTGTGAGTGCGAGCGTTTGTATGCGTTCATGTGTGTCCTTTCATGTGTGTGTGCGTGCACCATGTCATGCACTCTGTATTTAATGGGTACATGCTGTTGAACATCATAGAGACTGGACTGCCTCTGGATACCTTATATCTCACTGACGAAAGGCTGGGAATAGCAGGGTCAGATGCCTTCAAAAGATCATATCCGCTAATTAGATTATAATGTAATCATATACATTATATAATAATATAATTATAAAATTGGCTGTGTTTTAAGTTGCTTGTTTAGAAAGTAATATTCCTCCAGAGATCAAGTTAGTAAACTTTGATTTCTGTGAGGCTTGTTGTTCTGTTCTTCTGAGTGCTATGTTTAGAGTCAGATTTCTGGCATAGCTCCATACCAGCCTGATATTTTATTTCTTTTCTGTGTAGAATTTACTGTACAGTTTACTATGGGCACACTGCCACAGACACCCAAATAATGTTCAACGCTGGGATTGAATTCCTGTTTACAGAGCATCAAGGTTAAAGCCTGAGTTTTAAAAGGTAAAACTAAAGTACCATCTACTTGACCCTGTGACACTCTATTTGAAGGGACCCATAGCTGAGGTGATAGCATGTAATAAAGCCCCAAGATCAAAGTTTGGATTTGATTTCCAGCCAGCATGGTCTGGTGAACAGGGCCCAACAAGCTCATCCAACAGCCATGGCAACCATTCAGCGCTTTATTTTCTTATTAGATTGCTCTCCCAGAATTCCATTTTTATCCACATATATCTGGCCAGTGAATCACCATTAAAGGGCCCATCAAGCTGTCAGGCCATCCGGAGTGCAGGTGCACCGGGGCCCAGTCTACTGTAAACAAGCAGCATAGGCCCCTGAATAATGGAAGCCCAGACTGTTTTATGTTGTTCAAGGGGACTTAAAGAGATTCATCTCCTGCTGCTTTTCACCAAGTTTGCTTCACAACTCGTAGCTGAGCTGCTGAACGCTACAGTCTTATATGAGGAGAGAGGGAGGGCTGGAGGAAGCGGAGGAGAAAGGAGGGGGCAAGGGAGACATGGAAATCTTTCTGTACATTCTCAGACAATCACTACCTGTGAGGCTGTGCCAGAAAGCTTTGTTTCTGGAACAGGGGTCTAAATGGAGCATTTTATGCCTGGCTGAGCATTGACACTAAAAAGCTGAGACTTCTTCATATCTGACAGATTTTCTTTCATTATTTTTTCCTCTATAATTTCTTCAGTAGTTAGCGGGCCTGCAGTTCTTTGTAGAGCAGCAAAATGTCTGACTTAACTATTCGAGACACCAGACAATTGCCCACTGGTCCTTGTTCCCCCAAGGTCAGAGGGAGAGAATGAAAGAGCCCAAGAAAAACAAATGCAGACCATAGTGTAGTTGTCACACGCTCCACTAACACATGTGAAGGCTGGCTCCTCTTTTATTCTCAAATAAATTGCCCTGAAGAAGTGCTCACACATAAATGTCTCTCGCATAAACCAAAGTAAGAGGGGCATTTTTCACAATTTGCAAAAATGGTCCCCAGAATTTATCTAGTGTCGCTGAGTTTGAGTGACATCAACCCTCTATTACATTATCACACCCCTACGATGCGCAAAGTTCTTTTTAAAGCCAATATTAGAAATGGTGCATGTTTACTAGTAGAAAAAAGAAAAACTACCCACTAAAAAGTAAAAGACAACAGTAAAATCACGTAACAGATATTTCAGCTAAATAAACTGAACCTTACATTCTATCTGGAAAATGTGAGCTGGGAAGTGTGTGAGATGTACTGTAGCTCTGTGGGGTAGTTAGCACCTTAGTGCCCTGTCTTTGAGGGTGTCTGGTTGTCATTAGGGGTGATGGGCAACAGTACAGGTAGGTGGGGATCACCGCTTTAGGTTGCTGACAGTTTCGCAAAACTGTAAAAGATATTATCCAAGGGGAATGAAAACAGCACTCAGCAGGTCTGTCAGGGAAGACAGACAAGTTAAAACAGATGATGCACGTCCCAGCGACTGCACCATCACTCTAGTGCCCCTCTACACGTGCAGCTGTAAAGAACCCTGGGTCGCCACATCTGGCTGGGCTTACCTCGAGGCTGAAGGCTGGGGCCTGGGGGGACAGAGAGTGGAGACTAAAGGAGGCCTGTCAAAGCAGACCAAACAAAGTCTTTCTGGCTACCGACAGGCTAAACACAGAGAGAGCCCAAGACATGGTTTCTGCTTCTGTTTTGTCCCGATCAGCCTTTAAAAATGACACCTCCCCTGGAAGTGGAAGGCTTTTATTTCACCGTTTACAATATGCGGCTAGCTTCTGTTTATGGTAGCTGAGGGCTCTGATTTGATGATGAATCAGAGATGCCCAAAGCAGAGTGCACAGTATACACAGCTTTCACAGTTAAAGATGATGTAATATTTTGAAACATGTAACAACAACTTTTCTTCACTGAGGTACATACTGAGATTATTTGAATGCATGTCAGAGTAAATATTGTCTAACATTTTGTCTAGAAATGAGCTCGAAACAAACAGCTTACCACGGGATAATAATATATCAACACATACTCAAAATCTTTTGAATATCCATAAACTCTAATTGCCTACAAAACTGTGATACTGCAGAGCGTTACACCTCATTGACATTACATAAACAGTAAATTCGGTAATGGGCGCTGTTTCTAGCTTATCAAACTCCTCAAACTGTATAGGTCCTGGCTTGTGGCTTCAGGCATTGAGGGCTTTAGAAGAGAAGAGGCCCAGGCCAGAGAGGGCGCAGGGCAACATGGGGTGACTGAAGGACACAGTGTGGGGTCACTGGGGGGCTCTTCCTGCTCTGCATGTTGCATGCTCCAGTGCTCTGGAGGCCAGATCCTGATTACTGCACTGGGATCCAGCCACAGAGTGTTTTCATTAGGGAGAGGGCCAAGATCATCCAGGAAGGTTCCGGCCCATTAATACATTTGAAACGGCGAACGAATGGGTGGGGGTGGTGATTGTTGGAGGGTGGTTTGAAAAGGGGGCCGTGGGTTATTTTGAAAGGAGAGAACCCTGTGGAACGACCATGAGAGCCTTGGTGAATAAATACCCTGTGGATCATCGTAAGCTCGTTCCTCTCTTTTTTTCTTGTCCTCTCTGTAAGATCTGCAGTCAATTTTCCTGCAATTTGGGATAAATTGTTTGTGAAATCCATGTCGATCCCTCCACTGGGAATCTATTCAGAAAAGACAGAAAGAGGAAGACTACAGTCCTCAGTGAGAATGGTAACAACAATATGGAGGATCTGGTTAATAACATCATCTGCTTCCCATTTAAAATTTATGCTTTTAATACAGACAATCATAACATGCCTTAGAAAGAGATTCTGCATTCGCACTTGAAGTAGCTTGGAGAGATCAAAGCCATTTGTGAAGCCGTACAATGACACTGACAGATGTTTCCACAAAGCCATGATATACATTTTGAAGTCTGGAGTCAATACATGCCTACAAATGCAGGAACTGAATTTGCCAGTGTGCATTTGTATTACTTATCATTCTCTCTGCTCAAATACATTCACCTTCCTTTACTTGACTGATGCAAAAAACACATACGAGGCCAGGTTGATCTAATTATGCTGAAGGTTAACTGCTCATCTTCCCTTTCTTTGGTAGATATGATGTTTCCTCGGCTAGCTTTTGCACTCCTGTAGGTGTTTATTACCAATAACCACATCAAGCCTTCTCTGCTGGAGGAAAAGAAATCTCCTCAGGTCAGTTTCCAAACTAGTTAATATTTTATCCTGCATAGTGGTGTAATGACTGCTATTGATTTTTCATCATCTCTTATTAATGCAGTCTGGTGCCACAGCAAAATGCTAATCACATATTACACCCCTCTACATCTTCCATGTTAACTTCTTCAATTACTGTAACTAAAAGTACATCTCAATTCAAGGCCTTCAGAACCTGACAGCGATGGGTACTTCAGGATTCTCCTGTAATGCCTCTCCCAGGAAGGTGTTTAATGTAAGTTGTTTTAGACTTTAAATAAAATGATAACAGCTCCCACAAGGCCGGGAAATTGCAGCCTGCGTATGTCTGCACTAATCATCTCAGTCATCTAATATATTAGCATGAACAGCAGAGACCAAATATGACCTTGTATGCTCCACTGGCCCAGCACACACCTCAGACAGCGACCCTGCCAATAACACAAAAGCTGGCCTGGATCCGCCAAGCTAGTGCAAAGTGAGCTGTTAAAGCCTGACGTGTGTTTTGTCATTGAAGCACGACAGGGAAGAGGCTGACGGTAAGCACTGAGCAGTGTTCAGGGAGCAGAGGGGGTAAAAAGGCTCTGCGACTTGGCAGCAAGGATGGCAGTGTGTGCCAGCACAGCTGTCCGGCAGGCGTCTCATTCAGTGCTGCTCCCAACATGGAAGCGACGACCAATCTATCACTACAGCAGCCGGGCACACAAGGACACAAAGGTGTAAACCAAGCCTGTCGAGAAGAGGGGCTCAGCACTGCACTGACAGAGTGCAAGAGCTTTACACGTCATGATCTCCTCTCGCAGAACTGCATTTGCTAAAGTTGCTTCATTGACCTCCCTGTCTGTGTAGGAAACACAATATTCTGACACCTTTATTCCATTGATGGGTCAGTTTTTCAATTACATGCACATTCATACAATGTGCTCCTTGTGTACTTAGCCCTCATAAGGACAGCTACACACACTGTCGGGCAATGGAAAAGCTAGGGCAAAACTCAAATCACTTAAGTTTCTGAAGTATGTAATTCAGTCAACTGTTAATAACTCGCAGGGCGCCAGGCTTGTGGAATCTCTTTTGTCAGAAAGACAATGGTGAGAGAAGAGATTTTATGAGCAGGCGTTTCTCTTGTGCCAGGTTTTTGTTTGCACTTTCATTATATCTCTAGTATATTATCTGATGCCTACATCCTGAGTCCAATCTCGCGGTTAGGTTTTAATCTCCTGACGCACTCAGCTCACTCGCCCCGCTGTCCTGTGCCACACAGGGAATCGGAGAGGGGTTATATTACAGCGCATGAATCAAGGCAAAATGAAATGCACTCTAGACGCTTTCAGATGGTTTTAATTTATAGCCGAGGCCCGCGGAAACAAAAAAAATGCATTAAATGTAATCTGATCACTTTATTCGATGCTGAATTTATGAGCAATCGGACTCTGGCTGAGTGACTGATTTTAAAAATAGACCCTGTGATAGATTACACATCTTTCATGCTAAAATATGTTGATACCGGCATTAACAATAAAAAAGGGAGTTGGAATTAGCATCATGTTATTTTTAGTCCACATATCATAGGTAAAACATTCCAGTGACAATAATTTAAATGAAAGTTAGGAAGAAATTTTATTTACTAGTTGCAGCTGCTTTTGGATTTAAATTAGAAGGATGTATTTCATCTATTAAACAAATCAGCGACCTCACAAAATTAAGATAAAAGCAGATCAGAAGTATTTAATAACCAGTCACTTGAGTAACATGTTTGATTCTTCCAGTGCCAGTTTAGCAGGCATTGACTTTCTTCATGCCATTGTGGTTTATCTCCCATTGATGTTTCAATTGTAAAAATTCTCTAATTTTATGTCCTCTGAGATCAAATCAATTTATGAGAGCGGGATATCTGTCATTGGACCAAATCCATTACGGTCAATCCAACCCAGCAGGGCATTTGGCTACATTAAGAGGTCCACAGGCATTTACAGTGAAGTGAGGAGACGCATCATGTTTTAATGCTCAAAGCCACAGAAACCAATGAGGGATTAGTCTGACTCATTACTCAACACGAATGCCTTGTGGCATTAAGAGAGAAGTGCAAAATGCTGTTGAACAAATTTTTTTTTTTTCTTCAAAACACAAGTGATCTGTGGTTGTTTTTAATCTTTTGCTCTGTTGAGCAGATAATGCATGGCCACAAGCAAGAACATTAGCATACAGTCACACCATTTGTTCCAGTATGTGTGTGTGGATGCAAAGACATAGGAAGTGCATCCATCAGCAGTTTCAGGTCTATGGTGAAAAACAAAATGGCCTCTTCCTTCCTTAAACTTTGACCCCCGTTCAGCTAGTGACACCTGGTGAGTGAGGATGTTCCACTGAATTCAAAAGAACATGTCTACTTAATGCACTGTATGTTTGGAAAAACCACAAGACGTGTGCTGTGATTCAGTTGCAGTGTTAGAAGGGGATCCTGAATATTTGTGTAAGGAGACTTTTCTCTCTTTCCCTCAGCATTGTGAAAATAAGATCAACTTAAGTTCAGTGTTTGTGTTAATCTTCCTGTTCTTTCAGAAATTCTTCTAGTTCTCACTACCAGCAGTGTTCCTTTAAGTAAGACACCTGTCACCATTTTTTTTTACCCATGCTAGGGGATTGCTCTAGGGAAGGCCACTTCAGACTCCAGACTGAAATACTTCAGCAACTTTTAACCAGCAGGTTGACATGTTCTGCTTTTACTGAAATGTCTTGACAGCTGTTAGACTGGCTTGCCGTGAATTTTGGTACAGTTATCCACAGCACCCAGAGGATAACAGGGAATTTTTCGGTTTTTCCTTGTCTTTTCTTCTAGTTCAGCCATGAGTGTGGCACTTGTAGTTTTCAATAGAAAAAATTCTCTTCAAACGGTCCCACAGATTGCCATTCTGCAATGTTTTCCTCAGCGCTACCAGGCTAACTTCCAAACTAGTGACATTAAAATTATTTTAATTAGTTTTGATAATTAGAACATGTTACCCTGCTAGTATGCTAAACTAAAACAAGAAAAAATTTTTTTAAAAAAAAGGTATTAATATTGAAGTGGCTCGAAAAGCATGTCAGTATTGACCTTGGGAGCAGGCTAGGAGACTGATGTTACACAGGTTTAATGGAGACGTATGCCATAGCTACATTGTAACCACAGAGCACTCTAAACTTCAGCGTAACCTGATGCATAATTAGCATGTATGTTACCTTATATTATCACCTCCTACTGGCAACAGTGTAGAGCGCTTACGTAGATTACATCATAGGTTCTACCAAGATTCACTGCAGACGACTGAATCCGTCATCAGATATGGTTAGCGAGCACCTAGCAACCACGGGACGCTAGGAAATAATGTGTGTTCCCTCACTGGTTGCAAGTATTTGGTGAAGTTTGCCGGCAGGTCCCAAAGTCCCAGTCCTAACTGATGTCACGTACACTCACTCTGATTGACGAGTCAGCCAACAAACACTCACCGACACATTTCAAAGGAATACAAATTTTTCCCCTGAAGCCACCAATTTGTTTCTAGGTCTCTGTGATTGAAGCCTTACAGACCGGTTGGTATAGCAGTTGTTGTTTTCTAAAATTTGTTTTCTACAACTACAAAGACACATTAACTTCTCTCCATATGAAACCATTTGATTTTACTCAGTGTTTATAGGCTCATTTTTGTAATTGAACCTTTAACAACTTTCTTTTATCATATTCCATCAATAACACACAACTTTTAATAGCCTGTTAATCTTTACCATAGATGTTAAACTATCAGGAAAAAAACACATATCTTCAAGTCTTTGTTCAAAGCTGATGCACATAGACTCCAGATAAAGCCCAGGGATGATGCAATAATTCTAAGAGATGTTTTTGATAAATCTTTTCATTCTTTTGTTTCTCCAGCTGTACCAAACCTATCTGAGAGTAATTGCTACAATTGTCCTCTCAAAGTGGAATTAGATAACGCCTGTCTGGATGTAAACAAAATCTTTAGCAAACAGCAGAGCAAAATCTTGGGCAGCTATGTTTTGACAAGCGTGTGATGAGTGTCCATGCACTTCTGTGCTCGTTTGCAATTAGATAAGCTAACTGGTACCCAGAATTCCTTTCAGAGCCTGCCACCCTGACTATCTGTCTGCCTGACTGCTCACACTGCTCTTCTTTTCATGTCAAGTTCTGAGACCGGTTCTGCAAACTTTCTTCAGTTAAACAAAGAGAGTGTTCCATCTCTTTGCTTTCTCTACTGCAAGTGTTGAAATAGTTACAGGGACTTGGTGGCTAGTTCTGTAAAGACAGTGTGGAGAGAAAAAAAAAGAAAAAGACTTTTGGATCTTGAAGAAATTATTAACGGCTGTAGTTCAGAGGAGTGCTCATATCATATACTGTGACAAGTGTGCAGCTCTAAGCACGTCCCTGCCAGCCTGGAACTCAGTTCTACATTCCTTCCACAGACACCATTAGGGCTCTGAACTGGGAGAACGACTCGTCATCACAATCACAGAGGAACAGAGGAACCGTGGTAGCATTTCTCCGATATGGCAGTGAAGTTTGTTTTGAAGGCTCGCTGAAGTGATCTGAAATTTTAGTTTTGCTTTTAGTCTGGAATACCATGTCAAGACTTTTTTTTCTTTAGTCTCCCATTTGTAGCTGAGAGACCAAATAAATACTTTGATGTATTTTGCATGTTTTGTACAGAGGTTTTTATTAATAGTTACCTTGAAGTCTAATTTATCATTTTTATTTGTAATGAATGTGCTTCAGAAGTTATTTCTATAACAATCAATGTTTTTTATTATTTTTTTAAAAAAGCTAAAAAAAACAACAACCCCAAAACAAAACATAAATAAATGCATCAGTTCCATGGAGCAATTCGTTCTCCTTTATAGGACATCATTTTTAAAAGGGACTGGAAAAAAATGCACAGAAAATTCTTTCAAGCGACACCATGGTGTTTAATTGCCCTGTCCTCTGTTTTGAGGTCCAGACTAGAAAGGTTTATGCATTCAGAGATGATAACAAAGGAGCTTTGCTTTAGGCCGATGTGAGGACAATGACATGTCACTCATGTACACACACATCAGAGAAAGTGATGAGACTGGGGCTATCTCAGACTACCATAACGACCCAGCACTTTCCTCTCATGCATGTATTGAGATATGTGCGCCTTTGTACCTTTGGTCCATTATCTGTCTCTGACTAGGCCTCCAGCTATCCAGATGAGCTGGGGAGCAGAAGTTGTGCATGGCTGCAGACCTAGGGTTTGTCTGATGGGGGAAAAAGGGGTTAAAAAAAACCCCAAGCCTGTGAATTATGGAGTAAAGCTTGCTCAGAGCATTGTCTAAATTAGCCTGGTTACATATGCACAGTCATCCTCGTGCCCAGAGGTCATACACCAACCTCAGGACAATGATGGCATCACTCAGACAGCTTTTGCTTGGACAACCGAATTACCACAGAAATATAACCAAAATGGCCTACTTTTATGTGTTTTTTTTTATACCAATTTAGTGGAAAATTGTCCAACTACATCTGTGTCCAATCTCTTGTTTCGCTCTTCTCCTGTCTATCCACTTGCAACTCATCAAACACAGACTCACCTTTATCACTAAATGAGAGGGAAACGCTGCCTCTTCCTGACAGGTTATTATTGATCGTTTTCAATTTGCTGTCAAAGCTAGATCTGGCAAATTGCAGAGTTGGTCTTAGCATGTTGTCCATCCATCCAGCAGCTGCAAGGCAGGTCACCAGCTGACCAGTCAAATATCTGTCTTAAAGGGCATTTCAGTTTTGACAGTGACAGCATTAGAGGAGAGCAGCCAGGGTCAAAAACAAACAGGTCTGTCTGTCAAGGCTGTAACAAGAGACCAGAGTCTTGTCTGCTTCAGATTGCTCATTCCAAAACCCAGAGGAATCAATTTTTAAAGCACTTCCTCGTACAAGTTTGAACAGATATATGGTTTAGTTTGGTTAGGATGGACTGTGAGCATTAAAGTCACAGATATATCAATAAGTATGTTAAAGTAATAGTCTAACAATTTAAAACAACTGGAAATGTGGTTGTCATGTTTGTATGCTACATGCAACATTTTCTTTTAGAAATAGTTTTGAGACACTTTAGCTTTTGTTGTAAGCTAGAGATGCTGATTAATGTTGAAAAGGAAATGACAATAACCTACAATTTGCTGTTAGGATCTTAAACAAAAGAGCCTGCAGGAAACCATTGTGCTTGGTAAAATATAACTATGAACATGTCTTTCTTATATAGAATTAAAAAAAACCCAATAATATAGCAGTGTTGTGTGATTATGGCTGCAAAAAGCCTCGTTCTTATATTTATCGTTACATTTTGTTACCAGTTTTTGGAACATTTCCCCCGAAATTTAAAGTATTACTTGTTACCTTTAAGAAAAATAACTTGTCACACTACTTGCTACATTACTTCTGCAGCAACACCAGAGATGCATTGTTACATAATTGATCTAATTAACCTGAGCTTAGCAGTTTACCATCATGTATTTGTCCTATTTTGGCTGTGAAAAAGGCAAAATGGGACAAGAAAATTAAAGAACTTGAAGAACTGATGTGCAATGCAAAGGTGCATTTAATGTTATCACAGTAATCTTTTATTTTGTACTGCATAATCACCAATCTTTCTCTTGTTAGACCGCAGCAGTATGCAAAAAATGCAAATATGCATGGAATTCCTTTAACCGTCTCTTAATTTGACATGAAGTTTATTTTTAATTAGTATTGATGATTAGAAAATGTTATTTAATAATTTTTTAGGTAATACAGCACTCAGAATCTTGTCTGTTAATAGTTGCACTCTCACTGTCCTCTTTCAAATCCAGATCCTTTAAGATGTATTTTTTCCTACCAATATGAGATGTTTTTCTATTAATATACTGCTTCTCTCATACTCTACTTTGATGTATCTTCCTGATTAATAGACATAATGCAACCTATCACTGCCATATGAATGCATGTTAGCTTCTTTTGCAGAAACTGTTTTATCTAATAGAAAGCGTACTGCAAATACGGAGCCAAAAATAGTTGGGCAAATGTTATATGCATTTCCTGTTGCTGTGAGTGTATGCATGACCTATTGTTTATGGGAGGGACTCATCAGGAGACTGGCTGCCTGTGTTGTCTGCCTAAGCAGAACCTGGTGAACCTGTGAACTTGCAAACCTTGAAATGCAGATCTGAAGCCTGCTGAGGAGTGATGACAGCTGTCATAGCTGTGCAATAAAGTCAAACGAGAGAGAGAGAGAGAGAGAGTGAGAGAGCAGAGAGAAGGAGAGAGGAAAAAGAGAAGAAGCAGCAACTTCAACACTTTTGTGCTGAAAACACAAGAGGATTTTTTTTTTAGGGGTGGGGGGGTGGGAGGGGAGTGCGCTGAATTCTGCTACTCAGCATAAAATGTGTTGGATTGAGAAATAAATAAAAGCAGTGAGTGACCACATGAAACACCGCTGCGCTGCAGGGGATTCTGCTTCCTTTGTTTAGATGCTAATATGCTGCTGTGATAGCAATATGGAATGAAGGGGTCCTCCTCTGCCTTTGATACACATTATCTCTCGGCATCTTTTTTTACTAGCCCGGCACAACAAGCATAGTATCCCTTGGAGAGTAAGGCCCTTTTGTTGCAGGCTGACCTGCAGGCACTGAGCAGCCATTAACATAAGCATATGGGTAATATCAAACATTGCTGCATTCTTCTTTTGTGTACAAGAGATAAGAGTGTCTTAATGATATGGTTTTATTGTATATGCAGTAACGGGTCCTTTTACTGCTGTACTGTATGGTTTTATTTAGACAGAGAATGTTTCCAATTCATGGTTCAGACATTCATATATTATTATTTAATGCAATATCTATGAGATATCATTCTCTGAGCATCATCTGCCACACAGGCTCAGGCTGTCTTATACATAACCTGGTCTGGTCCTTAGTTTTCTGTGTAAAATGAGCCTGTCTGCCGCACACAGGGTCAGTGCATTAGATCACTTTGCAAGCCACCATGTTGAGGGTGTGTGGGCAAACTTAAGAGAGAGCTCGAGCAGGAAATGGACAGGAGGGGATCAGAATGAGTGATGGAGAGACAGAGTATGACTGGGAAAAAAGGAAAACACCAAACTAAGAGCAAGGACCTTCTCAAGTTTCATTTTAATAGCGCAGGGCCATTTTTCTCCCTTTACGCAAAGCACAGGCCTGGCCATTAGGGCCTCTCGGTAGAATGTGTAAACCTCCTGCTATTAAAACCACAATTTGCACTGTCAGCTCCTATGAGCCAAATCTATGGCCAAACTGCAACCCTCCCCCCCTCAGCACGACGCAGACCCCTTTTCCCCTTTTGTAACAACTTTCAGGCCACAATAACCATCATCAGTTAAAGGCGGCGGGTCCATTACACTTCCCCTGTTCACACAGCTCTGCATTAAGCTAATATTATCTATTCCCAGAGTGGCCAAGCCCTTCACACACCCCATCAATTATTAATCTCTCTGCTCATAGCTAATGTTTGGTTTGAATTATTTAAACCTATCTTCATTTATCAATAAACATAAATGTTAAACAAAGAATGCTGATGAGCATGAATTACGCTGTAAACTAGTTTATGAGATTATTTGGATGGCAGTTGATTTATGGATGTCATATTCAACGGTAATGCTTCAAAGAAAGGACAGAGGATTGTAAAGGCAGGCTAATGCACAGAGGGGAAGAATTCTCACACTGGGGCCGGTCATCCTGTCAGTGCTATCATCACTTCAGCAGTAAGCTGCGTTTCAAAATGTAATTCTGTGCTCATCTTATTCTTTATTAATGAACGAATTTGTTCATGGCACACGTGAATCCAAATCTGTGTCCCAGATATTTGCTCTTGTTGAAAGCTCTTACATATTAGTCCAGTCCTCCCCAGGGTGCCATTACAGTTCAATACCCCTGCAGTGAGAACAAAATGAACCCGTGCCTCTGAGATGTCCAACCTGTTAAAAGGAGAAATGAGCAGACAAGAACACAACCTCTCTGTTGGGTCTGCTCTGAAAGAGCGTCCTATACGGCCACGGCTATTTGACTAATGGGGGAAAATAGGTGTATGTCACAGTTTTCCCTAAGCAAACACATTTGAATATAATGGATGACCTATAGAGGCAGGAATAATACAGACCCTGAAGGGTGTGAAAGGGCTCAGCTTGGGGATGGATGCCTAGAAGACCAACACCACCCAAGAAATTACAGTTACTTTGGTATTTCTGAAGTTCTTGACATTGTGTTACCAGACCATTCTTTGCAACAAAGAGAATGATTTGGAAAAGTTATACATACAGGTTGTGTTTACCTATTTGTAAGACTGTCCAAAGACAAAAGACAATCTGGCCCTTGACATGTCTTAAAGTTAGACCCAACTCTGTCCAAGCTTCAACTATGTGAGACATGGGCTTAAAATACTTAATGCAGAGGAGTTCATGGTCAACTCAGTGACTGCTAGGTACCCTGGTCATGTGGCTGCAAAACAAGCCTAAATCATCACCCCTCCACTGCTGTGCTGACAGTTGGTATGAGGTGTTTGTGCTGATTTACCATGTTTGGTTCTCACATGGTGCTGTGCGTTATGGCCAGACATTTCCACTTTGGTCTCATCTGTCCAAAGGAAATTATTCCAGAAGTCTTGTGATTTGGTTTAGATTCAACTTTGCACACCTAAGTCAAGTTGCTGTCTTCTTTTTAGAGAGATTATTTGTCAGTCCATCCAAACAGGCCATATTTGTTCAGTCGTTTTTTCTTATTGTGCTGTCATGAACTTTAACATTTAACATGCTAAATGAGGCCTGTAGAGTCTGAGATGTAGCTTTTGGGGTTTTTTGCAGTTTCTCGGGGGATTGATCTTGGGAAAATCTGCTGGGATGTCCACTCCTGGGAAGACTGGCAGCCCTCTTCATTTTTTTCAAGATAACTGCCAATCAAACACCAGATTATTTATTATGTTCTGATAAGCAAATCAGAACATAATAGAACTAACAGGGGGTGTAATTTCTTTTTACTATTACTGTATTTATGTATTTAATTCTTAGTGTTATAGCATTTTAAAGCAGTACCCCTATTTATGACTTGCACTGTACATAAAAATATCCTATCCTTTGGAGAGATGAGACTAATCTCAATATGTGAAGAAAAAGAAAAAGGAGGCTCAATAATAATTTTTTGCATGTTAAGAAATCCAGGTAAGGAAATCCCAGAAAGTTGATTCTAGTCATCAGGACAAAGCATTTTCACTGGCAGAAACATTTCATCATTCATCACTCTTTTCAGTCCTTGGAAGATTGCTAAATGCTACAACAATAGTCAAGTGCTGATGACCTCTGCCTTGCATGGGGCATGTTTGGTACAAAAAAACAAAAATAAAAGATCCATGTACAAAAATCAGCAATGACGAGAAAGTCAAACAGCAAGAAGGGAGTCAAACAGGAGCAAGAATTTGATGTTTTGTGTGATTACTCACTTCTTTGATGTTGCAAATTACAAACTCCTAGATTCATTCTGACAGCAAAGTACTTAACCAAGCACTGAAATCTGTAATAAAATCAGATTTACAAATGTCTAAATAATAATCATGTTTATTACCCACAATAGGCAAGAACTCACAAAAAAGAAAAATAAACTAGAAGACATATTCCTGGTTTCCCGGGAGAGTATGAGAAACAGCAGCAACACATTTATTGTCACACCCAGGGGTATATTTCTGCATGTGGTTTTAGATCACTCACTGACATTTTACTTCCATCATTACAATCCAGATTTGATGCCCGTCGTGCAGTACCTCGCCACACCACCTAAATCTCAACCCTCCCCATCTCCACGCTTCTGTCTCCAGTGTTGGGTAAACAAGGCGGAACCCTTGTCAGCGTGGCTAAGCTGGTGGCTCATGACAGAACGCTGAATGAGTGATTTAAGGTTTCAAGTGAGCAGCTTTCACAGTTAATTAACCTGCTGATGGCTGTGCATGTGTGGAGTGGAGCAAGGGATTCATGGGAGGAAGCCCTCTTCAGTTGCCTTGCCATTTCAAGTTAAGACAGCCGCGCACATTACTGTGACACTGGGCCTAAAGTCATCAAGTCGAGTGATCGCTCATTTGTTTCTGTGGTAGCTGCTTGTTCTGCAGGTTTAGCCTTGTCTTTTCTCTTCACCTTCAAAACATAAGACAAGGGATTAAACAGGAACATGGCTATCTTTCCACACCAAGCTTATAGGACATAAAGAGGAGACAAAATAAACAAAACGTACATTGTAAATATGATTTTCAGATGACTGCAAGTCTAGGGGGCTGTAATGATATACAGTCTATACAGTCTCATTCATTTTACTCTAAAGTCTGACAAAAAGGGCAAGAACAAATGCCAAGTTCCAACTCAATAATTATGAAAACCCTTAGCTACTCACTTAGGAAGCTTCCAGTAGGACACCAAAATACCAACAACTACATACTTCACTGCTTTAAATGTTCAGAAAGTTAACTGTAAAGCTGCATTTAAATATGACCCAATCATCCACTGTGGATTTCCAAAACATTTGCCATTCATTCTGTGAGGTCATGGACTAAATGTGTGCCTGATCTGGCCTGGGTCACTGCAGTTTGGGAAAAAAAATACTCACACTTTGAATGTGGAGCCTGAACACCCATCAGTGTTCTCACACCCACCCCAGGTTTCTTCAGAAACTTGATCTGTGGTGTGCTGAAAGCTGGGTCTTCACCTGTTAGCAGATCAACCACTAGTTTCTGGGGTCACTGTGTATTTTGCTCTGGTTTGCCACCCAGGCAGCATTGCATTTCAGTGGGAGGACAGTGTGTGTGATTCATGCCTTGATAATTACAGTGCATGTCCTCTTATTATTAGCAGCTGACTACCGGCATTCAAACAGATGCTATGTGCCCTAAGAAGGATTTGTGCTTTTCTGTTGATAGACTGTGACATGTGGACATGAGTTTATATTTTAATTGCATTTTGATGCAATACTTATAACGCTAATCTTGATTCCCAAAAGATAAATATAAATAAAATTTTTACCATTTTTCTAAAACAAATACCTCTAAGTGTAAATGGGCACTGCACTGACAATCTACATAAATGCTGTAATTGTCCCCCAAGATAAAGCTTTCGCATATTCATCTGTGCGGCAGTAATGCAAAATTTTACCTAATTTACATCATCCTTGAGGCAGTGCAGCAAAACAATTTCCAAGTGAGGGCAAAAGCTCTGATGAAACCAAATAAGAACATGTACGTCATTATTGACTCTTAGCCTTTTTTAACTACTCTCCAAAGGACAATATAATTGTCTATATGTATATAGCTCTAGGTTGTATCAGATTGCGGTTTGATGAGTTCATGTGTGTAGTCTCAGTAAACTGTACAATCATGGATTGAAGGGTAATCAGAACAGCATTTCAAAACTAATTTCTCTATAATTGTATCCAATTATTTATGCTCTTTCTAATAAGTGCAGTGACTGACAAAATGAACAGGAGAGGATACGTTCCATTATTAATACTAACACATTGGCAAATAGATATATACAACTATGTAATTTGTCTCTTGTAATTATACATATTGGATCAACTTCAATGCACTATAAAAGTGTAGATTATTAGCTTCCCTGTGTAAAAGGCACTATATTTTAACAGGTTAAATGTTAAGTGAATTTTATATGTATACGTAGATACATTCATTTCTCAAAAATGGATATGGGAATGTGGAAAAGAAAGCCTCACTGCTGATCTATGGGACTCAATGATGCAGCTCTCTTCCAAGCCACTCTGAGATGCATTTAGGACATGCATGGAGAAAACAATGGCGAGTGTATTACCAGAAAAGATAAATCTATCTCATTAATCCCTTATTCTCCCAGCCTGGAAGACACATTTAAGAGAACATGCAGAAGCAGTTCTGTGTGCTAGGATCTCTCATGCAGATGGCAGAGAGGGGGAAAGGAAAGGAGGAGGGGCTATTGTGTCAATCTGTGCATCATTAGACAGTGCAGTGACGGCAAGAGGTAGAGCGGGATTACCAGGATGTGGCGTTCACAACAAAACAATCAGTGATGTCTTGTCAAAGAAAAGATGCTGTATTCCTTCTTCTATGAAGCAGTACATCCAAATTAAATGACTTTTTCAGCAAACTATCATTAAATATAAGCTCAGACATATTTATAATTGTATTCTTTTAATGAAGATTTTTAAGGTTGTAGCTATTTTTAGCATCTTTTCCTTTAAAATGTTTTAAGCCCTTGTTCTTCTTTCTCAAATTTCTGAAGATTTCAAATCACCACAATCAGTTCAAAGTTAGTATCAAATGGCCTTTGCACTGATTGTCCATACTTGGTAACATTTAAAAGCTAGTGGCAGTTGTGTCTCTGTTCTCAGTACAGGGACCTTCAGGGTAAAGAAGGTCTAAAGTCTAAAGTTCAACTATAGTATTTATTGATTGGGCTGAAATCGCCCCATCAATGGTCTTCTAGTCCACAATTCTGTTGTATCACACGGCTACATGTTCAAATTACCACCAGTAAATTCAATTGATTTCGGTCAAAAATGGCATTGATTTTTACCCATCTGAAATGACCAGGGAGTCCATAAAACAGATAAAGAGGTCATAACAATTTTACCAGCCTGTAGAATTCCACAGAAAGATTTAAGGGGTCATGAAAGCCTGATGGTTAAAAATGAAGCCTGCAAAAGGCCAACAAAATGTACCACGGATGCTGCATTACAAATAGCTCCATCTATGAAGCAGTCGATAGCTGAGAAACAAAATGTACTGTTGAGTTTATACGAGTCCAACTATAAAGTATTCTTTTAAGAAGAACATAGACCCATTTTGTCATGATTCGGCCGTGTGGCAGGCAGGATGAGGACCCAAATTGCAAACTCACAGACACGGGGGATAAACTCAAAATGCAGCTTTATTGCTGACAGGTGATAAACAATAACGATGATACAAAAGCAATGCAAAACTACACTAAACTGGGAAAAGCTAAAGTAACATATACCGGAAGACACGGGGAGAACCACACACGGCATGAGGGAGAACGCGACGCCGAACAGAGGGAGACGCAGACAGAAATACACAGAGGGTAAACGAGGAAAGTTTGAACACACGGGGAACACAGGTGACGCTGATAATCATAACGAGACAGGGCGGGGTGAACTGAACATGACATGTACAGGCGTGAGAGTCACAAAGTAAACAGGAAGTGCACAGAGGTTCAGACAGGAGGAGAGAGAGCACGGGGAAAACACAGACATAACGGGCTGGGGAAACATGGAATAAAACATAAGGAGAGACGAGGGCTCAGATACACAGAGGGGCACACAGGGGGTGAGAGTCACAACGGGAAAACACATAAGGAACAACGTAACAGATCAACCCAGGAAGCATGGCCTAAATAAAGAACAAAATACAAAAATACATGAAAACTAAGAATACTGGGCCCACATGGCCCAGGACCATGACACATTTATTTTACCTAACAGACTGAGGAAGAAGACAAATGAAAGTAGATGTAGCAGTGTAACAGTGGACAGACACGTGAAGTTTGCCACTGACCTTGGTGCCTTATAAGTGAGCAAGTTTTATTGATTCCTTCCTCATCCAACCACTTTGAGCATATTGTTAAGTTTTAGACTGACGGTGAATGTGTTTCACTTGCTTTCTGTAAACACACCAATGGGTCGACAACCAGGAGTGATTGTCTAGTTGACACAAAAAGAACTATTACTAATTTATGTCTCATCTTTCCCTAGACTGGACTAACAGCGGAGGATACCTTGTCTCAGGGCCAAGCTTGATTTCAGTGCTGTCAACTTTTTATTTTACCTGTCAGAATGGAAACGGACATACAAGGGTTTGTTTGCCCCTCTGACGTCTTTAGCCACATAGGCTGTGAGAGGAAATAGACAGAGAGCAGATTTTAAGGACCCCACACCTCTTAATGGTATGCTTCGTATGAGAGTGTGGGATTTGGAGGGCCAAGTAACTCTTCCTTGTCTTCTTCCTCCTGAGACATCATTTACTCTTATAAAGAAAAATGTGGAAGAAAAAGTGATCGGAGCTGTAGCTGGATATAAAAGTCTCAGTTCTCACAGTTCTCCACCTCAGGAAAGATGATGTTCAATACTGGGCTGGCAAACAGGGGGGAAAAAAACCTAAAGAAAATCATCCAACCTTCTAAATCAGTGAAACCAGATGTTTGGTGTTCTGGTTTTCCTTTAAATCTTCCGGATGTGACAGTTTAAAAGTATAATGTGTATTTGATCTCTAGTAATGTGTAAAATCTAATTCCGGAAGAAATTAGTTCAATGCAAAATCAAAACTGAATCAAATGATTACTGCCTAAACATTGCAGTTCCTTGCCGAGATGTAGGCCTCTGAAGGAAAACTTCCATGTGTTTCAGTGCTGATTTCAAAAGTCTAACCATTTCTCTAATGTATATGTTCGGCTAAGCCAAATCCACACAATGACATCAGATTATATGTCTCAAAACCATGAAAATAAATATGTCTTTCTGCAGCCTTGGCTTTGAGGTTTGTAAGGTTGGAGGGCTGCAATTTTTCAACATGCATGCAAGGTTTTGTCATTATTTCACTGATTTATCTGAAAATAGGGACTTTCTCTGTGTAAACCACTGAAGTATAAATGATATATTTGTAGAACATGGGGAAGACAGCTCAGCTAAACCATGAAGTGAGTTATGAAACAGAATTTAAATTTCAAGTTAAATAGACATCAGCAGATCAGCTGCACACTCACTCTTTGCATGTTTCTGATTGTGCAGCCACTGGTCATAAAGTAATACTTTCTTCAGTGTTTTATTCTGTTTATTTGATATTTCTATTTAACATTTTAGAAGGAAGTGGTACAATTTGTACCCGATACTCCTCCACATAGTTAGTTAGTAAATGCAGTTTCACTGAAATATTTTTGTTATTTAAATAATGTGTTAAACTAGTGAGCAGTTGGCATTTATTTATATCCACCCGATTAATGCAAGTCCAATAATCCTTCCTCCTTGACCTCCTGTTTTGTTCTTAATATTCTCCTGACAGAATTATATGCATCTATAGCTGCTAAAGATTTTTTATATACTGTACAAGCAGCAACCTCTGGATCTTGAAAGTGCCAGACCCTCTATTATTATTAGTAACTTACAAACACTTCTATAGAAGTTTTCATGCAATTTTTATGGCTTGCAGTGTGGTTACATGTACTGACAGACCATCCAAGAAATTAATGAACATTTTATTTTGATGTAACTTATCACTACTTAGTAGGTATCTGGGTCTTTGTGATGCACTCATACAAAGCACTTTGCTAAGTAAGCTAGCAATGTGGCACTCGGCCACCTATGGTTAAGGCATTTCTGACTCTAAAAATATGAATAAAAACCTAAAACAGATGGTGATGAGCCAAACTGACACTTCAAAATGGGACTCTACACTCAAATGGGTCACTTTACAGCATTTGAATGGGTGTACATAACTGAACTTCTACTTGTTCTAAGTACGGTCTAAATTCCTGAACTCATGGAACTTTGCAATTCTTCAGAACATATGTGCATACTTTGGACCTGAGTGAATGCTCCTTGTCTGTAAAATATGCAGATGAATCAAATAAGGGTTGCCTGTGATGTGTCCAAGTAGAAATGAGTTCTGCCTGAGGGGTGGAGTCCATGTCTCTCCCTCTCTGTCAGATAGTAAGGAACCCAGCACCAGGGAACTTTAGAATGAGCCTTTGTTTTGGTCGACTCTCCTCCTCTAACTCTCCTGTCATCCTTTGATCATATCAGACTTCGTGCTCTCTTCCTTACTCTCTGTCTACCCTTATAGGTCTGATGTGAGAGATATATA
The DNA here is from genome assembly GCF_057382095.1 of Aulonocara sp. 'chitande type north' Nkhata Bay. NCBI lineage: Eukaryota > Metazoa > Chordata > Actinopteri > Cichliformes > Cichlidae > Aulonocara > Aulonocara sp. 'chitande type north' Nkhata Bay. The sequence goes on along the minus strand of NC_141362.1, from coordinate 24,936,517 downwards.
CATACAGGACTCTGCCAGGAGAGAGACAAAGGTATCCCACTCCCACCAGTCCTTTTCCCCCCACAGGGCAATTTCTGCTGTCACCTCCCAGCCCCTTCCCCTCAAGACCCTCACTCAGGTGACAGGAGGTATGAAAACACTCAAGTTTTTTCTCAGACACAAGAAGGCCTATATTAGTCTCCCTCCGTGCACCATCCGCGGCATCCTTCTAACTAAGACATGGGTCCACACCTGTGGATATTATGACACGCATCTGTCAAGTGAAGTCAAAACTTGCCAATCCCCTATCAAGATTGAACCATTTTAGGAATGAAGAAAATTTCTAGGGTTTTATTGTTGCATTAACAAGTCTTTAGCCCATTACCACTGACAGCTAAACCACCCAGGTGCTTGTCTTGTCATTGTTATTGGGAATTATTCAAAATATAAAGGGAAGGGCACATTTAAGCATGGCAGATCTGCTTGGGAAGTTGCAATTTTACATATCAAAGTTAACAATGGGTCATTATACCATCTGTTTGTCTTATTCCTCTGATTCATTTTAGGCATTGCATTGATTTTTGTATTTACTCTGGCTCTGCTCATATATCTCTCCCACTCTCGCGGTCCCCCAAGCTTGCCGTAATGCCTCGGCCCAAACACAGGAAGTGTCAGCCCCCTGCTATGCATTTGCTGCTGCTGCCCAGCTTTAAATGCCCCAGACTCTGTCAATAATATTGATGTAATCCACGGGCATTTTTGAGTGATCCTGCTGTCACAGAGACATAATGACAGGCAGTGGAGGCCTGATTGGATCTGCACTACAGCAAGGTTGGCCGGCGCACAGCCAGGCATTGATAAAGTGTCACAGACTTCAGTGCTTTGATTAGCCCTTCGACTAATGCCATGCTAAGCAGAAACATTACTCTGCCCCGCTAGCTATACAGCTAGAGGAGGGGAGGGCTGACTGAGGGAAAGGGAGAAAATATACTCTACAGGGAAATTAACCAATGCGGATGAAATGGTGTACCAAGGAAATTCTTGGATAAATTAACAACGCAATTACATTACATGACACACTGCAAGATGGATGAGGAAAACTTGGCTGGTATTATGTTCTGTTTTCCAAATTGCAATTTATTTGAGGGCTCTAATGGATGCCGTATTAAAACATCTTGGGCTGCGGTCAGATTTCATTGTGTGTCACCCAGATGTGATTGATGACCTTCTCTTCCACGCCCCTCGACCCCTCCCCACTCACCCACCCACCCACATCCTCTCTTGCAACCCTTTACTTCTCCCAAGTCCCCCCCTCACACACACACCCCACCCCTCCTCTCCTGCTGCATTCTGTGCTTTTTACTGGGAAGTTTGAACATTAGGAACATTTATATGGATCCAGGAGTATTCAATTGATTTTCTTATCGCTTAATTTCCTTGCTTGCTCCTGCAATCAGGCGATAAATTCTGAGCACACTGAGAGCCGAAGTCCTTCTCTCCCTCTCAAGCTCTCCCTTTCTCTTACCCGTAGTAAAATTCTATCAATAATGCCATTTTCCTGGAATCCCGACCTCTGATCATGTCCCTCTGATCTTCCTCTGGCTTTTCATGTGCCTTTGTTCCAGTTGCAATGATAGCTCCAGCTATTCTTAAAATGAAAATATAATCAAAAGTATTTTTATTGCTGTAGCAAATGCATTTGTGCGTAAAGGACATCTGGAAATCATCCACAGCTGCTTGCTCAGTTATGACAATATCATAGTGACTTTATTTTACCATCCATAATTACTCACAGGACAGTGAAAAACCACATGCTATCTGCTTTGAACTTGAAAAAACAGGGTTTGCCCAGATTGACCCAAACAATGTGAAGCAACCCAATCCTCGATTCACTTTTCCTCTTTCAGTATTCTACCTTTCTTGCTTACTTCGAGGTGATGCAAACCTTCCAGGGAGGGAAAGGTTAATAACATTCCGAATAAATCAGCATGCAGCACATCCCCTGGATGACATCAGTGAGTGTTCCTCCAACCCACAGGGCCATAAACAGCTTTGTTTTTTTCCAGGTTTGTTTCAGATGTGAGAAAACGGATAAATAATGAATGAGCCGCACTGATGGGACACATATTTCACTTAGCGGAAATGGCTTTAATGCAGTCGGCCTGTATTACACTCCCAATCACTGGGAAGGAGGAGTGCTGCATAGGGGGAAAAAATGTGCAAACTAAATTCAAAGAGTGTTGAACTCAGGTTTGTCTACAATGCAAATGACCTAGTTTTTAACAAAACTCCTGAACCAGCTCTGCACCTGCTGTAGTCTATGAAAATAATTTGTTGCGTAGGGAGATCTGGCAGTGAAATTAGAGGTGGAGATTTTTTTAACCATCATTTGGAATGATCTGTTGCATTCTTGCCAGGTTGTCTCAGAATAAGAAAGACATGCAAATAGAACAGAAGGAAATTCAGATTTAGGAAAACCGTCTTAAAAATGACAGATTTTTCTTTGTTTAACTTCCCTGCCGGATCATTTCCCATATCACGGAAGAGAAAGACTGATATGTAATAGCATGTAAATTAAATGATTATTTTTACTCTTTGTCAGGGATATAATAAGAAACTACTTCATGTGCAGCCCCATGAATTTCCACTTTATGGGCTTTGATTTCTGGTATGCAAGACATCTGAGAGGTATCTACAGAATCTTATTCTAATTCACTATTTATTTACATATTCCCAGTTCTTTGGAAATTCAGCATGACTTTCTCTTTTCCCAGGTCTCAATGGTTAAAAACAAAAGTGAGCCTGAAGTTTCTTTTGGCCATCACATGGCTTTTAGAGGGTTTGTCTAAACAAAGTTTGGGGTTTGTAAATAGCGAAGGTTATCTGGCCATCGAGGCTTCCAGATGGCGGCTGAGCCAGACCACCTGCTATGGAAATGCCTTTGCTGTGAGGGCCGTGTGGAAATATTCAGACCCCGGTTCTCTCTTTCTCCTTCTCCCTCCCATACACACACAGGCTAACATGATAGGAGCTAAGAAGGAGAAGCCCTTCAAACACAGCTCTAACTTCCCCTCTGTCTCTTTCCCTCTCCCCCATGTTGACCCCCCATCACTCTCCCCAGACTTTGCCCGCAGAACAAAACAGCTGGACAGGGAGGGCTTTCCTGCAGGTCCAGATCTATCACGTAAAAAAGATGACACATCTTTTGAAGAAACGGGGCAAAAGGGAGAAGAGGCGGTTGCGCGAGAGAAAACATAAACAAAGGTGTTTTCTTATGATGGTCGCCAGTGGCGCACAAAGAAAACTGGAAGAGGGCAAAAGAAAAATTGCTTACAATACAAACTCTTTGAATGACAGCCTAAAGCAGGAAGCCCGGACCGTGCTTTCAGAACTTGAATGCCGTAGAATGTGTTTTGTGTATATCTTATAGTTTCTCTACTTTGACTCGAGATCCAAGTGAGTGCGTTTTTATTCTTGCTTCTTTTATCATGTATTTTCAGTACTTTATATTACCACACTTTGTTTTACAGTTGAACATCTTCAGTGGACCAGCTAAAAAATATAAGTATGTTGTTTATCTGTGGTTCTCAGGAATAAAAGTCCACTAAAATATATCGAAAGCTTTTCTCTATGGTTTTAAGGAGAGAAACACTCACTGATACCATATCACCCAACTGTTTTGACACTTGACTTTGATCGACTGAGTTTCAGCAGTGTGGTTGAGCGCACACCCCCTTCTCCGCAATCCTTTAAGAGGTCATAAAAAGCACCACTGTACATCAAAACAACCAACGCACTCCATTCACATCATCCGACATGACACGTGAGATGACACTGACCACAACAATAGTTAAGCCTCTTTGATGGTAAAATGCCTTCGTGTTTATTTACATCAGGCCGCCTCTTTGCCCGACTGTCAGTTATGCGCAATGCTATGGGTTCTTTTGAAGTTATCGGGGGGCGATGGTACAATGTCCCACCCAGGGAGCGTGAAGAGAGGTGACCATATTGAGAGCACTTGTTGTTGGAGACACATGGGCAGAATAAGGCACAGAGTGTTTGACTGGGGAAAGTTTTTGACCTTAACAGCAGAAGAGGATGAGCATAAGGCTGTTGTTTTATGATCGGGTTGATGCAGAGGTATTTGGCACAGGCGTATTTCAACAACATGTTTGGGATAAGAACCATCCTTTGTCATAAAAACATGAGCTAATCCATGATCCTTTTGACCCTATAATTGATATGAAGTAGTGACAGGAACGTGCAGAAAATATGGAGAGAATATCCCCAGATGTGTGTTTATTGACAGCAATTTTCCTATAAACATAAAAGCAAAAGAACATCGTTACTCCTCGTGGACACCCACATAGACAAACATGCTTTTTGCATTGCTAACACTGCTATTGTCAGGCATCTACTTACTTGCCAACCTGCACTCTCCACACCGGCCCCCACGTTATCCCCACAATGTTAATTAAAGCTGAAAGGTTACAAAAGGTGGAAGCCAATAACAAGGCCACATATTACACTTAAGTTCCTTCTTTTCCTTGCACCCACTCAATAATTCATGCTATCACAGTGTCTACAAGGAAGTGAGGCTTCTCTTCCTTTGAGAAAGCCTCAGACAAGGATCATCTGTCCTCTGGACTCATTGTAAGTAAGAAAGTGTGGGCAACAATATATACCAAGCCAACCCCAGCCTCATAAATAAATATGGTGATTGTTAATGGGGTTTAAAATTACTCATCCTGCTACCCTGCAGACTACTAGTGTGACCACATACATGGCATACAAGCACATGGAGGCTACGTGGTCCTCCAGATAGAATGTCTGGCACCACTGATACCACATAATGGCCACTATGCCTCCACTTCCACCTCGTCCTTGTCATCTTTGTTATCTCTGCATCGTCTTCCTCACCCTTTCCCTTGTTTTCCACACCTTTTCTGTAGTTTCAAGGTGCTTGTTTGTCACCAGAGGATAGAACGATAGATTTTTTTTCCTCCACTGTTTGCCTGTATATAGAGCTGCTTTTCATTTTTATGTTGCAGAGTGTTTGCTGATTTCTATCAGCGTTTGAATGTCATTACACCTGCGGCCACCAGTGCTCATATTCTTGAGATGTCTTTTTCTTTATCTTCTTTCCAGATGTTTTTTTTTCTCATTTGGAACATATGCATCAGGCACACTTATAGCCCCACTTGACTCATGTTTAAAAAAAATAAAAATACTACTCACGCATGTAAAAAATACAGAAATGTTTTGTGTGTTGGATATTGTGCTTTTCATAAACATCCCACTCTTGCTATGATGTCTTTTTCCAGAAATGTTTTTATAATTAAAATATGATGCAGACACAGGCTTCAATTTCTACCCACTTGCACTTGAAAATATATTTTTCTTCTAATACTGAGAGAGCGCAGAACATGCTCTCTCTAATAGAAATGTAAACTGTCTGTGGTCCATGTTTATACTAGCATTGATAAACATCATGAATTCAGGCAGCATCTGGTCTTAAGGACAGTGTTTATTTTTCTACAGTTTAGGAAGGGTGATCTATTTTTTTCAGATTCCTTTAGTTCTTTTTTTTCTTCGTCTTCCTACTGTTATTATTGTTGTCGATAATATAGCCGTAATCTATTTTTAATATCAACTCTTTTTTTTTTTAAAGAATATGCAAGCATACGCTTCATTTTACTGAGGTGCAGACCATGTCTCTGCTCTTTTCTCCACCATAGTATGGTGTAGTGTTCTGTAGCGCTCCAGCTCGATTGCATGCCTGTATCTCCCCCTCCAGGACAACTTGCATTATGGTCCCATTCTCCCTGAACACTGAGGCTTGAGAAAGCAGCAGTTGGAGCACAACATCTCCTTCTCCATCTTCATCCTCAAATTCTGAAATCTGTCTTTCAAATCACCAGAGGGGGCAGGAAAAAAAAATCCTAAATGAAATATCAGCAGCCAATAGATGCTCTGTTCAGAGACAAAATAGTTTTAGGAGGGACTCGGGCATTTTGCCTGAATTCTGTTTTTCCCAACCCCATTCTCATCTGTGTTACCTACTCCCCAGCGCCAGCCTGAGCTGATAACAAGTGAGTGCACTCCCTAGAATGATGGATGGGCTTTAGCCATAGGCTTGTCAGGAGAGGGTGCAGGGCCATATGGAAGTGGCATATGGAAGCTCATAGTAGAGGATGGGGCAAAAGGAGGGGAGTGACAGAGATATACATTAAAGACACTGTTTTGCTCTTAAAAATGCAGGGTTCATCAGTTTAGCGGGGAATATCAGTCAGTGATGCTTCCTTCCGTGGAGGCAAACAAACACAACCAGATGCAAGAGTTTGTCCTTTTGTGATTCGAGCAAGTTTTCTCTTGCCAAAATAATTGTTTGGAGTTATGAACTGGGTTTGAAAATGTAAAAAATATTCTACAAGCAGGAAAAAGGACTATTATGAGGCCTTCTGCAGAACACATCTACTATTACGTTTTATTTTAATACTCAGTTTAATTCGATTAATTTGTTGTCAGCCCCATTTCATTTCAAGCTTACCTCAGAGGAATGCCAGCGCACAGGTTCTCTTGCACAGTCCTGTGAACAAGCATTAAATATGTCTTCAGATCAAGTCATGATCAGTCTATTTTTACCTTTTTTTTAAAAAAAAAATCTTTGTCTATGTTGGTGTGTATGTGCACTATCAGCCGTGGAAATGTGTGTCTGTCTGTCTTTCTTAGTGCCCTGTGGAGTGTCTGTGGGCCCTGAGGAACTCTGTTTGATTGTTTAAAGCCCTTCTTAATTGGCGCTTTGTCTGCACGCTCCTAAATGAGGCGGGACACCCACGGTGGGGGTTCCCGTGGAGACCGTGGGCCGTTTGACAGCCCCCACAGTGGGGCCTGTCCCACAACCCCTCAAACTGCCAGCTGCATGACAGCGGCCCATGCTGCACCACCCTGGCCAATTAAAACTCAGCTGTCAGGACCAGACACTATACCAACACTGGGTGACTGAGTGTGACTGTGAGATAGCAGAGAGAAAGTGTGTGTGTGTTCATGTGCTCATGCAATCATTAGCTGATGAATAAACCCTTTTCTCCTCAAGCCACTTGTGTGTTTTTGTTTGTATACAGGATGTGTGTATTTCAGTGTCCTAAGGTGTACATGACGCCCTCGTGTCCATGCATGCTCTTAAATAGCCACCCCTTGTAAGTGGGTTCAAGTTGTAAGTGTTTATGTACGTGTAGAAGAAGTGTTCTTTGCCAGTTAAACTGCTCAGCAGACAGGTCGTATTGGGTTACATGCAGACAGATTTGTAATTCAGAGTAATCACTTAGGACAAGGCCTTACACCATTTTATCTGGTCATGACTCTAGGCCAAAGTCAATACTCATAGTATAGTAATGAGAAGGGGCTAACTGAGCACATTTTATTAAAGCTCTGAGGAGTGAATCTGATGTCAACCTGTTTCCCAGTGAAAATATCCCATTCTCTTTCTTTCACACATTTTTTTTCTCTTTCAGTTCTAATTCTCCATCTACCTGCAGCATTACTTATTAGACCTTCTGCTCATAGGTGGTAGAAGTGCCTCAATTCCTCCCTTTTGTTGTCTAACAAACAAACACAAATGTCTTCCAAACAAGATAAGGAGAATTGTCAGAACTTGATAATATCTCACACAAAGTCCTCTCACAAATCCCAAACTATTGAACAAGCCACTGCAAAATGTCTAGTAAAAAAAGGCCTTGTATTTATGTTTAAGACATAAAATCGCTGAAAAACATGTATTATGTGAGGAGATTATTCTGGAATGACAGTGATGAGTTGAAAAGCCCTTTGGCGGGATTTGTAATCTGAGATTCCAGCATTGGGCATAGATTCAGTTTAATCCCTGCTGAAGGCAAAATACAGTTATTGGAAACTTCTCACCTCATCATAACCATTTTCAAGCATCACATAAAAGCTCACCTCACCAATATAAAATCCTCAGCATTTTTTTTTAACAAAGGGGATCATCTTACCTTATGGTCTCCTTATTGAATTCTGTGCCTCTCTGTGGTAGATATGCTATATGTAGTGAACAATGTAACATTGTTGTGAAGGTGCACTAGCACTCTACCCTTTGGCTAGTCTGTGAAGGAGCATGATTTGATTGACAGACAGTTTCTGTGGGGGTAAGTAATAAAGTCAGAGTCAGAAACAGTACAGCAGCATAACTGCCTACCCCCTCCTGTGTGGCTGAACAGAAATACAAGATATTCTTTTTCAGTTTTCTCTGAAAGGTGAAAAATGCACTTTCTTGATAAAAAAAAAAAGTTTTTAAAAAGTGATTGATACTTAAGCATAGGCAAAGCCGAGTAACATTTAAAGAGATCAGATTTCACAAGCTTCAGCCAAAAAAAAATAAAAAATGTGAAGTAAATGAGTAAAATCAAATCAATTATATTATCCACCTGCAAAAAAATGGACCTCTTTTGCTTGCTTCGTTAAAGATATCAACGTAGAAGTGCTCTACAATGTGGTACACTACTGGAGCACACATGGAAAAATTTTCAGACACACAGAGACACTCATCTTCTGTGTCCTGCATCTGGAAGTTGCTCCATGAAAAGTGGCTTCTTCCTGCTCTCACTGGAAACATTTTCCAACCAGTGAGGGCTTCTTCTGGGAGCTGGCCCACATCCAGGAACACTCAGATTCACAGCTGTCTTACAGCGTTTAAATGCAGCATATGGTACCAAAGTACCATTGTTTCACCACTAAAGACCCTGTTTTTTCATCATGGAAGAAAGGCCATTTAATGTCAGCTTCACTTGGAGAGAAGAAAGAAGTTTTGAAAATGCAAACTGGGCTGTGAGAAAGAGCGATGTCGTTTTTTTTCTCAGACCATCACTAATTTTGGCAGTGATGACATTTTGATTCTCAGTCTGTGAGTTTGTGAAACAACACCATCTGTGTGCTTTCCTCTAATTAGGGTAATAGCCGCAAATATTACTGCAACAGTTTCTCATGACAAGCTGTTACATGCCAATGTGTGAAGACTTTTCTGGGTTTGATAGGCACAAGTTAGCAATTACACTGATGTAACTGAACAGCAATGCACCATTTTAATAACGAACAGAAGATTCCATATTTATCTAATTTGGCATTGTTCCCGTGAAGTGGATCGCATCTGCAGAATTATAGTCTTTCTTTAACTTGCACATTTTCTATTTTTAATTTCTGCATTTTCAGTCTAAGGTTGCATAAGGTCAAATCTTGTCAAATGAAAAAAGATTTGCGTGTTTTCTAAAAACAATAAGACCTTTGTGCCGCATGGGATGGGAGCGTGACTGCAATTATCCAGCCTCACCTATCTGCAACACGCTTCACATTACCTCAAAAACAATATCATATTCATCATCAAAAGCTGACAAAACATTTCATTCTAGGACACGTAGTGCATCACATTATCTTCTCAATCTCCTTACTTCATTTTCTTCGGTACCATTTGAACCCCAAATCTGACATTAACAAATGGAAGTTAATTTGCCTCCCTCAGAACACGTTATAATCAGTCTAAAGGTTAATGTTTCTGCTAATTTATAAATGCAGGATTGCTGTCAACATGAGGGGGAAATGGTTTTGAAAGGCCTGACATTGTAAATTAAGCCTGTCAGATCGTCTCTCTGCGCCGGCGGATCAGAAGATGCCACAGTCTATGATGTCAGACAGGCAGGCAAACAGCCTTGGGGGACAGACCTTGCTCCCTCACTTCCAAACACTGGGAATGCCTGGAATTATGTGGCTATGGAAAGGTATTTGGGTGCACATCCTGGTAGGTGGGTCTCACCTTCAGGGACTGTCCTTGATGGTCAAAAACCCAAATGATGGAGGTGGTTGATGAGATTTTAACTAATTCTGTGAGACTCACAGGAAGGATCATATGAATGAAGATGTCATGCTTTGTCAATATAATGTATTGTCAGAGCACAGCAGCCATACTCTCAGACCACGTGTCTGGGATTCAATTTGCATAGCTATCTTTTTCTTCATTCTAAACGCCAGAGAAAAAAAGCTCCATCTCTTGAGACTGAATTCTAGTTCTGTTGTATTTAGATATGGTCAATAACTCATCGCTATATCACACCTACTATTCATGAATCAGTGAAGGATCTATGTCAAGTTTTTAGCATAAAATAAAGATAGTGATGAACTAGATTGAGCACCAATAAAAACAATGCCCTTGCCAAGAAAATGGATAGCTGTAGTTTTGGAGTTATAGGGCATTAAAGGCTTGTGAGTCTTTCGTAGTTTCTCCTTTTCACATCCTTAAGCAAGATGCTGAACCCCAGACGTTCCCCGATATGTCATTTGGTATGTGAGTGTGTGAATGTGGTAGATGATACACTGTATGGACATGTGTGTGAATGGGTTAACAAACATATTATTGAATTGTGGTGCAAACCTATTGAAACTAGTTCCCATTTTGTAAGATAAAAGTACATTTTGTATCAACCAAGTCTTTAATCTAGTATGTCCTCGCTCTCATTTTTTTTGCTTAAACGTTGGATGGCAAAATCTTTCTTCCAAGTATTAGAACTGGCAAAGGCAAGTTCACATGAACTATCTTTCCTCTGGAACTGTTCCATTCATGCTAAGTGTTGTATAGCCTTGTGGGATGGAAAGAATTACAACCCTACAGTAAAGCCTAAAAGCCAATCAGACATTGGGGGGGTTATAGAACTATGGGAAAACAGCCAAGCTCTGACAAGCACCAATCTAGTCCTACCAGTGAGATGATGAGGCCAAGAAGTAAGATAAAGATTATGTCAAATGTGTGGTTGAATTCCACCCCCCATGTGAAATAAATAAGATCTGATCCGGGCAGATTTCTTCCTCAGTGGGAGGAAATGACAACTGACAGATTAGACATCTTCTACTGTAATCTGTATAAAGCTTTGAAATATAGGTTGGCTTAGGGCCAGACTCTTTCTCTCCTTCTGTCCTTCTGTGCAAGTCATCCAATCACAATCACACAAGCAAAATGACCAGAAGAATTAAAATGGCTAAGAGAGGCCTGAAACCAACTCTGAAACTTACTGATTCTTGCCCATCAAGCATCTGTAACAGTTACAAAAGTGAGTGTGTGTGTGTGTACTTATATTTCTAATGTTGAAGGGTCCAGGGAGAAAACCAATAATATGGAGCAACTCCTCTGTGAAGTCCAAATTCAAGGCCCCTCCACAATACATTTCCTTTTTAAACAAGTTCAAGAGTCTCCTGGACTCAAAAGTGTGCTTGTGCCTCCTGCAGTTTTCACTTGGTACACAAGATAGCAAGAACTGTAAATGTGTGAGTGAAGTGTGTGTTAATGTTTGCTCTTCAGTGCCCCCTGTGCAATGCCACACTTCTGAAAGTGTGTAATTACCATTTGGCAATGTCTTTGCTAGGACAGAAGAAACAAGGGTATTGTTGCTTCTTCTTTTTCTTTCAGATGGTCCCACTAGGCTCACCGCAGCAGATCATCTGCCTCCGTCTCACCTTATCCCTAGCAGACTTTGCATGTCTTTTTTGTGGTCTTCCTGTTTTCTTTCTGTATGATAGTGTAGCTTCATATGCAACATCCTTTGCCCAGCGAATACACTGTCCCTCCTCTGCACATGTCTAAACAATTTCAGATTTGTCTCTCGAACTTGCTCTACAAATTGCCCAGCCTGTGATGGCCCACTGATGTATTCGTTTCTAATCTCATTCATCCTTGTCACTCCTAACTGAAATCTTTAACATCTTCACTGTTATACCTTTCTTAATCTCATTCACATATATGTGATCTGTCTTGTCTCTACTGACTTTCATTCCTCTTTTCTCCAGTGCATGCCTCCACCTCTCCAGACTCTCTTCCACCGGCTTCCTACTCTCACTGCAGACTACAATGTCATCTGCAAACAACACAGTCCATGGAGAATCCTGTTTGACCTCATCTGACAACCTGTACATCACCACTGCAAAAAAGAAGGGGCTCACAGTCAATCCCTGATGTAATTCCACCCCTATCTTGAACCTGTCTCTCACTCCTGCCAGTATCTTGCTATCCTCATACATGTCCTGCACCACCCTACTGACTTCTTTATGCAGTACCAGTTCCTCTCTTGGCACTCTATCAGATGCTTTCTCTTGATCCACAAAAACAGAGTGCAACTCTTGACCTTGTCTATACTTCTCTATCTCCCAAAGCATGCATCACATCCATAATGCTCTTTCTCGGCATGAAGCCATACTGCTGCCTGCTGATCATCACGTCAGTTCTTAACTTAGCTTCAGCAACTCTTTCCCATAGCCTCATGATACGTCTTATATGTCTTCTCTGTAGTTACTAAAGCTTTGCACATCATCCTTATTTTTGAAAAAGTGGTACCAGTACACTCTTCCAAACATGGTAACACCAATGAATAAATTTAAAACCTTTTTCAAATAAAATTAAACTATGTACCAAAAATAAGCGTTCAGTTATACACATCTTTCAGCACAATAATGGAAATTCCTACAACTTTATTACTTAGTCTATAGATTGATAACTATCTTTTTTCATTAGCTGTGACTTTGAGAATGGTGATGGTCTTGCCAATGCAGTCGAAAGTAAATAATAGGGTCATCTATAATTCTGGCTAGGTGGTATGTGATAATTTTATTGAAGAATAAACAGGGAGTTAGCCTATGGCACTAAAGTGGAGTATTTTCTATCACCAACCATTTACATTACAGTGAATCAAACATTGAATTTTTATGTAAGAAGTAAGTGGTAGCTTGCCATGACTACAGAAAGTAAATTATGCATTACAGTATGAATCTTTAGAGCCTTTATTTGGTTTTTTTTGTTTTTGTTTGTTTTTAGCTTATTGGCAGATTAACATACTAAAAGCTGTTTGTTTAGTTGGCTGGCACTTTACATCAGTGGGTGACCAGGTGACCACAGGCCACATGGCCAGAGTGCAGCAGGCTGTGTTTGAGTCTGACCCAAAGCCCTTTGCTGCATGTCATCAACCGCTCTCTCTCTCGCTCGTTCTCTCTCTCCACACTTTCCTGTCTATCTTCACTGCTCCACTATCCAATAAAAGCAAAAGTCTTTCCCAAACTTTGCCAAGAGCTGCAGGATTCAAACGCAATTTCAAACTCCTCACTTAAGCATCGCTTTCTGAATCTTATTTTGGTTCCATTCAGAGATTCAGCTTTTTGCAGCTCATTCTCTGCACCGACTAGGTTGGTCCCATTGTCAGACTGAATCTGTGTGACTTGATCACTCCTACACACAAACCTCCACAAGGCTTTAATACAAGAGGCGATGTCTACAGAGTGAAACATTTCATTGTATGGTCCCACACGAAGCGTATGTAAAAATAACTCAATCTTTTTACTTGACTTCCTTTTTTCTACTCCAACATTGTTGGATAAGCTAACAAATAAAAAAAAAATAAAAATAAAAATACTGTTTATAAAATTAAATGATGTTTGTAATTCTAATTTCTTTGATCTTACCTGTATGGCATTTTAGTTTTTGTATTTTGGGGGCTTTTTTTTAACAAAGTGGGACCACCGAAAATTCTGGGTATCATAATGGTAAAAAAAACAAAAAAAACAAGTGTTTTTGTGTGTGTCCTCTACATTGCCATCATTGCTTTAACTTGTCATGATCCAGTGAAATGGTGTGTCACCTGAAAGCCTCACAACTCTGCACCAAATAAGCAGCACATGTGTGAGGCTGAGGACTGTAATATCTGGAAAAATGGGAATAACTTTTATTTTCTAGGAGAAAATACAGCTGATAGAAAACCTACACTGTTTATGATTCTACCGATAAAGTATCAGATTTCTTTATTTATTGCTAAGTAAAGAGGGGGCTGTCTTCAGTAGATTGTGTAGATTATTAATACATTTTCACCAAGTACAGAATGTCTTAGGAAATACGCATTAAGGTAAGCAGGTCGTTTTTCTATCTGAATTTTAAAGTAATTTGATTTATACATCTGATTCTCTTGCAGCACTGAAATCCCTCAAGACTAAAATGTGGGGGCAGAAGATTCTTTTGATGCTGCTCTTTGTGAATATTGCACAATTCCCCAGGGTTTCTATTGTCCATGTACCATACCGTATCTGTCCAGGCTCTACCTTCCCCACTCTTTTGCTCTCGTTCAGAGACAGATGAGAAGAAAAATGTGCAGGTGTGTTAAACTATTTTCTTTCTTTTTTTTCTTTTTTCTTTTGCTGTGTCATCTATTTTGTAGTTTTATTTTACATGAAAAAGAAGCACACTGAGAAATATGAAAGTAGTTTTGTTGGCAGTGTCATCCTTCCGTATATTGGTCAATAAGTCTTAATCGTTAGCTTCCAACTTTTTGTTTTGACAGTATATAATTTGGCATTCGTTCTTTACTGTCATCAATGTAGTTTTTCTTTTTCTTTTTTCTGGAACCTGTACATGTCTTTGAGTTGACATTCAATGCTCTCTATGCCCCAGAGCTGTGATGACCCCATGCTGAGGCTCCCAGGCCCCACCAGAAGGGCCTGAAGTGCTTCGCCAGGGTGACTTATAGCTGCTCTGATGAGAGACACATTCATTTACACTGACACTCACATACACTCTCATGGAGACTCAGAAACAATGCAGAGGAAGTGAATCAGGCTCATGGATACAGATGCGTGCATAAATGTTTTCTTGTTGGCAATTCATTAATTTTTTGTAGACAGATATGATACCCTTTGTGAACCAGTGCAACTAAATTAAAATATATTTAACTAGTTTTGTTAGCGTGACACATTTTGAACATAAAAAAACATGTGGCAGATTTCAAATGCAATCATCAGAACCTTAAAAAAAAATGCAATAGGTACATAGCAGCAAACTCAAGTACTAATGGCATACTCCCTTAATAAATCACTCTCTGCACAATAGCAAGCACACACACCTGCGTACACACACCTGGCCACCCGTTTACTCACTCTATTCTTGCTGCTCCAAAGCCCCACCCAGTGTAGAACAAGAAGTGCATGACGGTGCTCTCTTGGACATGAGGATTTAATAGGTGACCCTGGGCTGCATGCTGGGTCCCCCGCTGCCTGGGCTCATCCAGCCGTAAAATGAGGCACAGGCAGGACCCGGCTGGTAATGAGAACTGGCATTTTGCTCAGGATAACCTCGGGAAAATCGCTTCTATAAATACCTTCTATAAATAAAAGTGTACCTTGGCCCAAGACTGCGTAAGGGGCTTTCTCTGAAAAGGTCATTTATTGCCCTGGCTCTGGCACAACTCACCATGCTCTTGTTTTCCTCCTCTCTAATACCTCTGTGTCTGTCTCGTGGTCCCTGCATCTTTTTTTTTTCTTTTTCTTTTATAAGGTCTTTGTGTTTTAACTCTAAAGAATATGGCACTTTATTATTCATGTCATGTGACTTTTGGTGAGTGATTGTAAAACAATCACTTCAAGACAAATATAAAGCTCATAGAATTTGCTAAAGCATGTTGTGTAGGAACAGGTTTTAGTTAGAGTCACTAACCCTGTGTTAATTACCCCCCCGAAGGCTTGTGTGTGTCTCTGTGTGTGTCGACACCATGGCCATGTCTCATTCATCAGTGCCACATCTAATCTGTTAGCCTGACTATAGCCGCTGTGTTCTGTTATACACATCAGGTTTTAAATGTGTGTCAGATTCCTCCAAATGCGAGTGTTGTGCTTTTAAGTATGAATCTTTTACTAATATAATCAGGCAGGAAGAATGTGAGGGCCAAAGCCCTCTAGAGGCCAAAGTAGTCAACTAAAGCAAACAAAGGAGCCAGCTTATGTTGTCATAGAAAATGGATGAATGGGTTAGAAAATAAAAGCTTCAGTGTTTTGGTAGCTAATTAATATGCGCTTCACCAATAGATAAAAAGTTCGTTAGATTTTGTCAGGGTGACAACTGCGTTACCTAAACACTAATGAAAGTGCTGTCTGTTTTTAGAATCTGACAAGCTGATGTTTTGTTTTTTAAAAGAAGTAATCTAGGTGGTTTATACAGACAGGGACAACAGCTATTTAAGCACAGGTGAGAGTAAAAGTGGCACCATGCATAAATAATCTGACATATTACATTAAAGTCTTTTCATTTGATTCATATATCCTCCCTCATTCTCCTGCTTTCATGACACAGAAGGAGCCAGGGACCCTCTCTGCAGGCCAGGTCACTACTTAAACTTCGCTTAGCCCTCGTTTTCTGCCTGTGGGTAACTTAAACTGATTAGCCTCGACCCCACTTGGAATGGCTGACCTCCCAGTGCATCCAGTACCACTTATTGATCAATATTTATATTGATCCCAGCCCCCTATGCTGATCAAGGGTGGATGTTTCCATTGATTTGACCAGATTAGGGAAGACAAAAGGTTGCCAAATCAGTTTAGATGCAACCTGTCAATGGTATATGACAGCAAGTTGCACAGGGATTTCCAGCCTGGATTAGATTTGATGAGTGTTAACTGTGGAATTGATATAGCTGTAGGACTCTACCGATCGGTAGCTAATCAAGTAACATAGTATGTTAATGCCGTCACGCTTGGCCTTTGAATAGATGAGGTTTTACGCACTGATTTGACTCACTAAACCCAGTGATGGATCAAATTTTTAAAAATTCTGCTTTTCAATTTTTAAAGTTTGTACTGGAAGATAACCAGTGGAGGTAAATATTTATTTATAGGTGTTTCATATACATAATATGAATTTTAAAAGAGTCCCCATGCTGAAAAGTGTTCACATACACAGTTACAGGACAGGTTAGTTCAAGGTTCAAGGTTCTTTATTTGTCACATGCATAGTTATACAAGTATAACACACAGTGAAATGTAGCCTGACACGCTCCTCGACATGTGCAAAAATTGGGGGGGGGGGGGGGTTAGAGGAAGAACATTATATATATATATATATATATATATATATATATATATATATATATATAGTATATACATTGGGTGAATGTGCAGTAGTAGCAGCAAGCAGGTGAATTCTGTACTTTAATATGAATAGACATCTGACTATTTTACAGGATAGACAATATAAACATATTTAAAATTAAAGGAATTTGAAATGTACATTGTGCCTTGGTTTAGTGTCTGGAAGAGAATCTTGTCTCAGTCAATTATAGATGATGTGAGAGGGCGGGTGTGTGTGTTTAGGGCCCGGATGGCTTGGGGATAGAAGCTCCTCTTGAGTCTCTCTGTCCTTGCCCGGAAGATGCGGAACCTTCTACCAGATTGCAGAAGTTGGAACAGTTTGTTGCCAGGATGGGACGGGTCCTTCAGTATCTGCGCTGCTCTAGTCCGGCATCTCCTGGTGTAGGTGTCCTGAAGCGGGGGGGGAGAGCAATCCTGCAGCAGCGTTCTGCTGTACGGATCACTCTCTGGAGAGCTTTTTGGTCCTTCACACAGCTGTTCCCAAACCACGATGTCATGTTCTGTGTGAGGATGCTCTCCACAGCGCCTGTATAGAAAATCCTGAGGATCTTTGGAGAGACCCTGAACTTCCTCAGTTGTCGTAGGTGATACAGGCGCTGCCTAGCCTTTTTGGTCTGGACCTGAATGTGGGCAGCCCATGTCAGGTCTGAGGAGATGTGGACAATGTAGTAATTATAGTTTCACAATTTCTTTAGTTAGCAATCATTTTGGAATTAAAATATTAGTTTCTGTTTGTGTTCCTTGAAATAACCACTATTTAAGGGCATTGCTAAAAATAAAAATAGTAATAATTAGAAGTTATTTTGATATTCAAGTACAGGAAAGAAAACCTCTGTTTCCATTTTGCAATAGGCATTTCCTGGGTCTATCACAGTAATAATACCTAAATACTTATATATGCTGAGCAGTTTTTTTCTCAGAAAGATTCAAAATAACCATATAATTAGTGTGGATTAGTCTTAACAATACTTAAGTCAACTTAAAATAGATGAAAAGCTATCAAAGCAAACTCAAGGGGTTATGCTACAAAAGAGGATGAACAATATATAAATATGCCTTTAAAATACCCCCCAAAATTAACCAAAAACCTGCATATAGAGCAGTGGCCCTAATACGGAACCCTGAGGCACACCTTCATATACATGATCAAAGGGGAAGAAAACAGAGCAAAGTGGATACACTGTTCTAGTTAACAGGTAATTTGAAAAATCAGTATTGTGTGGTCTGGCCACCAAAATGAAATGGGCAGCTGTGTCAAATCCTCTGAATAAATGAAGAAATAAAAAACACAAGATGTGAAATGTGACATAAGTGTCTAATAATTGAGGTTAGATTTTGCCCTTAGTTTACTGTGATAGGCTGGTAACCGGTCCAGATGTAACTTGCATTTTTACCCCACCTCTATGACAGCTAGAATAGACTTCATCCCCCATGCAACCCTGAATTGAATAAGAGGTCCAATTGGTTGATATGTAATGTGTCAAAATCCACATCTAATAGCAAATAAAGTTACCAATTTATATAAATTTGGATTATTACTTTTTATGCTTTTTGTGTTGTCTTCCCACAGACTGAAATATTGTATCCTGAAGAAAACATAGACAATATTTGTTCTTCACCACAGGAAGACAGCAGAGAACATAAGCAGTTTTGCCCCAGCAGACAACATACTCACATATGCATTCACATATGCTTTTGTTGTGCATGCACACCGAATCTTTTAGTAAGCCAAGGGAATACTTGCTTCCATCCCCTATTAAATATTGATGTTCTGCGTGGGACAAAATGAGTGAATAAGTCATGAAACACTGACAACACCACACTCAATGAAACAAAAAGCATGTGGACATTCGCAATGTGTGATGTGTGAATGTTACCGCAGAGAAAAGAGAGGAGAGAGAGATACAGCAAGAGAAAAAGAGAAAGGGTTTCCATTGTAACATCAGTGGTGGTCTAAATAAAAAATGAAAAATAAAATGAAAATGAAAACTATTTAGGATAAAGATTGGAACATTATATTTAGGGATTTGTTCATTTTGCTTGAATAAAGATGGTTTATCCATACCTTTGCCTTGGCAAGCTGTATGTATGATTTGGCAGCTTCTTGCTAGACAAACAATCCCTGGTGGATCTCTTCTCTTTGAGTTGAGTTGAGCTAAACGACAGTAATTGAAAGATCATGGTTCATTGGCTGACATTGGCTCTAACAGGTGTAGAAATGGCTACTTCTTTTCCCCTGTCCCTGGTGAGCCCATTTTGCAGACATCACTTTTTTGGGGTCAGTGAGTTGATCCCAAAAATATGTCCTGCCAGAACCTTGCCATTTATCTGTGGGGGTACTCTGTGTCGAGCTCAGCATGGCTAATTCTCTCTGGGACTCCCCTCTGCTATGGAAGACAGACTTGACTGGCAAACTTACATATTATCGCCACAGTCCCCTTGTTCTGCCAGTGGAGAGCTCTCTGAATGGTCAGAGATGGTACGTTAGGCAAAGATGATTAGGTCTTCATGTTAACTACAGGCATAACTTCACAAAGATAGTAATTAATTAAAGAAGCTGCCTAGAATCACACATTTCATTTGTATCAGGTCATTTATGAGCACTGAAATCCAGTTATCATCCACTGGATGTTTCAGGAGTGTGCCATAATGTTTTGGCAACTTTGCACTTGCCCCCCCCCCCCCCCCCACCCCGCCCTAACAATTTCCAATTTAACAATTTTTCAACTCTTTGACATCCAAAGAAGAACTTACTATCAAGATGAAAACCCTTTAAGTTGTTCACACAAAGTCTAAACGCACTTACAGAATGCCCCAACCCACGCCCTCAAAGCAATGTGTATTTTTTGGAACCAGTCCTTTCTGGAAGAAGAATTCATAGGGCTGTCAAGAGCCATACAGGGGTTGAATGTGGTCATTTATAAGAAGCCGACTGGAGCACAAAAAAAGCAAGAGAGGCCATTTTGGTGCTGTCAGTGGGTTTTGTGGCTCTAAAAGGCTGTGGTGATGTGCTCTGACACTTGGGGTCTTGTATGGTGCTTTTAAGAGCTCTGCGTGGGCAATCTCTGCATCACACGCTGCCAAGCAAGACAAAAACATACCTGTCACTAGCAAACACTACGGCTGCACTTAAAGCGATTCCTGCATGCCAGCAGAGGTCTTGGGGTGACTTTGTGACAATTTTGTTGTACAGTAAACCTTTTTTTGTTCTCTTTGGCTGAACATGACTGAAGCTATAGCTCTTTCTGTGCCACAAAGTTTGTTTTTGTGACTCTGAAAAAGAAGTGAATTTGCTGAATATTCTTGCAAAGTGTTGGAATGTATTCCATTTTTCCTTTTGGTCAACAGGACACAAAATAACATTTTGTTCACCTCGAAATTGCGAAATTTTTATTAAGCTCAGCATATATTTTTGGTGAGGTTTTCTTAACCTTATTGTAATAAACAGTTTTTTGTGGAATCCAATGCCATACAGGAAGGTCACAGTGTGCAAAACAAGCAAGATAAAGGACAAAAGAGAGACAATCCTCTAGTAGACCCCCCTCGTTTCCCTTCCTCTTGCTTTCTCTTTCCCCTCATCCTCTGCTACCTTTACTGGCTGCCCTATTAACAACTGGTACTGCGGCTTTAATTACGCCCCTGTGATCTCCAGGAGTGGCGGGCACGTGTCATCGCCTTCCCAGGGGAGCCTGGGTAATTACCAGCATCCATCCAAGGGCCGCTGCTCCTGTTCCTCGGTCGCCGTGGTGATAATCACACTGCCGCCACTAACATCTGTTCCTCGGGCGAGAAGTCCAAGTGGCCTAAGCCTGTCACACCCTGCCTTCGTGTCAGGCCTGACCTCTGACCCCACCCATGGCTCCACAGGGCTAATTTGTTTACTTTTAGAGACAGGAAGAGGCAAACTAAAATCCCTTTAGAATTTAAATTAGTGCGGGCTTGAATATGGGCACTCTGTGCATGATAATATATCGCACGGTAGGTTATCCATCCCTGATCAATGGTCTGTTCTTTTAGGCTTCATGTTTGGTTGATCATTACTTGAATCATGACACATTTGCCATAAATCCCAAAGGAAGTCTTAAATTTGCACATTTTCAAACAATTGATATGTTGTTGTTTACAAATGCTTACTATCCGGTTGTTCAGTGATGACGCGACGAATCCTACTTCCGGGTCTAAAGTAGTCTGCGTTTAATATGGCTTTTGTGTTGTTAACATGTTTAATGTTTTGTATTTTCTTCTATTTGATCTCAAAAAGCTCCTAAAACAGTCAGTGATCCCTGTTGACCTCCCTCGGCTTTTATTACCGCTAATCATTTATTTAAGCTCAGTTTTTAAAACCTTAGGATGTAACTACAGCCCAGCCCATGCAGCAGTATATGAATGACTAACCTCGTATTGTGGATAGATTATCTCAGTTGTTCTCCTGGCTGAAGTTTGGTCCTTTTACAGCATCCTGCCATGCGATTACATTTGTTCCTGACCACCGAGAGCACTCACGTTAACTTTTATCGAGTGGAAAAAAAGTTAGCTTGTTTATATTATGCTAACATAGCTGTGTCGTTAGCGGTCACGTAGCACATCATTATATACCAGCTAGCCCAACTTCAGTAACCCTACAAACGTCACTGCTGTTTAGTTTTCTGTCTTCATTTATGCTGGAAGTGATAACAGAGCTGTACGTTTGAATTTGTTTCCAAAACCCCGCAGCCAGGACATGCTATATTGTATTTAGATAGAAGCTAGCGAGCTAACTCCCTGCTAACTTCTAACTCCGTTAAATGTCATAAATTCCGTTTTCATGGATGCCTGGATGTTAAACTCAATTGTTACACCTGGTAGAGCAGAACGCTGATCATTTTATTAAAGATGAAAGACTTTAGACAGTTTTTCAACTCTCAGTAATGCCACAGTGATCGTTTGATATATGGACCTGCAGCGGAGTTTAGACCCAGACACGGCTAGTGACGTCAGACTGAACAATCGGATTGCTTATTAAGTGTTCTGGTTAAAAGAGGACCGCAGATTTTAATTGGGCAATTTGAATCCACCCCAGCTAGATTAAAAATGTGCCATAGGATTTACAGAGCCGAGTTCTGTCCATGTTGTCTGGGTGTCAGAGCTGGTGATGTTATTATGCTACTGTATTGTCACTGGTTAACTGCTAACAGGAGGTCCTCATGAGGGCCAGTGGTTGTGGGGTGATCTTTCATATTTCTTCATTGGTTATGTGATGCAAAGAAGAAGTACCAGGCTGTTGGTATGGCTGCTTCATCTATCCTTTGTTTGTTTAGTAATCTTGGCAAAACTTGAAAGACTGTTCTTGAACACCCACTCTGGATAACAATGGGAGAGACAAAAAAGTTCACAATTCAAGAAAATGCTTGGAACTCGGCAAACAGCCAATCACCTGGAAAGGTAATAGACATCAAATGTATCCATTTTATTGCCAGAATGCACATAGTAACATCCCATACTTGACATTGCGAGCATGTCCCCACATAGCAGTCTTAAAAGCACCATTAAAAACTTCTAACAAGCCATTGACTGAAATTGTAAAATAATGGTCTTTAACGACATCCGAACAGGATTTTTATGTCATACATTAATCCAGAATTAAAATATTAAATTTACATTTTTGATGCTTTTAAAAGAACACACCTTTCTGCTGCAAGAAAAGGCTTTTTAGTGGGTTATAATGGGTATAGGTGAATTTCTCCATACAGAGTTTCTAGTCAAGACTTTTGTTTGAACCCCAAAGAAGTTGTAATAGGAAGATGAAATTCAGATCCTTTTTTTTGGGTTGGATTAGGATTTCACAGCAAAGCAGTAACTTGTCCAGTTTAGTAGACATCTCGTCAAAGCGCTTCCTGCCATACGCAGCACGTTGCATTTCTTGGCCAAGTTTTCATGGGAATAGAAAGGCCTGCTTATGGAGCAAGAGCAATCAGCATACAAATCCTCAGAGACCAAAAAGCCATTTCCCTCTTTCTCACTGATGAGACCCAGCAGCAAGTTCTGCCCCTCTTGCAAACTTTTCCCATAATGAGAGCACTTAGACGTCTCTGACCACACTTATACGCAGCGAAAAGAGGGAGGATTAAATGTGGGTACGTTAGATGAAGGGATAGATACCCACTCTAAATGAAGATATATTGCATATTTGCAGCAGATGAAGTGGCAAAACTATAAAGCAGCACAGAGGTTTAAATAATGAAAAGCTTACTGATCAAAGGGAGAGGAAAAGTGATGTATTTAAGCAGGTCAGAATCTTTAAAAGCTGTTTTATTTATGCGCTTTTTAAAAGAAAGTCATAGTCAATATTTGGCAGCTGTGACATTAACGAGCAAGTATTATAAGGGAGGGGGATTCATAAATATGCATAAAGATATTAGTGGGGTGTTAACAGTAAGCACCTGTCTACTTAACCGTGACAGGAGCTGTGTGAGTGACTTTACAGAGACCCCTCCTCCTGACGGAGCCACATGTGTCCTTCTTTACTTAACGTCGCCTCTCCCTGCCAGTGACAGTGCTACTGACAACCCACACTTGGAAAAAAAGAGAACATGTTTTCAGAGATGTCAAACAGTGATGGTGAAAGCTCAAGGTTAGAGTTGCTCGTTCACTCGTTGGCTGGCACATTCGGCAGCCTGCCTGCCTGCCTGCCTACTCTTCCTTTGCACTCTGTGTATACTGGCTATTCGCATTGTGGAATTAATAATGCATTTTCATATTTTTTTCCCCATCTCAATATGTGGGGAATAGCATAGCATCTGTCAAGTCGAATTCTAAATCCAACTGTCGAAAGTCAAAGGGTTATTCTTTTTTTTTTCTTCTATTTTGTCATTGAGAGCTGAGAAGCTGTCAGGGGTATTAACTTTGACAGTGCATTCTTCTTTACCTCTGGCATGCGCATGATTATGTCAGACGTTTTATTAAAGAGGGTTAATCATCCTTCTTTGTCCCCTCTGTTGAAGCACAGGTTTTTATCTTCCTCCAGTCATAAAATGCCAAAAAACATTATTTGGAATTTCTGCAATAACCAGTTATGCTACCCAAAGCAAAACTCAAAATCACACCTCAGTGGCTGTCCCTTGTTGACAGTAGGTGGTAAAAGCAATGTTGAGGTAGAGGAAGAGAAAGAGAAGCAAGTAGAGTGGAGGAAAAAAGTGATGGCCATCTGGGATGACTCAACATCTATGCCAGGGATTGTTGAATGTAACACGTGCATCTCTAACTGTCACACACTGTAGGATGCCAGGCTCAGACAGATGCAGGACCAAAGGTGCTGTTGTTTACCGCTATGTTCCTTCTCTCCTGCCCTTCCTTCATCCTCCATCCTCCCATTCTCTGTTTATCTCTACGGGAGACAGGCCCCCTCGTGCTTCAGTAACGCAGGTGCTGTGTGGCTGATCTGAATGTGATGGCAGCAAAGAAAAAAAATGTTCTGGCGAGGAGATTGAGAGTTGTAGTGGGTCAAAACCCAACAAGCTGTGCTGGAAGGCCGTGCTCTTTCTCACCTCTCCATTTTTCCTAGCACCAGGTGGTGCATTGCCCGCTTCCACCTGCTCAGCTGAAATGCCACTCTGCCTCCCCTGGACGATCAACATGTGCCATGCAGATTACTTACTAAGGCAAAGAGGCAGACAAAGAGGACAAGGAGGTTGGTAAACATGCTGACCTTGTCACGGCTGACTTGTGCTTCCAGTGTGCCTTTAAAATAACTTTGAAAACTTCAAATGTAAACACAGTGTAAACACAGAGTCGGTGAATGATTTTAAATCATATGCACTAATGAATTTTGGGATACTTTCTGAAATACTTTTTAAAACAATAACTATTCTTTATGTGCTTCATCAAAACACACATTCTCAGACTTGAGAGTGTGTTATATTGTTCTCCCCTTCCTCTCACCCATCCGCTGTATTTGTTCTTTTCTATGTTTTGTGCACTTAAAGACAGAGAGATTTGGGCCTCTTGCACCACTTGGGACCACTGAGAGCCAACCTTCTCAGACTTCTGGCTTCATGTTCGATCAATAATTCTCCATAGAGGCTCCATCTTTGGAGTTTGTTTGATTCTGTTCTCCTGCTTGCCTTGCTACTTACATCACAGCTAAGATGATGAAATTTATCAAACTTGATGCTTTTAACCCAATATGAACTTGAGCAAATTCAGAAACGGGAGCAGAAAAGCACAGCAAACTTGTGTATTTTTGTCACAAATGCAGCCAGTTGTGGAGCTAAGACTAAGTCTTTATGCAAGAGGGAAGGTTTCCCACTCACCATCAGCTATTTGATACCCAACAAAAAAATACCTTTAGCCTGGAAGATGGATGGACTTTGGTTGATCTGACAGAGGTCAATGATTTCCCTTCCCATGTCAGCTGAGAAGTAAACACCGGGACACAGGCAGCTATTTCAGCTCTGTGTCTGGACCCATGAGCTCTGCTGTGAAGCTTAAGATCCCTATCTCTGAGAAAAGAAAAAGAGCCTGCCCGCCGTTCTTTCCCCCTCCCCTTCATCTCTGCCCCACACCACACTACCCCGTCCCCTGTCCTCTTACTTTCATTACGCATTTTTTGTTTATGCTTGGGCGCAACCGTGGCTGTTCCTGATGGTTTGAGGTCAGGCGTGACTGGCCACGGGTTACTCTAAATAAATACACACGGACTAGCCAGGAAGGAGCGGGTAGGCTGTACTTGCTGCCGAATCACCCTTGATTAATCAGCTGGCAGATTCAGGGTGACTTTTTGTGTACACTCTCCACCATCGCCATTCCTTCCCCCCCTCCAATCGACTCCCCACTCTCTCCAACCCACAAACCCACTGAAGGTGATGGAATCAGAGCAGCACAGACAGGGCAATCCAGGCAGCCAAGCAGATGGAGCGTTGCAACACAGTCCTGCATCTGCAATACGCATGATTATAAAACAAAGGCGCGCGTGTGCGCTCCTAAAGATGTACACAAAGGCACAAATAGGATTGCACACAAAACCTTCTGACCAGCTACTTCAGCTTGTGGTCTCTAACTAAAGTGACATAGTACTATTTTCAAGACCATAGTGGAAGCAGACTCATGGCCTGCTGTCTTATCCTGTGGAGCCAGCTAAGTGAATAAAAACGCATTATTACTCTGTGGATGGAGAATCTAATCACTAGAGACCGTCTAGTGATTTGATTAGATTTTTGTAACTCCAGGACTAGATTTTGCAGTTTTTTCAAATAAAAAAATGTGAATGCGTGCGCATTCGCACATACGCTCATAAAGGGATTGTAATGCCAGCAGTTAGTAATAATTATACGGTGCTTTTACAGCGCAGTAGCTTCACTGCAAAAACAGCTAGGTTGAAGTGTCCAATTGATCTGATTTGAAGCAACATCAATATAAACAAAAGCTTTACACACAGCAGGCTATAAGCTATAAAGTGTCATTCTCCACAGTATCCAGCTCTCACTTCACCTTCTTTCACCTCTTGCCTCTACCAGCCCATCAAGTTCACCTCACAGTGGAGTGCACACCAACCGGCACCTTGACTGGCATCATTAGGGGTGGTGCTGTTCTCTCACCTGTCAGCTCCGCTCGACCATGCCTCAGTAGTGCTTCAGATAGACCACGCAAACTCCTGTCACTAACGCTGACCCTTTCCTCTTGTCCAGGCTCTATAGCTCTACCCCTCACCCCTCTTTGCATTCCCTTTCGCCTGCCCTGGCCTTCAGGCTCCTGCAGCTGCCATCCCAGCATCCAGCCCACTTCCCCCCTGCTCCTGCTTCACTTCAAGTTCTCAACCCCGACTTTAGACCTAGCCCCCGGCCTTAGCCCCCCGGCCCCCGTGCCTATGTTGCCCCCAGCATGGATGGACCTATCCTCGGGCAAGGTGTGGCCCCATGTGGCCCGCCTGTCCAGAATACAGGTTATCAGCTGTGATCGCCGCAATAGACTTCTACCCGAACCTGCTGCCCTGAGGGGATGAAGAGAGTGAGAAACAGAGAAGAAAAGAGAGAGTGAGAGTAGACTGAGCAAAAGAGGAAGCTGATGAGTGAGGGGAGAAGTAGAATAGAAAAACAGAAAAGAGAGGAGGTAGTGATAAGGACGAAGTTTTGCCTGGAGGCAGGGATGAGGCAATCAGTACCCCTCAAAACCTAGCAGGCAGTTGGAGACCACCACAGGCATTTCTACAGAAGGAGAACATGAGGGGCTTTCAGGTGTGTGTCAAACACTAAGCAGCATGCTCTCTGTTCTCCGGTTCCTCTCCACAGCAGTGTGTTTTAACCACCCTACAGACAGCCTCCACAAAATCCAAACCAGACAGATCTACTGTTTTTTTGATGAATGCCTGATCCTAGAAATTCCTATAATCCTTTTCTTTTAATTTATCTTCCTTTCATTCATTTTATTTTCTTCTTCTTAACTTTTTATTCATTTGTGCAACTGCTGTGTTTGTTTATCCAGTTACCCTAAATTAACTTGAATGGATCTGATTATTGGGTGCTGTAACATTCTCAGTCCAACAGATTTCATATCTGTTGCTGGACAATTGTAAAACCAAACCATATGCCACCAATTGTTTCAAATTACCCTGGATCCAGATTATCAGCACTAAAAAACCTGTCCGAGTTTGAAGCATCATTAATTCTCCAGCCGTTTTGTTTGGCAATGAGATTGCCAAGAACTCAGTGAGTGTTGGTTTGTTATCGTGGTCGCAGACATTGTAATCAGGCCTCAATAATCACACTTCCAGAAGCGGAATGTGCCTGGGGCCCACTCTAATGTGGGGCACCGCGGACCGCTACCCTGCAGACACACGGGGCTGGCAGATGGAGGCTGCCATTAAACATGGACAATCAAAGAACACAATCGCTGAGCAATATGTCAGACACTGCCAACACAGAGAGGAAAGGGAGTAAAAGATGCAAGGGCTTAGTACAAATTTAGTATCATTATGGGAATCTGCATAATTCCTGATTACGGTGAATGCTGTGCATAAGATCCAACACATGGAACTTGTGCACGAAAAACGTGTCTTTACAAATACATTGTAAGTGGTCACTAAAAAAATATGACTGAAATCCAACCAGTCTCAACTAAAATCACAAGGCCAAAGGCTGCTACTGTCCATAAGTTCTTGACATCATGTCTTGTATGATACTGCTGGACGACTTGCTGAATTTTATGTGGCCTTTTTCTATTTTGCACAACAGGAAGCTCATCGACTTTAGCAGGCTTTCACTAGTTGGCATCAGTTCAACCATTGGTAAATTGCCTTTTGGTATGTGATAGATAAGGTATATAGAATAAAGCATTGTATGAATACTGTTAAATGTGGCTTGTAGCCAACAATGCTATATAAATGCTATTCCCAATGTTCTAGTGGCATGTCTACAGTCTAGGAGCATAAGCAATGACTAATACATGCTCTTTGATGTTGTCTACCAAAAAGGACAACATACTGTGGATTTAATCTTGAATCTATAATTTTATTCACAAAAACTTCTTTCATTTCCTCTTTTTTCCCCTTCACTTCAGACCCTCCGTGTTACGTGGTCTTATGTCCCTTCTCTGTGTTTCAGGACTTCAGGTTCCTGGTGTCTTGGAGGATGACTACAAGTATATCCTGTTTCACTTCCTGAGTGGACAGACATGCGGAGGCCCCAGTTGAACTGTTCGTGGGGTGGTAACCTCTGTAACAAACATGTTCTGCCATAATGCCATATATCTCGAAGTGACACAATTATTAGATATGTCAGCGTTAATGGCAGATAAACAAAGGTGAGCAAACAAAAAAGGACATGTCAGTCACAGCATACAACCACAGACTAGGAAAAGATGTAATGAGGCAACCTGTTAAATGACACCTGAATGAACCTGGCATTGTACGTGCAACCGAGTCATCTAATGAATAAGACCATCAGCAGTTTCAAATCAGACTTTCAGTTTCAAAAATGGTATTTCTGTAAGTGTAAACCTTTCTTTGGAGAGCTACAAATGTTTGTATTTCCTTTTCTCTAATTGTTCTTTATCTGTGGATCATAAATCTCTCAGGGAAGGGCCATTAGGAAGAAAATGGCTGGCAGGGACTTTGCCACAGGGACATTGCCAGTCTATTCCCACACAGAGGATGTCCAGGCACTAACTATAGACACAAGTGTTACAAGTTGCAGTCCATTCACCAGAGTCAGATGACAGCATGTCCCTGGCAGCCCAGGACTTTGATGCCAGCAACAAACTAGCTAGTATTTGGGATTTCTGTAGTTAGCATGGTTTCATTTCCAAATAGAAAAAGAATTGAATCTTAACATAATATCCTTGAATATCATTGTGTTGTGAATATTTTACGGTGTGGCCTGTTTCCTGAACCCCGATGCAATGTGCCTTAATGCACTAGGTATAGCACATGATTCAGTACACTGCTGGAAAAAAAAACCCCAAAAAACAATGGCATTATGCTACATCAGAGCTGTTTCTCATGACTAGCAGGTTTTTATGATTAACATTTAAATTTATTATTTTTTATTGAACTATGCAAGCAGTTCTGTAAGTTGTGTTTTTTTAAGTGTTTAGGTCTTAACCCATGGTGACGGGCAGGTCTGGGAAAACAGCACGGAAAAGTCTACTCACAATCAAATATCCTGCCTTAAGTGTTTCGGGGGAGTTTGTGTAAATAGGACTCTGTGAGTGGAGCTGTAAAATGATTTCCTGTTACAAGCACAGTGGTTTGTTGATGAACATCAAGAAGAACATGACAGGAACTGGCATCATGCAACAGACACGCAAGCAGCATGGAAGAAATTGCAAGGCATTTTTGCACATGCTGCTTGCAATAAAAATGCTTTATTCCCACGTGGCGGTGATTGTGGTGCTTTTCAGCAAGTTCCCTTTGTATTAACTTCATCGATTTAAGAAATACCTTTAAAAGAAATTCCCCATCATCTTTGAAGTAGGCAATAATATTATCTTTAAAAAGACTCTTAACACACTAGAGTAAAAGTTGGAAATTTATGACTAATCGATATAAGTGTACCTTATTATTCAAATAAATGATCTAAGAACCAGGAACAGAGCTATAAAGACCTTAACTATTTCATTAAATCTAATTAAATTGAATTGACATTAAAAGTCATTATTTAAGGCTATTTTTTCATAAGTGATTAGATGAGCCATACTGGATCTCCTTAGTATTAAACACATACTGCTTACAGTATTACAGAGTTAATGGGACAGATAATTGACAGTGAACCATAGGAGGTTAATAATAGATGTTTAATTGACTCATATCAATTTGTTACAATGAACATCATTGTCTAAAGATCCTATTCATACTGGGAGCAGACACATTTCCAGCAATGACCATATTACTTTTTTATGATCATCACTTTTGGGATTCACAAAGACAATGAAGTAGCGTATGAACAAGTAGTATGCAAGACGATTTAAGGATAAAACAGTGAACGCACATACACACATACCCTGTAGTTTTAAAATTAAAAATCCTCAGTGAGGGGATCTGGTGGCTTTGTTGTTCTGTGGGGACTAATTTACTGGCGTGGTTTGGGTTCACTTATCTCCTTAGAGGAGATGCTCACTGCAAATCAATACAAAGTTGCCCTGAGGGATCGCCTTTTATCCCGATAAAACATATCTTGATGTAAGTGGTCTTTTCCAAAATGACAATGCCTCCCATCTATGGGGAATGAGAGGTCAGTGAATCATTGGTTGGGTGTCATATGTGGCCCTGGAAATCACCAATTTGACACTTATGGAGGAGTTCAGGCCAAGATGTTTTGTTTTGACGGGAGCAAAATGCACAAGAATAAATGTACTACAAAGCATGTCAACGCAAAACAACAAACAAAAAGTAGTAATGATCATTTCCGAGGCTCATAGACTCTAAGCCAAAGTATATAGAAGCAGTTTTCTGGCAGCTAGTATATCTTACTGAGACACTTTAAGTCGGGCTTTCCTTTAATTTGGCAGTTGACAGTGTATTCTCTGGACGACCAGAGATGTTCAAAGCCAGTATCTACAGGAAGTGTTTCCCAGTTGAGTACAAATTTGTCCGTCACCAATGAGGAAGCAAAAGTTTATTTTTTTCTGACGCCACCAGACAGAATAAGGCAGACCTGACTCCTCAGTGTATATAGTGAATATTACAGGTCAGCTACTGTCCCAGGCCCTCTAGGCCTCTCCCAACTCCCTGGAAGCCCTACACTGTTTATACATATCTCTTTCACCTTTTTCCTCCTAAACAATTAGTGAGCCGGCCAAAAGGAAACCCATCCTGTTTGTTTTCCACACTTATTCTTGCTAGTGCCAGCTGCATGATGTTACGCAACTGTATCCAGTATACAGACAAAATAAGTGTTGGCAAACGTTCACCTATCTATGCAATTTACACGTTTTTAAGCAAAAGAATAATAGGGGACGTGAAACCTGAAGAGAAGAAGGGAATTTTCCTTTTACAAATGTTTTTAAAAACAATTAAATGGTAAATATTTTACTTTGCTACCTTTAACCATTGACAATTTTGCACACAAGAGCATCATCAATTCATAATTTGAATAAATGTAAACAGAGGTGCACTGGAACATAGAATTTACACTATGCTATGCATCACTCAGAGGACTTAAACAGATTGAGAGCAGACTGATAGATGAACCTTAGTGGAGATATGTGGCTGGATGGAAAAGGGAAGGTGTTGGAAGGTTGAGAATATTAATCATAGCAATTATTGAAAGTGTTTTTCGCTGACATCATCTTGTGGACCCATATATCAGCCAGGAGCAGCAGGCTTATGACTTAGTGACACAAGCTGAGTGGAGGACATTGAGCAGTAAAAATTAGCACGTTATCCTGAGTGAAAAATGAAGCCATCAGAGAGCCATAAGCAGCCAACATTTGTTATTCCAAAGATTTCATTTTGGCAAGAAGGCTTTGTGGATGTTATTGTTTGTACTGTCATCATCTTTACTTTTGAAGACATTCCTTTACTGATTTACATCTATTACGGTAGTCCATTGTGCAATAGTTACTTAGGAAATAAGTGGGTTACAAGTACAAACAACAGCAGGGCTATATTTCATATCCAGAGGAACCAAAAGAAATGTAAATATGAATTGAAAATGTCAAAGATTCACACGCACGTAATGCTAAAAGTGTTAGATGACTAAGTGTGCGTATTTGTGTTCCCTTTGTCCTGCATTAGAAAGCAACAGAAACCAGACTTCTAAGCTGGTGCTCTCAAGGCCAGAAGAGACTTCCTTAAGTGGAAATGAGTAAAAGCAGAGTGTTCATAGTCTGCTATGGAGTTAGCACAACACTTAGATTCATAAGAATAACTATGCCCTGATTTAGTTGCTTCCTGAAAATAATCTGCCCACCTTGCCAGGAATTTTGAAGAACAGTCACCTCTTTGTTTATCTTTGGTGTCCATTTCTAGACGTTTAGCTCCAAATAAAGATGTGACAGCAATGAAGAGCAAGACAATGCACGCACAAAAGAACCTTTGCTGAACTACATCAAGGAAACCATTACTGTGTGTCATTCTTCTGTCTGCCTTCATTCAGATGTCTGACTGCAACAAGAGTCACATTCTTCTTTTTACATGACATTTATTTATACACTGCGCTGCGCTTTCGTCATTCTCTGTCTAAGCCTGTGCAGCGTTCCTTCCCTCCCTAACTTTAAGATGTCGTAAACACACTGCAGCCGCTCCCTCTTGGAAACTCTCAGGAACATCAGAGGGGTCCCTGGGTCTCTTACGTCTCTCTTGCTGCTCACGGCTACATCAGCTCCTCTGGGCAACCGCCCAGTTGGCTGGGAGTCTGCTGCCCTGACCCTGAACCCTGAATATAAGAGGTTAGCCAAGGGCCAGAGCAGAGGCTGAGGGTGGGTGTGGTGGCGGAGGTCAGGATGGAGGAGGAGGGGGAGAGAGACAGCTATTAAACACAACAGAGGAAGGCCCATCAGGATGTGTCTTTTATAGCTGGCTGGTACTTGAAGGAATCAAACGTCACTCCCAGAGGCAGGCAGTCCAGCTAGCAGATGAATCCTGTAAGGGTGGAAATGACGGGGTCAGGGTTTTTACAAGGTCAGGATGAGGTTAGCGAAAGGTCAGAAACTCAGTAATCTCTTCTTTTCAGTCTACGATGTTAGAATTGTGTTAACACCATTGTACGGGTGAGATACCACATTGTGTATTAACACTGGTTGAGGCCTAAATGACACAAAGATGGAGGTAGACCTTTTTTTATTATTATTCACTATCTCGCCAAGGCTGCTGGCTGCAGCTGTATGAATACTGTATTATGCAGTGCCCAGAGCTTTTCCTTTAAAGGTCCTTAGATTCAATTCTGTATTGCATGCCAAATCACAGCATAAGGTTTAAAATACACTTTTGTAGACATGTATTGGCTATATAAAGACTTGTATTCAGTCAAAAATGTTTATCAGTGTCATATCTCAGCTATACACTAATTACATTAATACAAAATTATGCCAAAAATCCAACACTGAGTACAAACGTAAGCCAACTAAGAAAAGAAACTAATGTGGTCATATGTCAACAACACTGGTCAACATTATTTTCTTTAAAACAGCTGGTGTAGTTTCATAGGATGATGACACTAGTTTGTTGATGTTTATACCACAGTAAAATAGATAGAGCTGGTAAATCAGTGAAAATGTTGCAAAAATATATATATATATTTGATCCTATCGTAAACTTTAACTATGTTACTGAAGTTAACCTGCATACGCAAGTATTCATTGTTGCTCAGGAGTAGCCTCCAGATGGCCGCATGTCTCCTACCAACACCTCAGACTCCTTAACCCTTCAACCCTCGAGCCATTCAACCTCTCCCCTCTAACACTGTCTCATTCCTTGTTTCATTTTCATTACAACCCTCCTGCGAGGATTTGAACTTGTTGCCCCATCTGAACTGGGGTGACAGCTCACTAAATCACTGCCTTTTAGTGGGCCTGCCCCCTTTTTTATACACTTTAATCACCAGACTCCAGTAACCAGGAATATTGGGCCCAGTGTATGGAATTCTCCTCGTAAAAGAAAAGGCACAGGCCACTGATGTGCCTCTCATGGCAGAATCGCTGCTAGAATTCATCTTGTTCCTGCTGAGATGGTGGTTGATGGAGGCGCTGGCTCTTGCTTATGGGTGACAATCAATCGCTCAGGATCAACAGGTTTTAGGCTGTAAACTTGAGGTCATCTCCTATCTAGCCGACAGTTTCTCATCTGGTGATGCTGGCGTTAATGCTGGAGGGAGGCCTTGGATTTTGTTTGTTATTTATGGTTAGTCGCAGGTTTAGAAATGGTTCTGAATGATCGGAGGCTATTTTTTACACTCAGTCTGTCATGGCTTTAAATTGGTTAACCCCCTGTGTACACAGGGTGTCTGAGAAATGGAGAAAAAACAAAGAAAATTCAAGCTACTACTATATAACAGGTTTTGTTTTTATTCAGAAACTTTTTTATCTGCAGATTGATTGAGTGGTATGGCTCTTCTTGTCATCTGCCATACATTTCAGTCCTTGCTTTGATGAGCCTCTTTTCTCAGTAGTAGTCCTCTCTGTCTTCTTTTCTCTTCTTCTTCCCTCTCAATTTCATCTCCAACCAAACATTAATCCTTATCCTCTCTAAGGAAGTCCACTTCATGCAGCAGTGAGGGTATTTAGAGTGAGTGTTGACATTGGACAGCAGGTTAGACAAATATCCTAGACTCAAAACCACAAGACAAATGGCAGATCAGAGCTCGCTGTGTTCTGGCAGCGAGTTTCCTGGTCTGACTTAGCTGAGGCCAGCCATTCAGCACGAATGACATCTTACTGCAAGGAAGAAAGGTGGGTGGTGGATGAATGAAAATGTGGGAACAGTTTAAAGAATGGGAGCAGGACAGAGGGAAATGGAAGGAGAGCAGAGAGAAATTTGCTGAAAGGTAAGACAACAAAATGTAAAGGAAAGGCAACCGGCAAGCATGAGGGGTGTTTTTAAACACATTCATTTATGAACACACACATTTTTCATATTTTTATGTCTTTATTGAATACATTTAGCTACTCTTCATAGTGCAGAAAAGCTAAGTGAACACTTGAATTTAATAACATATAGAGGTAAAAGCCTCCATCATTTGTAGCTTTTTATGAGAGCTTGAGCAACAATGTGCAGAAATATTAAACCATCTATTCCAATGAAACTGTTTTGGTTCATCTGTATTTCTGGGATGTATTGACTGAACAGCCCTCGTGAGGTCCCACCACAACATTTGAGTTTAGGTGAGGTCGGGACTCTGACGTGGCCTTTTCAAAATATTAGTTTTGTCCTTTTTAAATCCCTTTGTTGTTGATTTAGTTGTGTGCCTTAGGTCATTGTCATGTTACATCACCCATCATCTCCTAAGCGTCAGGTAAGTATTTGAGCCACAGTGAATATATCAGGGGGAAACAATATTTAGTACCCCTGTAATTTAAGCCCAAGTCATTTTTACTTTATCTTTTATTTATTTTAAACGCCTGCCACTCCGATGGAAACTTTTTGTATTTTTTCTCGCTTCTTCCTCAGACAACATTATTAAAGTTTCTCCAGTCTAACTTTCTTTCTTTCTGCCTCCAACAGTGTAGGTTTTTTTTTATCGTCACCACTCTATGCACCTCACCTCCAGGAAAGGGTATTTCCATATAAAGAAATGGCAGTGTGGCTGTATGCAGATTTTATGCAGATTTTAAACAAATGTGTGGCAGTAAGAACAAACTTGGCCAGTGTACAGGTGTCAAAACTTTGATGGTGATTTTGAGTGTACACTCATTTTTGTAAAAGGTAAGATCATTCCTGAGCACATATTAAATAAGGGCTATCATTCCTAAGGCCCTGAGGTAGCAAAGCAGCTCAAGCTAAACTATGATGCTCCCTACACGTGCTTCAAGGTGGGGATGTTTTGGTGTTGATGTACAGTGCCTTTTATTCTTAGATTGTATTCCACAGTTTTCAGAGATAATTTGGAGTATCCTGTTAATTTCTATAATTTTTCCCAATTTTTTTAAAGATGTTTTCTCCATGATGCCTTCCACTAACACCATTCTTATTCTATGCCAAACATTTTCTTCCAACATTAAACAATAGAATATTATTTTGAGATAAAAATGAACTGCTTAATATTTTGTCTGTGTATTTTTTTGTAGTTATATTTGATTTTTCTAATGTAAGAAAAGCCAAAAGAAAATTTGCCTTCAAGGACTAGTCTTATGGAGTTATTTGGAAAACCAGCAACTCCCACTGCAATCCTAGAGGTGGTTTTGATTGCACATTACATCATTTCAAGGTGGAAGCAAACACGCATAACCACACACAGACATGCAAACTAGGCCCTGCCACTGTGACAAGCTATCTACTCACACTCAACACATAACCACACGCATACATGCAGACAGCACAAGGCACCACGCACACTCCACAGAGATATGAGGCCAGTTTTGACAACCGCCAAGTTGACTTGGCATTGGTCTGACTGGAGTGATCCAAGAAAAGCAAAGCAGACCCACGAGAGGGCTGGGGCTTTTGTGTTTGTGGAGTGTCACACTTCATCACGAGGGAAACCCATAACAGGCCCAGGAAGACCTTTGAAGCTATGGGAGGAGTGTGTGGGAATCGCCTCTGTGGCTACCTCTGATGTCAACTCCAATACTCTGATTGCAGGATATTTCCTGGATTAGGATTATGTTTGTCGACTGAGATGGAAACTGTCTGAGGATTGTATATCAGAGAGCAGACTAGCTAATTATAGCATCCCATCCACAGTTTAGTATTTAAGTAACACACCGGCCAGCAACAAAAACAGAATTTATATGTTTTGCTCACCTCGATATATAACATAAGGACAGAAAAACAGTATATTTATCTGTTTGTTTGTTGTTTCAGGATATCCATATTGGATTTGTATGGCACAGCTTTAAGGTTTGATGTCCCCTGGTTTTGATTTCTAGGAGGAGATAGTTTCTGTGAACCATTAGGCTGAAGATCCCATATGCAGACCATTGCCAGGCAGCATTAGAGTCTGGTGATAGCAGCATGTGCAGTTTGCTTTGGCTGCTTCAAAATTAGTTGAATGGTGGTATACTTAAATGGGCCACATCCTTTTGGCTGAAGCTTCACAAGTTTCAACCACTGAAGCCATAATTTGACTCTAGGATGCTATAAGTAGGGCAAGACAATTTCAAATCAAGGAGAAATATTCAGGAAATTACATTTGTACTTAGGGATGGTTGGCTGGTTTGGCTATTGGAAAGTTTCCATTTCTACAGGGCTGCATGGATCAGGGGATAGTGATTTTTTTTTCATCTACTTTTAACCCTTGATTAATACAAAAATACATCCAGACTCAAGTATAATGTCTATTTTTAAATAGCCTACCCAGATCAATAATGATGATAAATGTAGAGGCCTAACAAGAGAGCTGTGATTTCAGGGTTCACTATTTATTAGTCTTTAACAATGCTCCTTTGGTATGTATTCAGTGCTAATTAGGAATTCATGTTTCAAGAAGCTAGACTAACACGCTGAACAAGGTAAACATTACTAAAAATCACCATGCCATTACAAAACATTACCATCTAACTGAAAGCATCATTATGCCCCAAATAAAGGCCACATTGGCCATGTTGTCTTGTTTAATAATAATAATAAAAATATAAACTGTGAAGATATAACAGCAAATTTCTGAACTTGCAGTTCTGTTGCTGCTAAATGATCCTTAAAAACGCAGTAAAGGTTCTTAGGAGTATAACTGTCATTATTTTTTATTTATTTATTTTTGTTCTGTGAAGCATTATATACATATTACTGCATTCAGGTTGAGTTGAGATATGAGATAAAAGCACCACTTTAAACGCCTGTGAAAGCCACTTTT
Source organism: Aulonocara sp. 'chitande type north' Nkhata Bay (assembly GCF_057382095.1). Lineage (NCBI taxonomy): Eukaryota > Metazoa > Chordata > Actinopteri > Cichliformes > Cichlidae > Aulonocara > Aulonocara sp. 'chitande type north' Nkhata Bay. Next base: position 24,898,673 of record NC_141362.1, on the reverse strand, counting down.
CTGCGCAAAGATGTTTATTATTTTGAAGACCGAATAACAGCTCTAAGCAAAATGATCTTGGATCGCTCACAAAAGTGCAGCATCTTATTGGGCAAAACATGTTTCAACCATTTTAATGCTTTATGTCATGTAGAAACCAAATGGAACAGGGGTAACAGCTAAATTTTCATTGGGAGACTTGGGGGAAAAACTCAATTAGCGTTTGCAGACTGGAGGAGGGGGGTTGTTCAGGACAATGTCATGATCAAACACGATTTGGATCAAACCGTGACTTTTTTTTTTCACATTCTCTCGCATTTCCAATCAAGGACCGATTAGCCTCAGACATTAATGAGCCTACTAATCCATTTGGGCCCCTCGTGATAACAGTTAATTGTCTGTAAAAATGTGTACAGATCCCCGTTTGGGTTGTTTACTAACTGATTTGGATGTGGTTAGGCCCTAAAGAGGTATCATTATGTTGATAGTTCTTTGGAAAATGAGCCCCTGATGGAGACAACACCAGAGTGGTGTAGAGTTAAGAATACACAGGACTGCTTTCAACCATTGCTCACTTGAGAGCAAATTTACCAGTACTTTAAAACGTTTGGCGGCCACCGGTGCTTGTTAAACTTCACCTATAATTAACAGGAGTTTTCTATAGAGAAGAATGACTTAAATAAATCTCTGACATTTGGGTAGTTGTTAATTCACAAAAGTTTAGAATAACGTGAGGAAACTGGATGTTTCAAGCAAATAGCTTCATTTGTGCCCTACTTTGTTTGTGGCTTAGTTGAAACTTAATTCCAAATTACAGTAACATTCACATCCAATTTATGTTTGGTGTAGAGTCAGAACAGAGAAGTCGATTTTCTTGAGCTGAAACAGAAAGTTGTCTTTGAGAAGAACGATGCCAAACATTGCTCACACGGTTTTATTTTATTAAAGGCCTCTAAAAAAATGAACCTAAAATTAAGGCTGTTTTAAGGTCATTAGTACAGGTTTTGTTAATTGTCCCAATATTTAATTTCTCTTTAAAAAGAGTCAACCCTGATATAAAACCAACTGAACAAAACAAAACAAAACATGGCCCTCAGATGAATGTACTTTGGATGTGTTGTAAATACTTGTTCACATAACAGAATTTATATGTCATTTTAAAATTAATTTTAGATGTCAACAGCATGTGAATCCAGTATTTTTGCGCTACATCTGAAAAATACAGAGTATAAATGATTACAATAACTGTTATATTGTGTGATAAATTTTTTTTTTTTTTTTAGGTATTTTATTGCATCTTATTGTTTCCTTTTATTGCTATCATGGCACTTACATGCACATTTATTCACAAGTTGTACAACCTTGTGTTTTTTTGTCAGCAGTAAAACCAATTTTCTCTTTAGAGTTAACATTTACTGGTAAGATCTAATCTTACATTACATTTACTTACATTTTTACCTTTCAACTTAATATTTTATCGATAAATATAATGTACTACTATTTACTATGTACAATTTATTTATTTTCTTTATTTTCAATGTAATGCATAAATATCCTGCAAGCATTACAGCAACTGTTATTCAAAAAAAAAAAAAAAGCATTCTCTGCTTCCATACATGATGTGGTGCACAAGTGTGTTTGTGTGTTTGTATTCTGGCCACTCAGCCTGCAACCTTGGCTGGCCTGTTCTGACACTCAATTTATTGTCCTGTGATTTGAGGCCTTAGTTTCTCATTACACCCAAAGTTTTTGTGTCCTTGTGCGACAAAAATTAGTTTGTGTGTCTGTGTAAATCACCTGTCATATGCACATGCTCCTTTAAGAAAAGGCCAAGGGTGTCATTTGATTCCTGCTGCCTTGCTTTCATATTTATGCGTCTCATATTCACGTCCATTGGCTGTGTCTCAGTTGGGCCATCCATCAACACTTTTTATCCCCATCACACCAACAATATGGACATAAAACGCTCTTTTACGTCAGCAAAATGCTGCCACAAATAAAACATGAACAACACACCTCTTTATTTGTCTAGGTAATAAACGACATAAATTAAAAGTGATAAGCGACAAAATTTGCATTAGTCCTATGTTATGGGCTTTAATGGAAATTACCACAGGCTGAGAACTTTTAATATTAAATATAACCCGCACAATTGGAAAACACAGGTGATGTATTAATGAGTTTACAAAACTGAAGGACAACCAGACTCAGAAGGATGTGACTGGCTCTCCAGGAGGCCAGGAGGAGGACATTTTTCAAACAAACATGTCAAAGGAACATTTTTTAAAACCATATCACTCATCCTTTCAACTGAAATTTCCTATAAGATCAAAATATTGAAATATTAATTCTACAGATATACAGGCACTTGTTTGTTGTGCATATTTTTGGTACACTAGACTGGGGACTGAGTAACTTGCTCAGCTATATTATATCTTGAATACAACTCAATTCTTTTTATTGTTATAAATAAATAAAGGACAAGGAAAGAAATTACAAAAAATTAAGTGACCAAATATTACATCTTTTATCATCTTATGTAATATAGAGGGAAAAAACCAAAACAATCGAATGAACATATCATAAGAAAATATTACTCCATTAGAAAACAAATCCTTCCATTCAGCCTATACTGTCTGCACCCCAACATAAACGAAGCTCATCTGCAGGTTGTAGATTTTGCTATATATTCAGGATGAATACAGCCAAACAAAAACAAAAACAAAAGAGGGAACCTAGTAAAAAAAAGCAAGGGGATGAAGAGACGTCTCTCTCAATTTTGTACACTCAGACAGAATCAGTTGCCTTTGGCCTGCTTAAGGGTAGAAGGTGAGGGAAGCACACAAAAGCAGTGCAATTATTCTGCTCTGGCACAACAACAGAGAGCAAAAGGAGCATCAAAGGCTTTCCTCTGAGCAAAATAGGGCTCCCTCAGAGGAAAGCGCAACCTGTGTGTGAATACCAGTGCATGGACTTTAGGCCCTCTCTTGAGACACAAGAGGCAAAGGATGCGTGTCAATAGAGTTGCAGTGCCTATCCACTTTGATTACGTTATAATACAGCAAGCAGTAGCAACAGTGTAAATAAACCTTTTTTTAATGTTTTTTCAGCTATATCTTTAAAAAAGTAGACGTGTCAAACTCGTTTTTTTATATATATATAATATGCCATTGCACATATGTTTAAAAAACACACACACTCTTTCTTTGTAACTTATGTACACCCTGGAAGCACCTAACACAGTGAAACAGTAAGTCTTTGCTGCATGTCTTTGCACTGTGATGGGAATATGCAGCACTAACTGAACATACAGAGTATAAACCTTTGACCAACAGGCTTGGTAATATCCCTCAGCACTACCCTCTTTTAAGCACTTTAAGCACATAAATAACATCTATTTATTTATTTATTTATTTATTTTTTCTTTTCTTGGTGTCTTTCAGTGTAATATCTTTTATCCACTATTGGTTGAACAACTACCGTTATACTTCCTTTTCCTTTTAAAGATTTGAATTATTAAGGAGCAACTGTTAACAAACCTTACATTTCAATAATGTAAGTAAGAAAGAGAGCGGTGTTACGGATTTTCTGTCAGGCACATTAGAGGGCACCTCAGTCGAATGACGAGGGTCCTTTAACAACCCGGAAGTCTGGCTTCCACATGTTTTTGTGTACGCTCGCCGGTTGCTAAGCGGTGTTATCACATTGTAGTCAATACTTGTGGTGCTTTTAGGCTCAAAAACGAAATCTAACAGGATGAAAGTGGTTGCGTTAATAAGGTAATCGCAGCTTGCCGCTTTAACCGTCACACAGGTCTGTCACTGATGATTTGTGCTTGCAGAGCAGTAAGCTACGGATGCTGATGTATCTATATGAGTTAATTCAAACCAAGAATATGACACCCATGCAGGTGTAGAATTATTGCCTAAGGGTTTGAAGACGAATGAAAGAGTGGCATAGAGTGGCTGTAACATGCTGTGAGAGTAGTGCACCAGAACTCACCCGGTACATCCACAACCTTGTGTTCCAACCCTGGATATTAAATATGGTGCACCACATTCCCACATTGCTAAACTTTGCACCCATGATAATGTGTGTGTCAGCTTAGCCTCTGTGTCTGTTTATTATGTTGTGTTCCAGTGGGGGCAAAGACAGCTGCTACAACATGATGCAGTGTGTTGCTGCTGGGCACCGGATCGTAGCTCTGGCCAACCTGCGCCCTGCTCACACAGGTGAGTAAAACGTGCTCCTGGGATTAACCTGTAAGCCCCAGCAGCTGGCTGGAGCTGGCTTTGCTATATGGGCCAACCAGCTGCACTTCCGTTCCCAATAACTGTACATAAATTAAATATTTGATCATTTCACTTTTGAACTGCATGTTTGTGTGCTGTGTCCTTACATATATTTGATCTGATTTGATGTTTTAACAAATGAAATATTCAAATATTAGTGTTTAAAATAACCAGAGTCATTTATGGAATGCTAAGTAGGCCAAAAATATTTGAATAGTTTCAAAAGTAAGTTAATGATTAAATACATTTAAAACATTTACCCACAATATACTAGAAGAAGTTTACAAGAATTCCCTATTCACACTATAGTGTATGCCCATATAATATGTATTTTGTGTCTAATGCCAACACATTAATCTGTATAACTGAAAGAAATGTGAAGAGAAACAACATGTCCAATTGCAGATTAACAGGTTCTATTTATCTAATGCAACAGCAAAGCTCTCTCTAGTACTTAACTAAAATTCTTCTCAATAATGGGACTTAATTTTCTTTGTTGTAAACTTACTTAAAATTATGTATCTCTAATTAAACTTCTCCCCTGTGTTTTACAGTTATTCTTCCTTGTCCAGTATAGCCTACACTACAGCATTATTGTCTAAAATTGATACTTCCTGTATTTTTGAACACGTTAATCCTGAGGAATTAAAATTTACTGAGGAAGAACTTTTCATGAGGAAGAACAGTTCATGAACTTTACTTTTATTGATATTTGCTAATATCACTAAATGGGGCTCTGGAAAAGTATTCTCTATTTTTAGTGATTGAAATACTGGAGCGGGTGCTCTGTATGGTTTGGAGTTGCCCAGATCTTGCAGTTGGTTCGCATAGATGCCTGCCCTCCCTAAGTCTGCCGGAGGTCTCTTGAGGTTAAAAAGGAGTTTTTCCTCCATACTCACACTGAGTGCTTTCCCAAAGGAAATCTTTGGTTTCTATCTGTCTGGTATAATTTAAGATGTTGGCCTAACTATGATAAGTGGCCTGAGTTGTTGGGATTGTTTTCCAGTTTAGTTCAGTTCAGTTGTATTCATACACTAAGCTATAGTGCCATTTCCCAACTATCCAAGTCTGCTTCACCTTTTAAGCTAAAATGGAAGAGTTTGTTATAACTGTAACTAACTTGAACTTTGATTATAAACTATAGTACGTGTCACTCTCTTGCCTATGTGCATGTGTGAGGAGCCACACTTGTATATATGTAGCAACACGGAACTAAAAATCAGTTGCTTAGTTACTGAATTTTGCGCATTTCTAGTTTTTGCTTTTCACTCTCCAGTCTCATGCATCCCTAGTGCATGTTTTCATAGTTTCTTATTAACACCTGGAAGCGGCCCAGTACAAGCCTGACCGAGTGGCACAGGATTATATTGGCTGCTGAGCAGCTCCTCTGGAGCAGTTAGGGTTTAAGGGCCTTTTTGAAGTGCATATAAGTGGTGTTAATGAGGAAGGTGCAAGTGCTGCTCTTTCACTTCACCAATCCAAATTTACTGTGTCCATCTGGAAGTTGCACCTGTGACCTCTGAGGCACCGGGACAAGTTTTTAGGTCACTGCTGCAAAAATGATGAAACTTGAAACTTTCAGTTAAGTTTGTTCAGACTTTTGTTTTAAATTACTTTCATTTAAAAAAATTTTTCTTTAACGTGTGGTATCTTGAATATACAATGCATTGTATTAATAAAAACATATAGTCAGATCATTTTTAATATAGTATTCATTAATTGTAGAGCTGTAGAGGTAGATATTTAATGTCAGTTATTTCTCAGGGAATTGCACCATCACTTCTTGTGCATAATCCAGTGAAATCCCTTTTGTCAGACACGATTAAGGCTCTCATCAGGCACAGGTTGTAACTCATTTTCCTTCGTGCATTAGATGAATTGGACAGCTACATGTACCAGACGGTGGGCCACCAGGCTATAGAACTGTATGCCGATGCCATGGACTTACCTCTATATAGACGCACCATCCAGGGATCCAGCCTGGACACTAGCAGAAACTACAGAGAGACAGAGGGAGATGAGGTAGAGGACCTTTATCAGCTGCTGCACCTTGTGAAGGTAGGCATCTGTGCCAGAAGAGTTTATTACCCCGGATGTGCATTTTCAATCCATGTCCTCCGGCCAAGAGGCCTTAATACTTTAGGAGCCCATGACATTTTATTTCCACACACAAAAATATTGTTTCATTTTCTTGATTTATCTGTAGAGTGCAACTTCCAAAGACATTAAGGTAACTGTGTAAAATGCTTACTTGCTTGAAGTAAGATTTCTACTGCTTGACAGTTTTGGTTGTAGTTTAGTGTTTTATAATCTGCTGAGTGTTTTCAGTGGATGACAGGTCTACACTGCAGGCACCCAAACTCTTTTACAGTGGAGTCATATTGTTGTAATACATGATGATTATGTGGTTTGTTATTGTCTTGCTACAATATGAAAGTCCTTTTCCTAAAAAGGCTTTTTTAATGTTTCCTTTTCATGCCGGGTGTACTAAAGCACTCTATACTGTAATGAGTGCTGACTTTTCAGCTGTTTTCTAATAAAAATCCACATAGTGTTGCTTTTGCGCTTCCTTAATTCCCAAAGAGAAATTGAAGTTGAACTTTCTAGTCGGTTCTTAGTTCCTATTGCAAACTGCCAGGGAGACTAAAAAGCCCATATAGTGCTTTTAGCCTGCCTGATTTAGCATATTTTAATTTTTCCTTTGAAAATAAGGTATGTTTTCCTTTTATTTTACTCTGGAATAATAGTGTGGCTGTTGGATCACTTAATCAATGTTTTATGGGCAAAGTTGGAGAGAGGTGCCCTTGAACAATGGCTTCACAGGAAAAATTCCATTCTTTTTTTTATCTCACTTGACAGAAGATCAGATGCAAAAATTAATCACCAAATTAATATTTCATCAAATACCACTTTTGACAGGACTCTGAGAAAATATTCATTTGATGGCAAATTATGTATGAGGCCTTGGTGGTCCAACCAGGTACGGGGTGGCTGACTGACAGGTTTGAGATAACTGCATGTGTGTTTAGAACACTGCTGGCACTGCTTGCCTACCTGACCGCTTGCAGCCATGAGGAGGCTACATGGACACACGCTTCAACAGGAGCAAAGGCTCTCCCTGCTGTCAGCACAAACACCGTGTGGGATTGATCCTGTGTAACACTTTATCCCCACACAACCTCTTATTTTAGCTGGCAGCATCAACATTTAAGCACTTCTTATGGGATGCTGGATGGGACTTTGTTGTTGAAATGGGATTCTGCTTTATGTGGTGTATATGACAGAGGTATGCGTGAATCGTTGTGCAGGTATGTGTGGAGACATGTTCATCTGACTCCTTTAAGGCCCTACACTGCCTTAGTGGCAGGGGCCAGTCCGCCTGAAGGCATTTTCACCTTACTTCCTTACTTCCTTTGCCGTGTCCAGTAGAAATCTTTTCACATGCAGCTACATGGGCAAGTTCTTGATTTTTGGAGCTTTTGATCTTATTAGTACAACCACATCCACACAGCTCAGTATTTACCTCTTTTGTGAGTCAAGTAGTGGACAGCGTTGTGGAATGTGATGCAGTATGCCCACTCTGCCTGTGGTCAGGGCTCTAATTGCATAGGGCTGCTAATTTCCCATTTCCAGGGTTTTTTCGTCTGACCTCGCCAGTCCGACAGGCCATAGATCAGGGCAGTTTGACTCCAATGAGGCCCTCCCAGGCTGGGAGACCTCCACTGGTCACCCAGCGCACCCCTCACACTCCTCTGTCATCAGCAGACCTGGACCATAAACAACAGGTTTCCTCTCATCCGTAAAGTTATGGCAACCATAAGAATACAATCTTTTAATCTCAAATTTCAAGTTAGTGCTCTCGAAAGTTAATTTTTCAACGAGTGACTAACTTGTACCACAGTTCCACATTATGTACTGTATTGAAATAGTAAGTTATTTAACTTGAAGTGTATTTTTAAACTTCCCAAACTCTCTCGTGTCATCTCAAATATCGTCTTAGAAATTCTGTTACGTTCCATCAAGTTGAGTAGATCTTCAGTTTGTTTCTTTTTTCTTTATTTCTAAAAAAATAGACAAAAAAACATATTTCTTTGACCATAAACTTTTTAGTGTTGTTGATTAGTGAAGGAATTGATGGAGGGGGGAGTAAAAGGAGGGGGAAAAAAACACAGCTTTTGATAATGAGCTGTTAAATCACTATTGCTGGAAAAGAACAGTTTTAGCATGAAAAAATGTGTTCTGTTTTGGAAAGTGTGATATTTTGAAAGATTCTTTCTCACAGTTTGAATTAATTAGAAGTTACAAGATTATATTTGGCAAATGACACTTGAGCATAGATGAAAGATTTTTTTTCCTCAGATCCAAAGTTGATGAGTTTTAAGTGGATTCTCTTCTCTTCCTCCTCCCCGTTTTGCAGTGCTAGTGTCTGACTCGTAGCATGAGCCAACAGTGCCATCTATGGATCGTTCCCGTTTGCTGACAAACCAAACATAATCTATACAGACTGGCCTCTAAGAATGTTTGAAGCCATTCGAAAGATTCAAAGGAAGAGATCATATTCTTCAGAACCTTTGTTGACAGAGGGGGAAAAAAGCCCGATTGTAATAGAAAAAATGAGCTATCCATTCCCTGGCAGTACTGATAATAGCAGAATGACAATGTGGCCCTATCCTTGGCCCCCTTTGCTCTCATCGCTGGCTGTGTATAGCTGTGCTTCTTTGAAGTGTGTAACCCGATCAACATGCATGCAAGCCCATCCTGCTAGGTGCTGATCTTTGAACCTGCTCTTTGAGGGGGAGAAATAAGTTTTGGTGGAGCACTTTTACGTATATACAGCTGAGAATGCATTTTCACAGAAATGACATCTTTTCATTCTCAACAATGCTTTCAAACGACACTAGAATATAAAGTTTACATAAAGATGTTTTTCTGTAAGCGCAACATTTGTATTTATTGCTAAGAATTAAAATCCAACTCCTGTAAAAGTGTGCTTTTTTGTGGATTTCATAGGTAGTGTGTCCATACTTCATTGTGTGGCTACTCTGCTCCCCTCTGCTGTGATCCGCTCTCATGTGTGATACAGATCAACAGTGTCAGTCACCCCTGGCTGTAAAGCCAGTTCCCCCAAAGGCCTGCAAAACCCCTCATATTAGTCATATCACATCCCTCAATTCCTTTATCCTTCTCTCTGTGCTCTGTGACCTGACACAGTGGCTCTTTATTCCCTGTGACCCAGCTTGTGTGTGTGTGTGTGTGTTTGTGTGTGTGTGCGTACGTGCTTGTGTGTTCAAGGTCAGGTCAAAACAGGCCTGTGCTACATGATAACAGGTCTATCGCTGTCATCCGTGCACACCTCTGCCTCTCTTTCAGCACTGTAGTCCTTTCACTACAATCCATATGCACTTTATTTGTCACCCTCAGCCACAAGTAGATGTTTTGAATTATGAGTAGTTAATTCCATTTTACAACACAAAGATCCTTCAGAAATAGAACAACCTATATGGCACTGAGTTTTGGAAAGGCGTAATTGTAGCTTCAGTCACTTGATATGGTAATAGATACTTTATAAAAAGAAAATGACTCTATTGCAGCAACTCTGCAACCTTTGAGCTGATGAATAAAGACAAAGACATTTAAGCTCATTAGAGTGATGAGGAACAATAGATGATATCTATGCACATGTTCTATTCTGCCAGCTCTAATTAGCAGCGCTGTGACATCTCTGTCATACTGAGACCCTACTTTGAGAACGATGGAAATGTTACTTTCAAATCCAATTTCCTGTCCTCTAATGCATTCGACTTTTCAGAAACATGTTTTTAATTAATTAATTATTTTTATAAGACAGTTCAGTTAAGATCCAGCTTTCCCCCTTTTTTTCTTTTTTAACAAGCCAGTATATGTGTGTGTGTGTGTGTGTGTGTGTGTGTGTGTGTATTTTTTGTTGTTGTTGTTTTGTTTTTTTTTAAGATGTCTGAGAAAAGTCCTGGGAAGGCGCATTGAGACCTTTGGCCTTTGTAGATGAAACATTCTGTTCCATTGGTGTGTGTTAGAACACCTTGTTTTTAGTGAGCTAATCTTTCTCCTAAACTTGCGCACACTCTCCCCCTATTCCCCGTTTCTCCTGACCATTGTTACATAGACATTCCCCCCTCGTCCTCAGTAACTACTGCCGCGCCATTATCGACATCAGCAGACAAGAGTGGGGCCCTCTGGGATCGCAGAAGCAGCCTGTCCACAAGTCCAAACAATCTGTCTCATTCCTCTTTCCCGCTCCCTCACTCCTTCCTTCTCTCTTCTACATCTCTGTCTCCATTGTGCTGTCGTCGCACTTTCATCCGGACCCTTCAGAAGCCTGGCACTGCCTTGTTGCAAGTTCCCTGATGGAGGTGCATCCTGCTGTGAGGAAAGAAGGGAAAAGGACTGAGACATAATAGAAAGAATGGAGCAGAAAGGAAGAGGAGGGCAGACTGGCTGGTAGGCAGGCGGAGGAATCTCTGTATCTTTGTAGTATTGATTAGGCAGCTGAGGTGTTGTGAGACAAGATGTTCAGGAGGAGTGTGAACTATGAAAGGGGGGGGGCCCAAAATCAAACACACAGCCCTTCTCTGATTACTGGCATGGTGCCGCATTAGACGTACATTGGGGGCTCAACAGGAAAATGGATTTCTTTAAAAAGCTGCTTAATACATAAATCATGACCTCTGGGGTCACAGCGAGGGTTTAGGAGGTCAGATCAATAACAAAGCTAATGCAAGCTTGTTGAAGCTTGTTTGTGGTGCTGAGAGACCTCTAAATGGTGTTACTGGAAGTAGCTCGCAAGCAGCCTCAAACCAAAGGATAATCACTTTGGTGACCGTTTTGTTTTCTTACGTTTCAGCAAAGTTTGCAGTTCCTAACTTTAAGATGCAGCACAGCATGTTAAAGTGTGGATTTCAGACAGATTTCAAACAGCTGTCTCTCGGTGTTGCCTCTTTTTGCGATAACCATTGTTATCTTTTCCTTTGGTCCTGAGATGCTTGTATTTGTGTTGGTCAGCTCAGTGGCAGTGAGGTTGAGATTGCAGACTTGTTTTGCACATGAGGAAGGATAGCATTAGCTCTGAGATAATGGCACTGTGTATTGTTCGCGGGCCGTGTGGAAGTGGTGGGACAGGATCTATTAGATGCAGGCCCATTTCCCACCAACTGACGCTAGCAGTCCCCACAAACATTAGATAAAGAGTCAAGCCTCAAGCCTTTGTAATTTGTTTGTATTTTTCTGCTTAATGTACTTTGCTCAATCTTGTTTAGCGATGATGGAAGCTGATAGCCTTATCTCGACTTGCCGAGGGCACAAACCACTACATTGTTGAACATTGTTCAATGAGAAACGTGCGTGTTTTTTTTTTGTTTTTGTTTTATTTTGATACTGGATGAATTGTAGCTGTATCGGAAGGTTATTGCATTTGAGCTGTTGCTTCAATGTTATGCGCTGATGTAAAGGATTATACAAAGTGTGTTCATATGATTCCTTGTTTCAGTTTTTTATTAAGAAAAAAGTTGTGATAATTTTCTAGTCCTGGCAAACAATATTTTTTATCTCTTTTTTGTCACTGTGATTGTTTGGCATGCCTTCTTCAAAATGCCTTTGAATGACTTTTGCAAATCAATTTCTGCTTCATCATCAGAGATCTATTGTTACATCTTCAACAATTTCTTCTCTGCTTTAAAAACCTCAAATTTTTAGCTTTGTCTGAAAATCTAATCTAAGCTTTACATGCCTTCCTCAGACTCAGTCGAGTTGTTTTTACTCTCCAGATATCATAAAATATGAAGGATCCAACCTTGTAAGAAAAACGCAAGTTGTGGAGGAGATTCAATAAAACCTTTTAAATGCACCAGTATCAACAGTTAGTCAGGCCCAACTCTGTCTGCCTCAGAACTGACAGCTGAGGAATTGTGTCAAGTCTTTCAACTCCCTGCCATTCATCTACTCAGAAATTAAGAGGGCTTTTATGTTTTGTTTTGTGAACCATTCCCCTCAAGAAATATTTGTGGCAGGCCCCATCACCTCCCGCAGCTAAAGTCATAACCAGCCGTAGAAAAACACTGTCTGGAGTCTGGAGAGTGGGTTAAACCAGCATCACAGCAATATTTTTCTCTGGTCTCTCTCTGGGGAGTGTGTGTGCGTGCGTGTGTTTGTGCGTGCGCGCGTGTGTTGGGGGAGCATGACGTCTGTTGGAACTATGTAAGACGGAGGGCAGAAGAGCCAAAATGCCAAGAGCCTGGATTCTGACCTCACCAGAAAAACATTTACATTTTAGGCTGTGTGTGTGTGTGTGTGTGTCTTCTTGTCTTCTTGTCTCCGTGGGCCAGTGTGGATACATCGACATTACGTATGTATGGATACACCTTATGGACTTCACTCATGATATAAGTGAGAATATCTTATATGTTTAATATTTAGTTTAGTTCAATTTAATTTTTGCAGGAAATCACAGTGGTTTTATTTAAAAATCCTAAAAAATCATGAATCAACTTAAAGTTAAAGGCTGACAGTTTATTTAATGTGGTCTACAAAAAATAAAGTATTGCATTTTAAGTACTAACGACTAAACTTGTTTTCTTGAATTGCAAGTATTCATGGTTATACCATACATCGATAAACGACCTGTCTCACTGGTGCTTCCCGACATTTAGTTTTCCATGTGTGTTGATATGGAAAGCCTCCTTGTCCTTGGCCTGCTGAAACCAGGGCTTTGTGCTTGCTTTGGCGAAGGCCCTCTCCCTCCCTGCCTGATGACTGGCGGGGCCTGTGTTTACGTAACCGTATATATCTTAGAGGAAACTCGTGAAACGTTAATCTCTCTACTTTTTAACCCTGATGAATTTCTACATTTTCCAGCTGTGCGGCATGGCATATTTATGCTCAGGCTCTATTGCTGAAAACAGCTCTGTCATTGTAAATGAATCACTATCCAAGACTAAAGACTGTGCATGTGTGTGTGTGTGTGTGTGTGTGTGTGTGTGTGTGTCCGTGTGGGTATGTGTAAACTTAAGGCTGGGAAACTGAAAAAATTCATGCTCAGCCATAAAAAGCAGCATTAGTACCTTCGTGGATAAAAACAGCTTCTTTTTCATTCTTCCCCATACCCTAATCAGTGCACACTTCGCTGTCACTCATCACATTTCTTTGGCTTTCGACTGATAAGCGTCCTTCACTCATCGTGCTAAATAGACAATCCCTCATGTCATATCCTCTGTTGCCTGGTCACACCTGCACAGTGGCCTCAGCAGAGGATAATACTCTCCCCTCGTCTGCTTCCTCTCCACACTTCTCGTAACTATGACCTGCATCATCTCAGGAACCGTTCAGGGCATTTGGCTTTGCGAACAGCTGGCTTTGTGAGAACTTTGTTTTTCTTATTCCACCACTCTATATGGTTGAAGACTGACACGTGTTGAGTCATCTTGCCAGACCGTCCTCAAACACAAAGGAAGAGCCTGTCTTTCAACAGCTGTTTTAGATGCAGAGCTCCGCCAATTTACCGAAGGGAATGTCTCTGAAAGCCTTTCAGAACGAGATTTTGCCGATGTTTGTTTTACAAAAACATTCGCTAAGCCTGCGTGTCCGTTTTTTTTGTTTTGATGGATCAGACACCATACCTGTTGTTTGAGACTCAGTATGTACTGTATAAGCAGAATATGATTTTGTGAACGTTGGGTGTACCTTAATTTAAACGATCATTAAGAATATCCTGTGCTTTGTGTGCACCATTCAGCATCCCATTTCTCCTTTACCAACTCTTGGAGTCACCTTGGAGTTTAACAGTCTCGTTGGAATGACAATGAGGAAGCTGATTTACAACAAATAAGCAGTGTCTCCTCCTACTAAGCTCACACTAAGCTTCCTGTCAGTTTGGCATGTCTACGCTGTCAGGACAGCCCAACACGCCCCAAGACTGTGTCTACATTACATTAAACACAACCGCTTGACCCTAGCGAGCCCCATCTCCTGTATGACATCTATTTGAGCTACTACAACAGGGTCCAACCCCTCCCCATGTTCCTTCCATGCAGGTGAACAAGGGAGAACAATCCCATTACGCTGGAACAGGCCCAGAGCTAATGCAGAGAACATTAAAACCATGTCGCATCCAGTCACTTACTTGATGGATCCAGGAAGAGAGGGGTGAAGAGAAGACACAGAGAGGGGAAAGAAATGTTGAAGAGGAGGGGTGGGATTGGAGGTCTTGGGGTCAGGCACGGTGACGATGTGACAGTGTGATTGCAGCAATGGAGAGCATGTAATGGCACCTTGGTGCCCTTGAGCAAACTGTCATTCGAACCACTTTAATTAATTTCCCCACTTTGTCGACTTCCCCACCTTCCTGCTATCACAGACAGGAATGCTGCATACACCAGGCAGTAATATTATACAGTGAGCGTGTCAACAGGTTTAGACTTGATAAAAAGCGGATATTTTAAGGAAACGTGTGGCCTGGTGTCAATAATAGTTGAGATCTGCCTGCTCTGGACTCCTGGCTGTCAGAACAGACTCAATCGGGCATTTTGGAAACCTACCATTTTGCAAAATGGAGCTTTGTATTGTTAGGGTGTATAATTAAGACCTCATTGTGACAGCCATTGAGAGCGAGTTAATGAGGGTTCTGATGTATTCCATATGAATATGATTATTGAATTTTTAATATTTTATGGCTTTCTAATTGCTTTAGTTGCTACTAATGGCTTTGAATGTTGAATATTACCCTGAATGAAAATGTGGAATGGGTTAGTACCTTTAATGCTGAGATCATAGCTGAATTCTGTAGTTGACTTTTTTTTGTCTTTGAGGCAGATACATATCTTTACCAAAGGCATGTCTGTGACTGTGAATACATTTGAAGCAGTCTTTCACTCCCTTACTAAGATGAATGTATATATAATTACAAAGTATATCACGCACACTACCTTGATATAGAGTTTAATGGCCGTATCGTTTCTTTGTGGAGCATGTCTGCTGGCCTTAATCTTCTCCACAGCTGACATCTTAATAACTCAGCCCTCTCCATCCATTTCCACGGGAGACATCCGGATGTGGGGGAAGGATTAGTTTAATGAATTTGACAATTAGTAACAGAAGTTAATGACTGCATGGGGCTAAGTACCCTGATGGACATGGCTGGGGGGGACTAAGGACTTCCACTGCTTTGGGCCATAGATCCTCATTAATAGCTTTTCTGCCTGCCGGAGAGGACAGGGGAAGCCAGGCCAGGCTTTTGTTTAGTCTGCCTCTGACGGAGCTGCTGAGGGGTTGCACTGTTGCACAGCACCATGCGAGAATTAGTCCTGCTCTGGGCATGAGATAACACAGGGCCTCAGGTCCTGGATCAGGTGAGGCTTCCTTTTATGAACAAGGGTCATTAAATGCTGAAAAAAGAAGAGTGACATTGAATCAGGGCAGCGAGGGAGTTCTTTCTTTAGATCTTGTGCCAACAATCACTGAGGAAGAGAAGTGGTTTGTAGGTCACAGGCCTCTTCATGACCTTTGCCTTGATTTATCATTATGTTACCCAGATCCCACCTCTAATATAGTCAAAACATCGTTTAGCCAGATAGCTCTCATAAAGATTTTATTATTATTTATTATTATACTGTGCTTCATGAGCTACCTAGTCGCTTTGTCAAATATTTCCACTATAAACCATTTTGATAAATTTTTCAGCTACTATAAAATCAAAGTTTGGATTTTTTTATGGCGTCATGAATAGACATAGAACAATTCCCATAATATCCATCAGTTTAGATTTATATGTACATATACCCCCTCTTCACAATAATTTATCCTACCTCCTCCCACAGAGGATGAGAAAATATGTCTAGAATTTATAAAATCACATCCAGAGCAGCATTAGCTGCCCCCTCATTCCTGCCTGTCTCCTGGCGGTGGCTATAATAGCGACAAAAACATTACCACTTCCAAAAATAATCATTTCCCAAAGCCGTTGCCAAATGGTCTAGTAGTTAGAATCTCCACTGAAAACAAGGGGATGTGTGAGAATTTTTTTTTTGTGTTGTCATTAGTGGCGAGTGTGCCTGGTTGTAAGGCTGAATGGAAAAGAAAAGTGAAGCCATTTAATTAGTCAGGTTGACCCTCAGAGGTCCAAGTACCTACAACAGTTTGCTCCTGAGAGAAACAAGATAGAGGGAGACAGAGAGACAGAAATGCGAGACGAAGCTGTTTGTTGTTGCTCTGATGCTCTGATAGTCTGTCAGGTCCTGGCAAGTTTAAAGTCAAGGGACCAAATTGGTGTTGATGTAGCACACTTCTTCAACACTCTCATTTGGATATCTTTTCGTCTTTCTTTGTGTCTCTTCTTATCCCACTCTGTACCTCCTAATTTGCCTCTTTAGGGAGTGACAGTTGCATTTAGGGAAAAGGTTATCATTGCATTAGAATAGAGTGCTGGCCTTGAGGCTTACCTAGAATTACATGGCACTGCCTGCAGCCCCCTTCGTTCTGTGCTGGGCTGAAATGTTATCAGTCTGACTTAATTACTGTCACCGGGCAATGGGATTGACTATAAATGTACATTACAGTGCGGGACAGATTGGCGAGATAAAAAAAGAAAACAATACTGGAGTGCTGAATGCCTTCTTAAGATCGCTTTGTGTTTAACTTTAGGTCAAAGGATTATTTGTGGTATGTGTTTAGCATCACTTTTATTCCTCACATTCTCTGCTAAACACATTCGCAAAGCCACACACACACACACACACACACACACACACACACACACACACACACACACACACAGAGCACATCCTTTATCTGATTAGCTGGCACGCCTTTGTGGAGCTGTGTGTGTGTTTGCGTGTGTGAGGTACAGTGCGTTTCAGCTCAGCATCAGGCCCCAGGCAGGGCATGGATTTCATTTAGGAAAGTATCAAAGGTTTACACGCTGTTCGCTTTAATCAGCATGTTTATCAGGCAGAGAAAAATTGCAGGAAGGGACCACAGGGAGAAGGAGGGGTGTGTGTTTTTGTGTCTTTGTGTGTGTGTGGTGGTGGTGGTGGGGGGGTTTATCTTAAGGACCAGTAGCCAGGGAAATTGATAACGGCTACAAGGTAATTTAGTGGAGACTTGTGCATCCCTCCACTGCTTCTACCCCTGCCTCTTATTCTAATTACAGCCCATGTAATGTTCTAATGAATCTGCAGGTGGGTTTGAGTAGGGGAGGGGCATTTAGGTGGAGACGGAGGTTGTGCCTTTATTTCGTTGTATGTATGCACGTCAGCATGTAGCCCTTGCTTGCGTGCATGTGTAAGTGTGTGTGTGTGCTTGTATTTGTCACTCCAGATCAAGCTTGTTTTTCTGTAAGAAGATTGAATGCATCTCAAGGCTGTGTCAGTATCTCTCGAGTGCATAGTTGTCTCACTGTTTCTGAAATATGAATATGATATGAAAAGCAATTAGATTAGCCCTTAGCAGTATTAAAGATACATGCCACTCACAGACACAAAGTTCCGCTGATACTTCAAGTTGTCACTGTGGTTCCATCTTCCAGCTGTGGGTGTACAGGATGCAGGCTGCAGCCAGACACTCTCATCTCCTGCTTATACTAGACTACTGATAAGGTCCAGCAATTGCCTTTGGTGGTGCTGGTGCCTCCAGTCACACATACGTACACACACACACACACACACACACACACACACACACACACACACACAAACCTAAGCATAAACATGCAAGTTCAGTCACAGAGCCATGTGCGCAAACCTCCAGGGGATATGGGCTGGACCGTAAAGGCCTTGATACGACCAGAGTGTAAACATCCCCACAGGATTGCGGTCCAATGAAAGGAGTGAGCTGTCAGGAATCTGCTTTCTTTGTGTCTTTCAGTCTCTGTGTGTCTGTGTTTACATCTGTGTGTGTGTGTGGTTTTGTTCAGATAACACTTTGGGATACCGTTATAGTTTGAGAAGGGGGTATTTGGCCTCGAGAGACTGGTGACATCAAATTGCTGTTACATTATGCACATCGCACATGCTTTATAATGGAAAAGTCAAGAAATGTTTGTTGTTAAGTTTCCTCCATCTTTTGCTCCACACAGGAAAAGGAGGGCGTCGAAGCGGTGTCAGTAGGGGCCATTCTCTCTGATTACCAGAGGGTCCGGGTGGAGAATGTGTAAGTTGACCACGTGCACACTCACGATCCAGAACACACTGTTAGTTCAACGTGCACGTGCACCCCTGAACTTATATGAGACACACTGTTATGTCCACTGAAGAAAAGAGCACATCGCCTGCATTCTTACTTCCCTGCGCTCCAAATTTGGGGGCGAGTTTTGCTTAAACACACACACATACATGCACTGCATTATATTTATGTCAAGTTATTTAGACTAGCTTTGAAGTGGTTCTGTTTTTATGGAGCAAAATTAAATGAAATGATGGTTGAAACTGATGGTTACCTAATTGCCAAGTGACTTTGATCATTTTAAAAGTGCATTTTCCTTTTGGGGTAGACGCACGGCTCTTACTCGAGAAAGAAAAAATAGTTCCCTCGTGTGAGAGACACCTACAAGTATTACTTTTACTCTTATCTTATCTTTTCTTTTATCCTACTTTTCTTGTTTTTTTTTATTTTCATAAACTGGACATAGCAGAACACAAAGGCTCTCTTCACATTAACAAATCCTGCTGTCAGTCAGCTATTGTTTTCCCACACAAATATATAGGTAAGCAGCTCAGGCATTTCTTGAGCAGTAGACGTTTGTCTGCAGACAGTTTGGCTCCAGTTACCTGCTGTGGATATGTGTGTTTCACCTGAGTTTATGTGAAAGACAAGCCACAGCTTAAGATGAAGTTTTTTGGGGGGATTTTTGTGTGCGTGTATATGTGCGTGTGTGTGTTTTCTCCTTGAATAAAACCGCTGGCTGCGGTGGCAGGTGGCAGCATGTGCTGTGGGCCCATCAGGGTGGCAGCTTTCCCGTAAATGAAGAGTTGCCCAGCCAAGTAGGCTTTGAAGTTGTTCTAACATTGGCTAATATTCAGTATTAACCAGTTTGCATCCCTTCACCTGTTTCCCAGATGTTTGCGGCTTGGTTTGCAGCCATTGGCCTACCTGTGGCGGCGAGACCAAGAGTCCTTGCTCTCTGAGATGATATCATCAGACCTTCATGCGATCCTCATCAAAGTTGCTGCTTTCGGTGAGTTTGTGTTTCAGCCCACTGGTGAACGCTCTCTTTATGTTCTCTCAAGGTGCTATATTGGTTAAGCTGTGTTTGGAATGGGCACCGAAGGAAGAATTTGCATAAGTGAGCTTTAGGAAAGTAAAAATAAGGTGTAACCAGAGGGGAAAAAGAGAGACAAGCAGAGTAATGCCCTAATCATTAATCTGCAGCTTAGCCGCGGTGTTAAGACTTGTGCCAGCGGCAAAAGTGTCGAAGCAGAGAACAATATGAAAAGATAAGACGCACAGAAGGAGGAGGGTTGAGGAAAAGTGTGCGGCTGTATTAGGAGGGTGTGTGGAGGAAAGGTTGGCAGTCGAGAAATAATCACGGTTGATTGCCCCGTACATGAATGCAACCTGTCAATAAGCGACACATGTCCCCATTGTATGTGAGAAACTCTTCTGTCTGTGCTTATGCATAGCTCAGAATACATGGTCCGTGAAGCGAAGATTAAAATCTGGTACCTCTCATTTACGTTTTTCAACTGCTTCAGCACTGACGGAAGAGGTTAATGTGGTGTCACCTGCTCTCTACATGCCTGTTTTGGAGCCCGAGGATAGGAAGATCAGATTACAGAATAACAGGAGAGACAAAGGGAAAAAAAAGTTTTTCTTTCCCTGGTATATGATGTTAAGATCCCTACCTGTATCTACTTGACAGTGCAGCTGGATCCCCTTTGACGGTGCCGGTGATAAACGATAATTATGGCTACAAATGGTTCTTTTTACTCTCAAACTACTCGTGGCGATAGATCATCATGTAGACACTGTTTACGTGCTGTTAAGTGGTTGTTGTCACCTTTGGTAGCAATCAGTCGAAAAGGGGTCCACGGCTGACTGATGACCCACAGAGCTGTGTGAGGCGTCCATGATATTCTGCATATCTTTCAACACTGCTCAAATAACCTCTTATAGAATGCACTTGTCAAGCCATTCATCATTGGTGCTTTATTTCCTGGAGCCATTTCTCATTTTTAATGGGTTTTATAAAGGACATATTGGTAATAAATAATATTAACTTGTCAGATGCCCATCAGGGTGGAGATGATGTCAGAATCCATTTTTCTCTCACAGTATCATAATTGTGTTTACTACAGACAACATTTTTTTTCTTATCTTGATTTGCATTTGTAACTCGATAAAATCTAAGTCTGCATTTATATTAGCTATCAATCAACTTCCTAAAATGACAAGCATGTAACCAAAACAGCCTACCTTAAAGACCTCAATCACCCTCTAACCCTGCAGCTTCTGCCAAGCTTTTTACTCTAAACACATCTTAACTCTAAAAGCAAATTCTCAACATTTTCTGGAAGATTATAATTAGAAAGGAAAATCACCTCGGGTGACTATGAGTGTGTATCTTGGCCTCCCACTGTAGGTGTTTGTGTGTATTTAGGGATGTGTGTGTTGGCTACAGGTAAAAAGAAAAGATTTTATCAGCCCTGACTTCTCACCTGTCCCAAGGCAGCGGTAATTAGAAAGGAGAGAATTGAATAGGGGTGCAAGAGCCCAAGGCATTTTAGGCAGCACTCATATAATTGCAGCTTTGGTGGAAGCAGGCCTGTGCAGTGAGGTGTGCTGTTTGGGGGAGATTGGGTGACAGAGGGGCATACCTGGTGGCCTTTGGTGTTTGTGTGTGAGAGAGAAAGCAAGAAAAAAGAGATTTGGAGGGATTAAGATGTGCAAACCCCAGGAGGAGAGGAAAAATACTTTCACAGGGCAAGGGTTAAGTTTGCAGTTGCACAGATAGCTACAACTTAGAATATTCTGTAGCTAGAAGAAACTGAGTTTTTTGGGGCCTTTTCTTTCTTTCTTTCTTTCTTTCTTTCTTTCTTTCTTTCTTTCTTTCTTTCTTTCTTTCTTTCTTTCTTTCTTTCTTTCTTTCTTTCTGTCTTCTTTTAAAGAAGTTTATGTTTCTTAGTAATAAATCCCTGTAATGAAAAGACAGGTGTCCAAATGCAGGATGATCCTCTTAGTGAATTCTCTGGAAGTGTTCCTTTGTGTGCTGACGGTGGGGGAAAAAAATTCAGTCATTGAAGATCCCAAATTGCAGGCAGGGAAATAAGTTCAACTGGATCTGAGCCTACGAATGTCAGCTAAAGCTTCTAATGAGCAAAAAAGCATTCGTCTGAAAGGTGGAGGCACATTCCCGTTTTTGGTGCTGTGTCTCTGCAGCTAACTGTGGATAATTGGAAATCCTAAAAGCTAGTATTAAATATTCATGTAATTAGTTAATCAATTGATTAGTGCATGTGCGTATAAGGGCACAGGTTCAGCAGTTAATTGGTCCTCAGCTCCAGAGATAATTGGCATGTGTGAAATCACGGTCTGCCTGTTGGAAAATCTTTTATCTCTGCATGAACTTTTACCCTTCACACGAACACATCCTTTAAGCTCGGAATTAGGGAACTTATGTCACGTGTTTGCTGTCACTGATCACCTCGTCACTTTATCATAGTTTAATGTATATTTAAAGGACAATTGGTGATCAGAGACCTCAATGGTTTGTATGTTTGATTTGAATATTAGAACTACATTGGCAAAGCATCTAGATATAGAAACAGTACCAAACAGAGCCTGTTATCAGATATGAGATTATCAACCCCTGTAAAAAGATGCAGGTTGTTCCTGAAATTAAGTGTTCTGTCCTCTAACCCGGACCGATTTCATTTGTTTTTTTAAACAAACTTGTGTTATTTGTAGACATTTTCTGTACCACAATGAAGTACCATGGCGCCACAGGGTATCTGATAGTGTAAATAAAAAGAGTCTTTGCTTGGTATTGTTTCTATATATGAAGGCACCATTACAAATTGAGACTTTAGAAAGCCACACTGTAGGATCAGGTTTGATGCAGATTGCAGGATGGCATTACCTGCTGAATTAGTGCCCAGGATCTATGGTTGTTATTCCTTCACTATTGCTTTCCATGCTTTGTTACATTTGGCACAGTGCTGGTGTTGCGTGTTTTCGTGCTGCATTCCTATTTTTTGTTTTGTAGTTGTGGGTTGTTATACAAGTCACATTGTGAGATGATCATCCTAAATTTCTGCCATTGTCAGGATTTTGCCTTGGATTGCAGAGTGGTTATAATGGACAACTTTGAACTTCACACATGGTGCAATGGAGGGCCTCTGACTAAAGATGTCGCCATGATTTTTTTTCACATTGTCATCTTTTGTCTGGGACAGAAAAAAAAAAGAAAGCAAAACAAGTGGGGATGTCTTCAAAGTCAGAATTCTGACTTTTTCTCTTTGTTTTTTTCCAGTGGCCCTAATCCTCTTCCGTAGATAGTCAATAACAGACATGTGATTTCAGGCTGCAAGTTTAGCTTACTGCTCACACGTCAGGTTCAACTGCTTTCTGCTTTGACTGTTTAGAAACTAACAAAGATGAAGTTAGTTAGACAGATAGGTAATAGATTATTTAAAAAAATTAAAAAATACATACACAGTATTCCCACGCCGGACGGTGCACCTTTCATGGACTCGCGACATCATCTGTAAATTTATATTGCAGGAATTTCATTGCATGTTTCTATAGGTATTTAATTCTTTTTTACATTTCAATTATTTTTGCAGTAAAATAAGCATTTTCTAACCTAGAAAATTAATAACAGAGTTATAACAGGGTTTTCAAAGACAGTGGGAAGGTTTATAAGAGTGTGGGGGAGGATTTTTATGACTCAAAATTAATCACTAATTAATTAATTATTAAAAATAATGGAATAAACATATGGTTTCTACTTTGTGGATTTTTACCTTTCGACCTAATCGAGGAAATACTGTATGTATACCTTTTGTTTCCAGTCAAGTTGCATATTCAGATCCACTGTTCAATTATAGTAATTGAAATATCCTGAGTGTACTAGTACAAATCAGAAAGAGAAGCAACCAATCAGAGAATGTGCTGGAAAAAATGACTAAATGAGGAATAAGTTCATTGGTGAATTCTTAAATAAACTTTTCCAGCTCTTTTAATTTCATCCATTAAAATGTTCCAAGATAACTGTACTAATTTTACTTTGCTGTCAGTTATTAGAATCCATTTATTTTTTAAATTTCCATTATATGGCATGCACTGGAGATTCTGTTGTTCTTCTGTTCAGTGAAAATTATGAAATTCACGTGTTAAAAACAAAAAGACGTTCTCTACTGCAGATGGTTTGGGCTGTTTTGGGGTTGAGGTTTACCTTAAATAGTTTAAGAATGATAGGCTGCATTTTTTGTTTGTTTTTTAAATTACACATTGTTCAGTTTCACTCTAGATCTGAAAAATATTTTCCACAGGTTCATTTTGGTCCCCAGTTTCTTCTCTATCATTTGTTGGACTGGAAAGATTTCATCTTGATGTGATTGCTACGCGGTTCATGCTGCCCATTATTTTGCTAACAGACACTGAATTTCAGATAAGAGCTTGACAAATTTCACATATAACCTTAATCTTATCATCCTTTGTACCGTGCTACTTCCCTCTTCTCCTTTCTTCCTCTCTGTTTTGTATTCCTCTGTCTGTCTTGCGAAGATTAGGTGATAGTGAACAGCTATTGTTTTGGCGGGGGTCTTTGAGTGCGTTGTTTAAAGGCTGATGCAGCTCACCTACTAGGGAGGAGATGCTTATTTCATCCATTTAAAGGCTAAAATGTTACACATCATGAATCCAATTTTCTCTGCCTTTTCTCTCTGAAGGCAAGGATTAAAGCTGAGCTGTCAGCTGCCAGATCTTAAGACAACCTGCGGATGCCTGCGATACTGCGCTCAGCTCAGCTCAGCTCAGCTCAGACAGTATCTAGAATCTCCCAGTTTTTAATTTGGCATTAGGCTCAGTAAGCAAAATCACAGTCACTTTCAATTAAATAGGTAACTCACTGCTGTGGGTTTACATGAATCAACCTTTTCGAGATGGGAAAACCCAATCGCGATCGTTTAAAGGAATTAGTACAACATTAAAAGAAATAATTTCATTCAGTGACTTCTAAGATTTTCTGTAGAGATCAGATGGATTTATTTTTTCGAGAACACGTCTATGCTTTAAAACATTTTTTATTATTATTTATCGGTTAACTTCTCCTACAGCTTGCAGTTTTAGTGTTTTATATGTGTTTTTATATTTTTAGATTGTTTTTAAAGACTATTTTTTAAACCTCGGTATAAAAACATAATTGTATAAATGACTCTCGGTTTCCTGGTAAACTTTTTCTTCCTCCTTAATTTCAAACCCTAAATGTCGGCACTGTTCTTGAAAAGAAATGCTCTCCCTCATTACTGGACTCCCTGGTTTTAAAGTTCACTGAATTTAATTGGAGTTTTATAGGATAATACGAGGTAAAAAGCCCTTTTAAAGGAGAGCTATTCCTCTCAGTCTCTCTTAGGAAAGCTCCTCTCTCTACAAAGTGCGATCTTGCTGTCTCTGGCGACAGACTAATGGCAGCTTCTGGTGGGCTTATTTGGGTTTAATGTGGCATAATGAGGTTAGGTAATTGGGTTTAGGTCAAGTTGTAAAACAGGTTCAGAGGAGACAGAGATGTGAAGATCATGTAAATGAGTGATGTTAGATTGCTAAAGGCTCACACTGGCGGCTACTCAAACACTTTGCAAAGAATGTATGTTCCAAGTACAAGCTCACTGCATCTACTCTCATTTCCAGTTGGTTTGAGTAACCTTAAGTCAGTCAGAAACGTCAATTAAGAGAACACTCATACAAGTGCTAAGTGGTCTTGGGAGAAATGCCTCCGCATTAGTGTCGTCTTTGTATCGTTTTATCACTCACTCCTGTCTTCCTGGTTTCCGTCATCCTCTTCTTTCCTTGTAAATATCAAATCATGTATGATATATTATTTAAGAGTGAGGAGGTTAATGAACGTATTAAAAAATGCGGCATCCCCTCAGCAATTTGGAGCCAATTATTAAAATTTGTTAAAAGGCATGACTAATTAAAGAGGATATTTAAATTGGATTGAATTTTAATGCTTTTTTTTCATCTCTCCTTATTACCTTTGTGGCAGGGTTAAGATGAGAGGATGTTGAGATTAGATATTCTCACACTAATTAAGACCACAGATCCCCTGGGAAGAGAATAAGGGTCTGCTCATTCTCTCTCCACACTTTCTCCACCCTCCTTCCCTCCCGCCTTCTCACTGTTATGGCCCTCCGTCCCTCCCACTGTTGTGGCCCTCCATCTCTCCCTGTAGTGCCGGACCACCGGGACCCGGAGGAGAGACACAGCTGGGATTAAGATGAACTGGGATGGGATGCGACGTCCTTCCTTCACATCACCTCTGCCTTCCCTCACGTCTCCCATCCATTGCTCCCCATGGGGGCCCGTTGATGACACGTTAACCTTTGAGGCTGTCAGGCCATGAGAGAAGAGAGATTCTCACATTTCGATTAACTTAGTTCCTTTAATTAAACACATGAACATGCCAATGAACAGGATCACCTGATGTCTAGGAGTAGTGGAGCTATATTAGATTTTGAGAGAAATAATTTGGGTCAGCAGCTTTTTTTTATGGCGATGACATCGTTGTCATGTTACTCATCAGTTATTTGATAATGATTATGTCGATCGGTTAATAGGCAACCACAGAAAGGGCAAAGAAAAATGATGAAGAATAAGGAGAGACTTCTGTAAAACAGTCAGGTGTTTTGCTCTAAAGATGCAAGCATGACTTGGCTTTCTTAAAATATAGCATTTTACATTCGTGTCCTGTTATGTTTTTATTGTTCTATTCTTTGTAGAGAGCACCTGGTACTCAAAGCTTTGTGTTTTGTTGGAACAGCAAAGAATGTGCAGCAGGAAATCATTGGCTGCACTTTCTTTGTGAAAGGAGTGACAGGGTGAGATGGAGTTCTGCTTAGTGCCCTCAGGAAAGAGCCTGTAGAGCACAAAATCAGGACTCAGTGTCACAAAGTAGTAAAACCCTGCAATTCTCAACAAGCTGAGTAAACTCCTCGCTGTTTTCAGCCTTTTATTCCTACTAATATGTAGAGTGTTCCTAAATTAGAGCTATCAACGCACTAATCTTTCATTTAAGCTCAGGTCTGGATTTGGATATGTTATCAAAAGGGGAAGCGGGCTGCTAGTTGGATTTACTTGTTTTTGTGTCTGGGGACTGAGGGCCAGTCAGCCTGTATTTTAAAAGCGTGGCACCACTGGATATGCATACAAAACTCTCCACCACCCTTCTCTTCCCTTTCTTCTTTTCGCTCCCATTCCTGTGAGTCACTTCCATGCACCATTTCAGGGGAAGGGGAGGGGAAAGCCAAATAAACAAGATCTCTTTCCAGAGTTTATGTTCTCAAAGGGAACTTGTTGGGGTGGGGGGTTGTGGGCGAAGGATTGGGGGGGAGGGGGGGGGGGGGGTCTGTGGCCAGCAACTGAAAACTGTTGCCCTTACCCGGAGAGATCTGTGTACACTACTTGCAAAGTCAAACAAATAGATCCAGGGCGCAGGTTTACATGTGTGTTTGTGCGACTGCCCGTAAACCTCCCTGCCTGTCATCTTCAATCACTGTGTTGTGTTGCTGATCCGACCGCGCTCTCTCTCTCGTTCTCTGTCTGTGCATACGTTTGTCTGTTTGCAATGGTGTTTGTGTTTGTATTTCTGTCTTTGTGTATTGCTTTGTGTACATTCATATGTGTCTCTTCCCACATGTGTGCCAGGCCTGGATCCAGAGAAGCACTTAGGAAAACCTCTGGCTGACATGGAGCCCTACTTGAAACAGGTAATTGGATGGCAGATACTCCACCATACTTTCAGCCTCTTATCTCCAGGACATTACCTGACGTTCATTTCAAAGTTGGCTATGAAACAATATGAAATCATGTAGTTAAAATGATGTATTGTCTTGATGATTTATATATATAATATGATTTATGATTTAATATAAATATATTTTTTCATTCAGCAATTTATACATTTTAAAATCCAGTGTTCTATTGAAAATTTGGGATTGAATTGAGATTAAAAAATTATAAACTGAAAGTTTTTCTCTCCCTGAGTAGCTCTCCCAGAAGTATGGAGTCCATATATGTGGGGAAGGAGGTGAATATGAAACCTTCACCCTTGATTGTCCTCTCTTCAAAAAGAAGATCGTTATGTGAGTAAAGCATTATAAACTGTGTCTGACACTTTTGCAGCATGTGTGTTCTTTCCCCAAATATATATGGACGTTCATTGTACGTTTGTGCAGTGATGGGGCGGAGACGGTGATCCACTCAGCAGATGCCTTTGCACCGGTTGGCTACCTGCGCTTCACTAAAATGCACACGGAGAGCAAAGACACCGTGAGTCAAACTTCCATGAGTTATAACTTGTTTCGCAAATGAGATCAATGGCGTTCAATGCCGAATCGATAATTTTACAAGCAAAAGTTTGAGTCGCTTCGGGATTGATTGCTTTAAAACTGCTCTCAGGGCAAAACAAATACAAGAACAAAACCCTTTGGTGTCTGATAACTTTGTTGAGGAGAAACACAGCACTGCAGGGCAGGGTTCAGATCGACCTCCAGAGGGCCTCTCTCTTGCTCCGGCGCTCTCTCTCTTACAAACTTTTGCTCTCGGTCTTTCCCTTCATCCCTCACTCTCTCTCTCCTCTAGCCCCACATGGCCTACTTTGACGTCTGCAATATTCACTGCAGCCTGAAACTAGGCCCAGCTTAATAAACATGTCTGCTCACATTAAGGCACTTTGCATTCAGGTAGCTGGCTAAGCGGACATAAGCAAGGGTTGTGGATGGGGGTGGGGGGGAGTAGAAATTGGCTTTTGGTAAATTAGAAGCTGCGGAGGGCCTCACAGGCTTGAAGATTTGCAAACATTTTACTTTGTCTGCAAGAGCGGACAACTTTAGAATCCTTAAATAATTCCCAGAAAGTTCTGATCGAGACATTGCCTTCATTTATGTTTACTTTTTAATTATGCTATTTTAGGTTGTGTAGTTCAATAAGAAACCTATTGGCTTATTGGTGTTCCTGCTGAAAGCAAATGCTCCTTGTGTAACGGTGCTGTGAGCTCAAAGTTGCACTGTGGGATTAACATGTCTCCAGGGTGGAGCATGTGATTTCTATGTGAGTTTCATTGTGGGTTTTTATGTGCAATAGAGTGCGTTTGTGTTTGTATTTATATATGTATGTAAGTATATCTTGATGCTGGATGGGGGGATGGGACTGTTATGGACAGAAAACATACCCCTGTCCCACATCTTCTGTGACCCTGCAGCCTCACTCCCTACAGCTATATAATTTTTAACTCCCCACACTCCAACCCCCAACACACAGACACATTCACAGCCTCTCAGAGCCCCTCTAGCCCCCCCTAGGTTGCTGGGGGAAGAGCACGGAGAACCAGGGCCTGCACGAGTGGGAGCGGAGGGGGCGGGGGCAACCAGGGGAGAACCTGCCCTGGTTCAGCCTTCTGAAGCTTTTCTCGTCAGGGTGACAGATCTGCGGTGACACCAGCACTAGAGGAAACCGCACCAAGCTCAGGGGGTGGGGATGGACCACCATCATTTGCCCTCCGTTAATGCTAGTCAAGCTATTTTTCATGCTGGCCAGGAGAGAGGGGCTGAAGTATAATTAATTTGATTATCATATTGCCTAATGCGGTTGACAGCCGATGAGGGGGTGAATGAGTGTTAGGCATGGTGAGGGGGGCGTTGTGAAGATATGAAATATGTATTTAAATATGTGACGCCCCAGCAGGATTTGGCAGGTAATATGTATGCCTTAGAGAATGGTAATGATTTGTTATTTAAAGGAGTAGCAGAGTGCAGAGGGAAAGTATAAGTAAACAGATGAAATCCAGAACATGTCTCACCCATCCAGTCATGAGTTTTGACTGACAGCCAGCGTGATTGAATCTACAGTATCAGAAAACACCACTCCCTATTCGCCCGAACCGTGAATATGTTAGCATGTTGTTTCATATTCATTCACCTTGAAGTTATGCGTGTCTGGGTCCTTGTCATGAAAGACTGACACACACAGCCCACTTGGTGGGGTATTTGAAAAGATTGGCTAATTATACAGCGTTTTGTCTGTCTTTGCAGAAGGCTCCTTGCTCTTTGCTGGGCATTTGGCCTGATTTATTCCCTGTGGTGCTTTATTGCAGGATGTGGTGGCGAGAGCTTTGCCCCATGGTAGTTGTCCTTGCCAAAATGCCATTGACAAGATGACTGAGGAGGTGGAATATGCTGATCAAGCTGAAGACAACCAGCACGAATTTTCATCAAACTGTGACCTTAGTTGTCAGTGGGGCCACGGTGAGATTCATTTATTGGGAGAATCGCATGCACTGATATGCATGCATGAGTCTATATTTATGTCTTGGTGTGCCAGATGATATCTTTGTGTGGTGTAAGCGGGCTGAATCTGTGTCATGTGGCCAGCATCTTAATGCTAGTATTTCTGAATGATTGTTTGACAAGACCTGTCATTTTGTGGCAGTCTCTGACTTAATAATTCCTCTGACATAAACCGTTTATGTACAGTTTGTCTCTTAAGCAATATTTAAATAGTTATAAATGAATAAACAAACAGATTGATCTCTCATTTTGGGGTTTCTCAAAGTTATGAACAGAGAAAAAATACTTTAAAAAGTAAACTAACATTTTCTCTTCATCTCGTATCTCTTCATGCAGACGTCTCTCCATCTTGCTCTTTAAGAAGTTCCGGAGGTTATCAGTGGATCTGTGGCATCAATGGCCTGCAGAGCCAAGACTCTGGGATCCAGGGCCAGACATCGGTAGCTTTCATCCAGCTGCAAAGTAAGGGAAAGTATTAAAAGTGTTGAGCTCTCTGGAAAATCACAAGGGTCTGCTAGAAAATTCTTTTTTGCCTCCCTGAAATCGCAAAAGCACATAACACACAAAAGTAAACTATACTTGAATGAGTTATGTGTTCTTCAATCAAATAAAAATGACATCTTTGATATGGTCGAGGGGGGTAGAATATAATTCTTTTGTGCAGAGGTAATGTAAGCTGTTCAGTAAAAAACAAAAAAAATATGGCGGGCTTACTGTGCTGCACTGCTCACTTTACACCCACCCTCCACACCCACCCACCAAAACAAAAAAATGAAAGAAAAAAAACAATGAAAAGAAACACATGGAGAGAATTTTGTCCCCTGAGTGTCTTTCTTTCTCCTCGCTGGGTTAGCTAAACACACACCAGGAGAAGTAGCAGAGTTTGACAAGTCATTCTTACTTAGAAGTGCTCGTCAAGGCAGCAGGCAAAGCATGCGTCAAAGACTCTGTCCATGACAAGAACAGGATCGCATGCTGGCCACCAAGCAAGGACAAGCATTGCAAATTAACGAAAACTAAAGCTTTTTACACACACGCAGTGTGCAGGCGTGTTGGGTGGGTTATCTTTTTTTTTTTCCCTGCAGAAGTTTGAAAGTGTAGGCTTTTACAGTGTATCACAGTCTTTTTTTCTCCTTCTCTTTTTTTGATGGGGAAAGAGGAGCGAAAGATGAAAAGCATATTTAATGTTTATCGTGGTGCTTGGCTGAACAGCCTTCACAGTGCAGAGACAATATTAAACAAGTTAATATTTAATGAACAACCTCTTTGTATGAGGGCGAAGTAGTCTGAGACGCTAGTGTCGGCAAAGGAAAAACAAACTTGAAGCTCTTTCAAATGATTGTAGCGAGAAAGGCTTTGCTTTGAGCCCTTGTGCCTGCGTTTGCATCCAAAGCCTACATCGTGTGTGCATACTGTGCTAGACTGCACTTTACAGAAGAGGTCCACCATTACCACTTTAAAGCAATAGATTTCAATGTCAGAAAACATTTCTAATCTATCCACCTTTTAAATACTAAAGTGACAGAATTAAAATGACATGAATATTGAGTAAGTATGCAGTAGGTGTAGCTTTATGCCGAATTGATTCAGAAAAGTAAAACAAAAAAATCTCAGGCTTTTGGTAAATATAGCTGAAAATGCGAATCTTGTTCAAACCTGTCCATTAACACTAGTGGATGCAGTTCAGGGTTGTGCTGTGTTGAAAGTGACACATTTATCACTAGGTTCAAATTAGTAAGGTTGTTGTGTTTTTTATGTAACATGGTTTAGGGGGCTCATTCATATGGCTGACATGTTTATTATTTATTGTCTGAAAGGAAATTTCCAGTCTTGCTGACTAGTTTGTGACAATTAGGAAAACAGTTGTTGGAGACCAGGTGGCGACCATGTGCAGTCAATGCCTTTGAAATAATGGAGACCAGCTCTATTATGTCAAGACAACAACAAAACTGGGATAAAATGGCGATAAAGCAGTCTCCTATCAGTTTTCAACAGGGTCAAGATGGAAATTATATGCAATCTTTTTGCAATAATGTGGCACACGGCATGCCACCCACCCAATCTTGGTCATTCACTGGGTCAGATGGGTAACATTTATAATTTATGCATTTATAAACAAGCAAACAAGACACGGTTTGTAAGGGTTAATTCTTGTGTTACAAATTGCTGTGTACTGTGTGCCGTCCTGAGGGCTGACAGTCAGGTGGAGCGCAAGATTTCTTCTCCGTGTTTTTCTCCATATTTTTCCATTTAAATATGAGATATTAGATACTGTCAGAAACCAAGGTTTCCACGTGTAAATGAAAATATTGTTATTGTCCCAGATCCCTCCAGGTTTTTCCGCTCTGTGTGAAACTGAGTGGGAGCTGTGCACTGGGGCTGCTATCTCAGATCCTACAGTGAGAAAGCTTTGGTATGATTGTGTTTCTGAAGAAATGGGCCAGTAGAAAGGAGAAGCCAAACTCCTGAGTGATAAGATCAACCCAAACCTAAACATCGTTCACTCCTTCGTTGACAGTTAGAACTTGTGGTTCATGATGCCATAAACATGTTACAGAGTCCAGTCATTTTTACATATTTATTAACTCTCAAAGTCTGAAAGTCTGCTGTTTATTTCAGTAAATATATGCTTCACTCCCTGTAAGCCCTGTGATGTGTTTAGAAAAAGAAATAAATAAAAAAGTGACATCAGCCGGACAGACAGTGCCAAAGTTGCACTCAGAGCTTTGAGCCATCCACAAGTGCCAATTATACACTTGTTCTGATAACATCTCTCCCACTGATTACAAATAAATGAGCACTCCTATCAGCAATTATCGCATACATATCAGTGGCAAAATAATGTGTTAAATTTAGTGCAATTTGCAGTAAACTACCAGCCACAAACCTTAGTAACTCATGTTTGTGTGTTTCATCATTTGATGGAGCAGAACTCATCAGCGCAGACTGACTTTAACCTTTGCCAATCTGTTTGAGAATGATTGCAGTCAGTCTGAGTTAGACTGAGACAGGTTGTCTCCCACCAGGTGAACTGGTGACCAAAAGTGGTTTTCTATTGTCCTATTTTTACTCTAGTGGGACTGAGCTCTTGCAAAGAAAAATCGTATTTCTTGTAGGTTTATTTTTGTTTTTCAGCCTAATCATGACCTGCTTCACATGCGTTGATATCTCTTTGGACCTCATATTAAGTATCCCAGTAAAAAGATACCAAATGTTCAATATTTGATCAACACAACATCTCTTATCGGCTTAATTTGTCATGAAATAAGGAGAGAACAGGTCTCATATGACCATGAAACTGCTTGTCAGTCAATCATGTAAATACTTTCTATAATGGATTATGTGTAAAAATGGCTGAAATTCCCAAACAGTTAATGAAAAAGTTTTGGTAAACCTCTGAAACATATTTATCATTTGCTGTAGAATTCACTGTGGTGGTGTAATAAGACAACATTAAAAAATATCCATAAAATAAAAAAAAAAATCTCATTTTCATTCTGTCCAGAAACTTAATGACCTCACTGTAATGGTGCTTAGTGAGACACTTTCATTTGCCACAGACCTTTGCATTTGGATTTTATTTGGACTGTACTGTACTGTTGTTTTATTGTATATTGCACACAAAAGCCTTTTGTAAAAATGCATATTTTAACCAAGCAGTAATAATGTTAGGCTAGTGTAATTTATTTATAATATATTATTATCACTTCCAATGTATTTACTGTCTATAGGGGAGTTGGACAGCAGGGGCTGGAAGATGAAGGACATTGTTCTGGTTCACCTGTACGTAAAAAACATGGAAGATTTTGTTGAACTCAATGCAGTCTATAAGAAACACTTTGACATCAACCCTCCAGCCAGGTAAGTGTAAAACATCTTCAATATTTACGCTGCTCAAACCTGCATTTACAGCTCATTCTTATTCTGTGTTTATTTTATTTATTTTTAGTACAGCAATCATCCAGTTTTCTTCTTGTTTTTGTGTAGGGTGTGTGTCCAGGTGCCTCTACCTGCTGGCCAGCTGCTGCAGATGGACTGTCTCCTCCATGACTGGACCGAGCCCCTGGCAGAGGGCTGCTTCAATCAGAAAGAAGCTCTGCACGTCCAGAGTCTGTCCCACTGGGCCCCAGCCAATATCGGACCCTACAGCCAGGCCCTCAGAGTAAGTCTAGAAAAATATCCCCAAAAGGGAAACTATTTCTTCTATTTACTTATTAATAAGTATTTACATTTCAGCCCTGTTATTCACAGAAATTATTGGTTTCCAAATGATAAAGTAAGTTTTTGGCTTGGACCAAGCAAAAAATAGGAAACATTACTGTAGAAAAGTAAGCATTAGATTAAAGAAGGATAATCAAGGATTAATCTGATGATTGACAAACCTTCCTGGTGATTCGTATGCTTTGTAATTGTGCGCTCTTGAAAGGCAATTAAAATTGTGCTTGTCCGTCTCTTTTGTCTTTTGTTTATATAGAGATGCACATGTGCGTATGCATGTGATAGTTCTGTATGACTTGTGTTGTGTATACATGTAAATATGTATCTCTTTCATAGTGGGGAGTGCATATTCATTTTTGCACTTGTTTGTAAAGTTAAAACTCAAGCTTCTTTCATATTGTTTCAAACCCAGAAAGAATCTAGAATTCAAAGGGAGAGAAAAGGAAGTGTGGGCTGTGGTTGCACGGTTGGCTTGGTGTTGTGTTTACCCAGTGTGTATTATATAGGATTACACTTGTCAAGGTACTGTCAACAAGGATAGTGTCCATCTCCTCCACACCGTCCTTGATGTTGCAGCCAAATCCGTCTATGAGTGAGAACATGTGTGGATTAGCCATTCATTCAGAGCTTGATGGCAAATCTCTCCAGTGTGTCACCGAAGTTTAGTTTGGAGTCCTGAGATGCAACCTACAGAGTCAGGTTTGCTTTTAACATGCCAGCAGTGTTTGATTTCCTCAATGGAGTCTCATCGAGACATGAAATTGATGTCAGCTGTGTGCATGCGATGTTGCCTCTGGAAAGCAATCTAATCTTTCATTCCTCTAATGATCGTTCATATCCAAAGCAATTTGAGAAAACAATGAGAAGAGTTTGTTCAGAGCTGTGCACGGAGCTTCGTACGACCCCTGCGTGGTCTCTCAATGTGTCTACTCCTCCTCCACGCTACAATGGCTTAATTTGATCAAAAATGTATTAACGTCTCTTCAGTACAGATAGGGAGTTTTACATATTGATACAATTACCCCCTTGCTGTGAGCAAGCATGCAGTCCCACCCCTCCTCTCACCAGCACCATGGTGATGCCATCTTAATGACACTTTTTTTCTTGGTGAGTGTTGGCAACAGGGACAGGGCGAGAACAGCGACCAAAGAGCTCTTGTGGAGAAACCTTCTCATACATTCCATTCCACGGAAATTAATTAGTGAATAAAAGAGGGATTTAACAATACAAAGGGATTGGAAGTTGGGGGGAATGGATATCAGAATATTAGATCATAATCATGACCAGAGAATCCAGTCAGCTATGTGAAGCTCAGCTATTTTTAAGATAATGAGTTGAGGGGGAAAAAATGGAAACAACTGGAAAAATAAAAAAGGTTTCTGTTACCTTTCTTTAACAATTATAGTAAATATATATAGTATATATATGTATATATAATATACATATATAGTAATGCTAACCACGTGAATCTAGGGTAGTCAGTCAGGGCTCTAAACTAATCAATGTCCAGCTGTACTGGGATCAGTTTATTCTTTTGACAAATGTCCACTGGTTTGAAAGACAGCACATGGCTGCTGACAGAACGCTCTGCCCCTGCAGGACTTAATTACAGTAGGTCTCCACATTGAGGCTTGGTACTGGTGGAGGTATAGGGAATGGCATTATAGATTGGCATTTGATGGATGCTGGACCTTCAAATTCTATTCGTCTATTCATCTGTCTGCTCAGCTTGTCATGTCTCTCTGCTTCAGCTTTCTGAAATGGCAGGCTGACTGAACGCCGGCTTGGCCTGGTAAGCTGACAGATTTAGATGTGACTTGATTTAAAGAATTAGTTAACCTTTATAATGTCAAAGCTGGGGGCCTCTTGAGGGCCTGTTGGTGTATTGTATGTTGATATATAATATGGCATCAGTTTAGGTTAAAGCCGCAAGCCATAAAGAAAAAAAAACACTAATTTAATTTATGCCCTTTTTTTTAATAATGTTTCATGTTGTTTCATACCTGACAGACATGTGTTTACAGGTTGAATTCACTGTGATATGAACTGTAGAGTAATCTTATCGTGTTATTAGTGAGCGTAGCTGTATCAAAGTTCTTCTCTTTAATTGTTTTGTTTTGCTGTCTTGTTTGTCAGGGATCTAATGAAAATTTAGCTGTCATTTGTTTTAGACGCAATTTACATCATCTAATTAAGATATAAGAAATTTCAGTCTTTTACTACAGCAATCAATTCATTAAGACAAAGAATGTTTCTCAGTTGGAAAATATCAAAACAAATTTTCTCATTACAATGAAAGACGAGTAATGGAATGCTTTTATGAAAGCTTTTAGGCAATTCTTTTGGAGTGACATAAAAGAAGCAGGAGGCGGGGGAAGGAGCACAAGTCTGTTTTTAGTTGGCTATGTTCCATGTTTTACACAGAAATGCATTACTAATAATAATAGATTACGCTTATTAGTTGCCAGATGGATCAAATTGGTCCATCATTCACTAAAGTCAGAGTTAGCAACAGGGGTCTCTTACTTGCAAGATCTGTTTAAATTAATGCTGGCCGTTCAGTCACATTCACTTCTGAGCAACATTTACTGCGGCACGTACGATACCCAAACCATGTCTGAACAGACAAACTATCAGCTGGATGGTTGTTAAACATCTCCTCTTTCCAGTTAAGGTAAGTGGCTCACCCCTGGGATATTTGCTGGGACATTATTCTCACTGATCAGATTCGGCGAGGTACGTTTGGGGAGTTGACTGCGCTAGCCTCAGGTTGCTGGTGAGCACTAACCCCTTGCCTCATTCCCCTAATTGTGAGTGACAGTCAATATTGTAGAAGATTGTCATGCACAAGCCCACGATAGGATTTGCATTGGATTTTGAGAATTGTCAAAGTGGACCGTGAGGCATCAGGAGGGAAGTGTATCTGACGCTGCCAATTAGTATCAAAGGGAGGAGTGTGTTGAGGCAGGCGGTAGAATTTGAATAATCTTCTTACAGGAGCATGAATGTCTAAAAACAAAGAGCTGAACTTTGTTTGGCCCTTTTGATGAAGAGCTGAGAGGTCAGGCTGAGTCAAAGTCAGACTGGGCCACCCGTGCTGGACAAAAGAGAAAATTGCTCTGCTTGTTTAAAGCTTCAGTTTAATTACATTGAATACAAGTTAAATAACAAACATTGCTTTAAGTCTGTTTAACATAATTGACATTGTAGATGGAGAGGAAACACAATATGAAAGAACTCTGAATGAAATGTGACAAATGTCTCCAAACACAACTGAAAATAGACTTTGTGGTTTCACGGTAAGCAGCTGAAACTGCTGACACACAATAAACAAAAATATGTGTATATGTTCTTTGCAGCTTCAACAGAAAATTAACAGTAGATAAATGTACACAAATAAGTAAATAAAGACTGGCAAACGGTAAAAATGTGGGTACGTTTTATGGGTGTCACTCTGAATTTTTCACTCGTGTAAAGGAGCCGGCATGCAAAATTCAGCAGGCCCCTACCACATCAAATATGCCCCCACCTACCGAAACTTCCTCAGCCTACATCCAGAGACTACATCTACCTCAATTACCACAGAAGAGTAATTAGCCAAAAACCAGTGTGTGTGCACGCATCTGCGTTCAGGGAGGTATTCATGCAGCACGAACAGATTAATTAGGACATTTAACTTCATTTCTAATACAACAAAATTAATCCCATAAAAAATGAGGGATCTCGGAGGAGGTGCCTGTCAGCATCTGACGCTTCTCCCCTGTTTGCCATAATCTATTAAAACCTTGCTTTTATCTCACCTCTCCCCTGTCATACTTTATGGATTTTTTCATAAACATGGCCCATACTTCATAAATGTCTCAATTTTCTAGTCTATTAACATTACTTCAAAAGCGCTTGATAAAAGAGGAGGGCATGCGTGAAATAATGCACCAATAATATGAAAACGCTGGAGGCTAGAACAGTAGGGGCGGCTCTCCAGCTTGAATGCTCAGACAATGCAAGGGATGTTATCAACTTTAATAAAAGAACAAATGATCACTTCCAACTAAGGAGGAGGGAAGATGAACCGGCGAGGGGGGAAACGGGTTGGGCCAGGAGGGGAACAGTTGTCGAGTAATTGAGTCGATGAAAAATGAGGTCTTGAAGGCTCAGTGGTTTCAGCAGTCGTGAGATTGAAGGCTAGTTGAAGCTGCGGTGTTCTTTAGCGCATGTAGTTACTTGCTCCTAAGTTGCAGAAGAGGATGTTAACACAGATTTGTTTGTTTTTTATCTTTTTATTTCACTGAGAATAAGCACAGGGAGAATAGGCTGCTTGTTTCCTTTCCTGAATTATGTGCAATGAATTGAACCTTTGTCTTTCTATTCTCAAAGGTTTTAACTGACAGTTAAGCTTCACCTCAGAGCGTTTCCCAAACAATCATTGATTCAGTCCCTGTCTCTATGCATCACCCAAGTCTGTCTATGTAGGCTTTAGTTATCCTACCCTAACACCAGGGTCAACTGTCTGCACTTGAATTGGACACACACAAAACACAATGATCAAACCCGGTAAGACCTTACCACAGTGGCATGTCGGCTGTATGCCCTGAGGCCGAGTCTTACAAGGACACACACAGACACACACACACCTGTGTGCTCTTTGCGATAGGCTCTGTCTGAGTGACAAGGTAAACTGGTTTGGTCATTAAAAAAAGTCACAGCTGACTCAATGTAATACACTCATGATTGACAGGATAGGTACACAGCAGTCATGCTAAACTCAGCAAGATGCAAATATAAATATATATACATATACATATATATATATATATATATATATATATATATATATATATATACACATATATATATATATATATATATATATATATACATATATATATATATATATATATATATATATATATATGTATGTATGTATGTATGTATGTATATATATATATATATATATGTATATATATGTATGTATGCAAAGGCAAGCAAAATAAACACCCGAGCGTACACGCATCATCTCAAACCAACAGTAAATGTACACCTAACA
This sequence comes from Aulonocara sp. 'chitande type north' Nkhata Bay, assembly GCF_057382095.1. NCBI lineage: Eukaryota > Metazoa > Chordata > Actinopteri > Cichliformes > Cichlidae > Aulonocara > Aulonocara sp. 'chitande type north' Nkhata Bay. The sequence continues at coordinate 24,859,617 of NC_141362.1, read as the reverse complement.
AATGTTGTCATATATTTACTTGCATACAGACAACATATACACATAATCTCTCCTATATTACAGAAACAGGACTTCCTTTGCCTCCCCAAATATAATCCTGAGGAATATATCCGCTTTGAAATATGGTTCATAGTTTCGTCTAGGGACCGTGCTGGAGCTACTGCACGGGGAATGTACATTTTTGCCTCTAAATGTCTACACTTATATGTGACAGGTCAAAGGAGATTACCTTTTTAATCTGATGAAGAGGCAGTTTTATGTGAAGCGCTACACAGCAGCAAGGGTAATTATATTCTTTCCAGCCCTATCCTCCCTGGACCTTTTCCCCCCTTTCTCTCCTGCTGTGATTGTGTGGAGGCTGACCTACCGTGGCAGTAGTCATTTCCAGAAGGCATGACGTCCTTTGCTACATTATCCTATGCTGCTGCTGCTGCTGCAGCACTATGTGGGTACAGGCTGGTATCAGCTTGTACCAGGCGAGGACAGGGGAAGGACTGGATCTGTCAGAATACATCGGCTCTCATGCGGTCGCATTTGCCGGCGCTGTGCCTCTGCTTCGGCCCCTGCCACACTCCCACTCATTAATGGGCCCAGCCATGACAACTGATCCTAATTGCCTTTGAACAGCTCTTCATGTATTATTGGTGCCTGACTGCCTTGGTCCATGTCAACAAGCCATGGGAAGCAGGGACAGCATTGCCACAGTTATCGTCTCTCTTTTTTTCCCCTTATATATGTACATAGTATACAGACAAGGATGCCAATATATTAATATAAGTATTTACACATTGTGTAAGTGTGTCTTTACACACAATTAAATATTAAAGCTACAAAGACCTTGATTCCCCCAAGAAATTGAGTTGTGTCTCTAGTGGATAGCATCTACAAAAGTCAGTCATCTTTGTAGTTTTACAAATATATATATATATATATATATATAACATTTGGGGGTTTGTATGTAGGGAATGCACTAGAATATTTAATGATATGTAGATTAATGTAATCAGTTGTGGTGTATGAATATGATTACACTTGATAAATAGTAGTCTCTGCTTTTTAATTTGAGAGAACCACATGGTACGTGTGTGTGTGTGTGTGTGTGTGTGTGTGTGTGTGTGTGTGTGTGTGTGTGTGTGTTTGTCTGTTTGCTATTTCTGTATGTGTTTGTGTGTGTATGTGAATGCATCCTTGTTTGCTTCTCACTTTGTCACTGCTGATGAGCAGTGGAGGGGTGAATGGTTCAGAGACATCAAGAAGGCATCTGAAAAGCGTCATGTAAAGATCCCACCACCGCAGACATCTGCCAAGACACTCGCGCTATTACAATTGCAATCACAAACACTCAGTCAAAACACATCAATTATTTGTAGTCCCATGTGTGAATTATTACCCCATATCCAACTATTTACTTCGCATTTCACCCATCTATTTGAATACAGAAAAAGGAGAGGTGGGATGGCTTAGCTTTTTATTTGTGGAATGAAATAACTGAATACCAAATGCATAGATAAAAAGCATGGCAGCGTGTCCTGTCCACTTCCATCACTGTCTGAGAGAGGAGAGACGTATGACCATCCCATTACTATGGTAACTAGCCACTCTTTTCAGAGCTGCCCGGGTGTGTTTCTTCCCCCAGCAGTGACGAGAGGGCATAGCTGACGGGGCCTACACACACTCGCACATGCAAACACACAGATTGGGAGGGTCTGGAAGACGCTTTTCTTGTGAAATCTACATGTGTGGCAAATCTAGACAGAACAATACAGTGACCAACACGCATACATGCTAGTGTGGTGACATGCAGACAGTAATAAGTAACAGCATTAGGAATTGTAACCCACCGCCTTGTCAACAATTTATTCTTACCCAAAGTCTTTAAAGCCAAACAGTCAGCTCAGAAACATTAATTGAATCTAACTCTCACTGATGATTGAATTCAATATTGGAAAGAGTTTAATACAGCTGCCATTATACGCTATTTCTATATTTGTTATGCCTGTGTTTCAGCTATTCCACAAGTTCAACATATTAAACATGGCTGTAAGTGACTAGCTTAGAAATGAGTATTGCATCTTTTTAATTTTACACCCTCACTCTATCATAAATTTCACATAGAGCAGTTCTTGTAAGTAGTAGCTTCAAACCTGGGTTATTCATTTTTCAAAATGCCATTGTCATCAAAGTATGCTTTGCTGAGGTAAAAGTACTGCAGATGAATAATATACTGCCTCCTCTTTTTGGCATGTGTCAGCATGTTTACTTTTATTGTGTTTTTTCTTCTAATTTTTCCTATAGAAATGTTATGAAAGAGAATGTCAGGCACTGTGTGTATCGGTAATATATGATGAATTTGAGATGTTCATTTAATATAATATAGACTGCACAATGTCTTCTGCATGCCAAAATGCATTGAGCTAAATTTGATGCACTCACACAGCTGTTAATTTTCTTCTAGGTTTTTCACCTAGGATTTGGTGCATTTTACGAACCATGCTTTTTTATATTTTCCTATAGTGTTATATTATTATACAATACTCATACTGTAGGAATAATACATGATAGTTTATTATTTGACGTTATCCATCCTTGTGCCCTTTTTTACTAAAATATTTTTTCATCTTTGTGATTTTGATTTGTTCCTCTTTATATTATTAATGTCACGTTGCAGCTATGTTGGCGTTTCATTGATAAAATGAAAAAATACAAAGTGGAATCAAGTGAATGTTAAAAATATATTTTCCTCGTATTGTTTCTTTTTTTTTGTTTTGTTTTTTAAATCCACGATCCTGCAATTCACCAGTTGTATTTGTGGCTTGTTTCTGTGAATATTTTAACTTGGTCAAAAAAAAGAAAGAAAGAAATGAAACGAAAATCCACGGAGACTCTGATGCTGTCTGGTCAGAATGTCCGTGCTTTGACTGGACTTTATACAGTATCTGCGCCATGGCTGATGTGCCAGCTGCCTTTTTAATGCAGTCATACTGCCATCTGTTGAGATGAAGAAGGAATACATTTCATTTGCTCTGCGCTGCAGTTTCTCTATCATATTTCTGTCAGCTAGTCTTCTTATTTTAAATGTTTAATTTGTTGTTTATTTTTCCACACTAAGCTACACATTGTGTCCACTGCAAAAAATTAATTTTCTAGAGGATAGACAAGACAGGATGTGTGTATGTGTATGGACTTTTCTCGCTCGATTAGCAGCTTCATTTTGCTGCGACACAGAATGATTGATTCAGCCTGTGTCATGCAGAATAGACATTTCACACCGTGGTCCTGTGCTGGTTATACCTCATATACACTCACACACAGACTTGTTTAACTTCACTACTCCTGACAGTTACACTTTAACGGCTATAGCATTTTATTTTGACATAATTCTTCTGTGGCCAGGTTAAGTTGACGCTTCTCTTACCAGCCAGACTAAGAAATGTTGCTTCACGGAAAAGAAAAATATGAAAAGACAGAAGAGACGAGGTGGTCGCAGCTGGGGAGGGAGAAAGAACGGGGGATGAGGGTTGTAGTTTCAGCATCATTCAGTCAGACAACATGCCCCTCAGCTGAAACAGCGAGACCCTCCCCGATTCTCTCGAATTAGGGAGATTAGCGGGAAAGCGCATAATGCAGGATGATGGAATTTGTCATAATTTGCATTGTCCTGGAAAGATTCGGCTTGATAGAGCGATGCATGGAGAGGCTTGTCATGTCCCACGGGCAGGTCATAGAGGAAGCTTGGCAGAAATGATTTTTGCGATATGTGCATCAGTCGTAAAAGCCTCACAACCAATTTGTCAAAAAATGTGAGGTCGGGACAGTTGAAGGCAGCAGGGCATTTTGCCTAACGCAATGAAAACCCATGCCCCTCCATCACTCTTCATTTTCAACCCAACTCTGGTGTGGCACAGTAGTCTGAAGCAGCACACAATTATATTACATCAGTTTGAAGTATTTGTTATGTTTATTTGATCGTATTTCTTAAATTTAACATCATTTTAGCAGCAATAAATGTGTCCAGCAAAACACAACACAACACATATTTTATTTTATTTTTTTAAGTTTACATTTTTTATGACGGGGAAAGATGCATTTACTTTTTTTGTTTTGTCTTTTGTTTATGCCTGTTGACGTTCCAGTGTGTGTCCCTTGGAATCCAGCAGTCAAGCTCCTCTGACCTTGGTTATAGTACTGACTGGCAGCTCCTGACCAGCATTAAGTTGACTAGAGCTGGCATGGCAGTGTTACTCTTCCACAAGGTTCATTGTGTATGGAGTAGGCATGTCGAGGGCAGACATAACAGACAGAAAATAAAAATACAGATGAGCTTAGTGAGGGTGGGGGGCTGGGGAATAGCCAGTGCCCCTCAGACTGACCACACATTGCTTCAACACTGGGTCATTATACTTGCGTAATATTGCATATTTTGCTAAAATTGTCACTGTGTCTTCAACATATGTTTATGGATTGCTTTCAAAATAAATGTTTCATTTTAGACCTGAGAGCACGCATTCAGAAATGCCTCTTCTTTGTGCAATTTATATGGCTATTTATGTCGCAGTTTAAGTAACACTGATGTCGTCTGACAGTTGAGCATACAGGGGTTAGGCTCAAACTGGAACACAAACAGGATGACAAAAATAAAGAGAGTGGAAAAAAGAGGAGGGAATAAAAAAAAGGCAAATATCTTTTCCCCTTCCCATGAAGCCTTAAATGAGAAGACTAACATGGTGAAAGATTTGGGAGAAGGGAGAAAGGTTGTGGTTCTCCTGAAAGGTTTGTATTTTCGAAATGAGGTGTCAGAAGAGGCAGGATTTCCTCAGGGCGTGGCACAACACGAGCCCATTTCTTATCATTTCCCACTCCCAGACGTGATCTGCTTTGAATTCACTAATGCTGAAAGAACCCCACTGACTTGAAGCCAGTTTGAGATGAAATCACAGCACACATCCCTGACAAACTGCCATCCACCACACAAGGATTAAACGGTTGTTGCATATCAAATCTGCGCCAACAAGCAGGAATAATATATGCACTTAAATACATTCAACAAAACTTCAAAACTTCAACCTCAGTTTTTGATCCCCAGATTTTGAACTATTTTGAGCTATTTGCCAACCCTAAAGTATTCAAGAAAAGAAGAAAATTACCAAAGAAAAATTTGTCACATTAAAAATGCTCCATATGGGATTAAAAGTAAACCAAAGAATTTTCCAATAAAAGTGTTTTTTATAACTTATACATCAATTTAGGGTTTCAAATAACATTTAATCGCAGTATTGTGGGTTTACATGTGGTCTAGTGCTTCTTACACATCATACAATTTTACCATTTTATTCTGTTCCATTTTCCAGCTTTCAAAAATCGTCATAAGTCCTGTGCAATGTAACGCTTCAACAATGAACAAGTTGCCTTTTACTTACTCTTACTCCGTGGTTAGTCTTCACTATATAAAAAACATGCAACAGCATTTTAACAAATTAAATTTCCCAAATATTAGTTACATTTTGCATTTAATTACTGACAGTGTAGCTGATATAGTACTGCCATTGCCCCATTAGCTTTGTTATATGTCCTTGGATAAAGGAAAAGTTACACCATATTAATCTAACCTATTTTACACATTTTGTATTATCATTTTCCTAGTTAAATTATGCATGAGGTCTCAATGGGGAGAAATGTGACCATTAGCATATCTGATAGGAGTGGTGGAGCAGTTTTCCACCTCTCTGTCCTTGGAACCAGGCAGAAAAGCCTGACTGTTCATCAATACCAGGTCATTTTATCCAGGCCTGCCTAGTTCATCTATACCATTCCAAGGCTCTGCTAATGACACTTGGAGATGTCTTCAACGGGATGGGGGCCCAGAGGGCTTCGACACCGATGTGAATATAGTCTAGCACTGTCTGGTCATCTCTGGAAACCCTTTGACACAAACTGCAATTAGAAACACCTCAGACACACCAGTCTGAAACGAGACACTGTTAAGGACTGGGAGTGGACACAGCCAGGCGCTTCCTGAGTACATTTACATACGTTCTACTGTCTGCGCCTCTCAGAGAGGGAAAAAATGTCTTTGAATTTGGTGACCTTTGGATGTGTCATTGGGTTCATTAGAAGAATCACATTGTTTTTACCGTGGAATAAAGGTCAGTAAAGTACAGCACAAAAACACAAATTAGTTGGAAAATGTTTTATCTTCTCAGTTGTTCGGTAAATTGGAAGCACGGATCGTTCAAGAAGGGTTTTTTTAAGTTTGATGTTTTGTTATTATAGCTGTGTAAATCTCAGTTATTGTTACATAATGAAAAATGTCTCAACATGGTTGTTTAAACTAATGATGCGTGTTATTCTCAAACATTGGTAAATGAAGAAATAAATAAAACCAGCTCGGAACCAACTGACTAATATTAAATCAACTTTCAGTCAACCTTATTTTGGCAATACATAGCTAATATTATTTGATATTTAAATAAAATGAACCAACGTGGACATATAGCATTGATTCACTGTGAAGACTGGAAGATAGCACTTTCTCCCTTTTCTCTGCGGGCCATTTAGATCACTAAGGCTAGCATTTGAAAAATACTTACCTTGTTATAGAAAGTTTAATGTCATATGCAATTGTTTGACCCTTATGAATATTAAAGGATCCCATCTCTGGCCTATTAAAAATGCATGTGGCATTGTGGTTGTTGATCACGTTTAGAACACCCATGCAAATTGGACTGTCTTCCTGTCAAGGCCTAAGATGAATAATGTAGTTGTGTTGTATATTCAGGGACACACCATTGACAGTCAATTAACAAGTTTGATTGGTGTGTGAACTCATTCTTTTGAACTGTTAATTTTATGTAAATAGTATTCGCTCTCCCTTCTCTGCTGTCTCTCTCCCATCCAGGTTCAACACAGAAATATGTTCCCCCACCACCACAAACCCCCCAGATCCCCAGTTTCACCTCCCACTAAGAGTAACCAGAGTGGGATCCTTAATAATTGATCATCACACACCTGCTAGGGAGCAGCTATGGGAGTCTGCCTTTAACAGCCAAGGGACCCCATGCTAGACCCTTTTGATATTCAAATTGACAAATTGTAGCTGGCCTTTATGAATTTAGAAAGAAGTGAGGTCTTTTCATAGGGGATGAGCTTGTTAAAAGATTCTGGCCACCCATCCAACCTGATGGAGCTCTTCTTTGTTGGAGTGGATATGATGGCATTTGATGGCTCATAAATGGAACGCCAATGACAATTTGTTGTTGATGTGTGGGAATCTGGCTTTTATGTTAGCCAGTCACAGTAACGCTGGCTCTTGGGTAGATCATTGTAGCAGGTAAGTGATCCGGTGATTGATCCAAATGCTTGAAAGCACTGGAGGCCTTATCTCCCCTCTCTTTGCCCCCTCACTCGCTCACATTGCTTGCATTTGTCTTCTCTCCATCTCTTGTCACTGTTCCAGTAATTTGCAGCAGCAGAGATGGAAGCAAAAGATTCATCAGAGCTGAAAAGTGAGGCCAGGAGTTGTGATTCATGGAAGGCACATTTGATTATGGAAATAGCCATGATTGCGTCTGACCTCTAAATGGCTATGTAGCATGTTGTCCTGTTAGTGTTTTAAATGGAATTTCTAAATGGTACACGGCCTGCTTCAGGTTTTCAAGATTAAATAAAGTGCCATCTGTGCGGACCAATTAGAAGTGAATCCTACAAGAAAAAGTTTAGTTTGAATTGCAGTGAGTGTGGAGGAGAAGAACTTTAGGGGTTGTCCAATCTCAAAGAGCCCTTCGTAGACAAATTACAGGTTCGTTTTTCATTAGGGCTGTCTACTGTACTACACTAGCTGATTTACATGCTTCATCGTAAAAAAAAACCTCTCTCCTGTGCTGCAGATGGCTGCAATGCAACTGCTCGTTCTTCAACAGTTCCTCAACATAATAGTAACACAGATTATTCTTTAAAACCCCAAACTAAAAGCTTCTTTGTCTGTGGGTTTGATCAAATTGACCTGTGAGACTTCATTTGAGATGTGTTTGGGCGGTGTGAGAGCATGAGACCAACCGTAAAAACATGTCTCGCTACCCAAAAACATGTGAGCTGGCAACCGTCTGCACATGTGATGTAGATAACTAACAGAGGAAAAGCCTCGGCCACCAATCCAGCAGTTCACCATTTTTTTCATTTGGAAGATAGTAACATAACACACTAAAGCAGCCACCGAAAGCGTGAAAGAAGACCTTTAAATATGACTTTTAGTTCATGCTTACCCTGGTAATCTTGCAGTTAAATACATGACCCCCAAGTAGGTCTTTGCAAATTAGTAGAATACCTTGTTTTGGGCTGCTACTCCCTGGAGATCCGGATCCTTCAGAGTAATGCTATTTTCATCTTATCATCGGCATTTATTTGCATTGACCATCAGCCAGTGTCCAGCACTAATGCCATCCAGTCTCGAGCACTGGTGAGCTACAAGGTCTCTAAAGACCTGACCTCCTTAATGCCGCTCCTCAGCCCTATTCGTCTCTCTGCATTAAACAGATAGATTTTTTTCAGGTTTCATTATGCAAGGAGCTTATTTCTAACAGAGGTATTAAAAGAAAATTGAGCTTATTAAGTTAATTATGCTTATAAATAACACTGGTGCCACTGAGATATATTGGCAGACCTCTCACTAAAAAACAGCTTGTTTAAGAACTGTGAAATGAGAATGGTTGGTGATAAGATGCTGAAAATGGGGGGGCATAACTTGTTAATTAATTCACTGCTAATCAAACATGCTTATAATTAATGTTAATCTGATTATAGCACCTTTTTCAGTATTGTACTTTTTTAGAGAAATAAAACAACTTTTTGAATTGGACTGATTGCACGTCTTAAACACTGCTTATTTTTATGTTTCCATTGTCTCTGCTGGGATTTTGATTTTGAGATCATGAATCATAGTTGTGTTGTGGGTAGCACTAGCACCTCACAGCAATCGTGGGTTCAAATCCATCCCAGGGACCTCTATAGTCGTTGGGGCTCCGCTAGTCATGAATTCTTGTTAGGATGAACCCATACTGCTTCGATAATGTTTAGATTCGGGGTCTGGGGAGGTCAATCCATGACTGATGTTGTTCCATTCTGTGTTTTCCTATCCACGTTCTTTGCGTGGATAGAAAAACAAATGCTTAAAAAAGAAGCTGTTGCCAATTAGATGCTTTCCAGATGTTGTACCTCTTTACTGACCTCCTCCATACATGTTGATGATAATTTCATCCGTCCACCCATCCATCCATGCAGGGTACACCGTGTGCAGATTACCATTCTCTCACAGAGCTAATACAGAGAGACAGACAACCATTTATACTCTCATTCACACCTATGGACATGTAGTTAAACCCATTAACTGCCTTAGGTTTCATCGAGCAGTGACCTCTGGGTTTGCCAAGTGGTTTGAATGAGAACTAACAGGGACATGGTTCTCATCTGAAAAGGGTAAAGTGCCTTGTTGAGTTTTGGGAAGAACCTCAAGTTGTGGAGTTCAATTGTCTTGGACACAAAGTGAATGGGGAGATGGATGATTTATCTCAATTTCTGCAATTGCTGTATCGTTTTGGAAAAAGAGAAGTGAGTCTGTATGTTAAGGCAGGGAATTTACTGGTCACTTTACATTCATTCTCTCTGCTAATAGTTAAAAAAAGGCTTCCTTAAAAGGGTGTCTATCACTGTTCTTCCATATGAAGGGGGTTCTGGCATCTAGGATGCCACCTGGACAGCATTTAGGTGAGGTGTTTTGGGCATGTTCAATCAAGAGGAGACTCAGACGATGGATCAAGGACACGCTGGATATTCTGAGATTATGTTTCTTGGCTGACTTAAGAACGCCACATTATCTCAGCAGAGGAGCTGGAGGCAGGGACCAGAGAAAAGTGAATTTCTACTTGGTTTGCTCCTCCATTACCTGGACCCAGATTAACTGTGCAAGATAGATGGATCCAGTGGATTGCTAGGTTAGACTATGGCAGGCATCGGCAACCTTCAGCTTCAAAAGAGCAGTTTTAGCTCCTCCTACCAAGCAGCAGGAGAAATTTTTTAATTTGTTTGTCTTTTATTACAATTTTGCTAATAAAATAGATATTGTTATCAGTTAATTTGAAGCAAACTCTGACACCATATATCCCCACTGTTTCTGGTGCTCAGCAGTGACTCCTGTCAGGTGGCTGGTGCTAGAAATGCTCTGCTCCTTCTTAGTTTTTATATGTGAGATCAAGATACTAAATCCACAGAAAGATAATATGCTACAATTATTAAAACATCTAAAAATGCAACTGTATCTATTGAACCAATCCCTTACGTGAAACATAATAAAAACTAAGATTTATTTTCTTTTTAATCCATGGATATCACATTTTGTGGCTAATGTTCCATCAGATTCTAGCATGCACCCTGCTGATTTCTCAGTATGCTTAAATTTATCTGCATCACTCCACCTATTGATAATATCTGTCCACACACAGCCTTCAATATGCCCAGCTAACATAGTGGGTTGTTAATGCTTAGTCTGGGTTTTTACCATACCATTGTAACATTTTTCCTTATATTTCTTCTCCAGATCAATGACGTGGTGTTCTGTTCTGGCCAAATTGCTTTGGTACCCTGTAAAATGGAGTTGGTAAAAGCTGCCACCTACACCCAGGCTCACTTGTCCTTCAGCCATATGAAGAAGGTTCTGGAAGCTGTGATTGGCAGCTTGACTCTGGCTCATGTTGTCCAGGCCCATTGCTACACTACAAGGCACCAAGACATCCAGATCATCCGTGCCGTCTGGGAGAGCATGCTGAGAGCCACAGAAGGAGAGAAGGTCAGTCACTCTGGAGTGAGATTTTTATTTGTAAAATTTATGCCAGAGCAATGTCTGACTGTTTTATCATGGATGCAGAGGAAATATTGATCATACTTATAAAATGTTACACCCACATAAGATGAACACATGTTTAATGGATTACAAGACAGTGGGATCCATGCATCAATGAATAAGTAAAAGAAGAGAAACTTGATTTGGTATCCAAGTTTTTCAGAGAGGCCTTTCAGAATTGTGGTTTATAGTTGTGAAATAAGGCAAGATTTCTCGCCCCTCTTTGCCCCCTTGAGACCCAAGCCGCTGCTACTGATATTTACCAGTGAGTGCACTCATGAAAAGTTGATGATGTGGGAAACGCTGGTGTCTTTGATAATGTGGAGCTTGGCACAGAAGCAGATGTCTTCCTCAGAGCCTCCCTAATCCTTTGCCCCCACACACCATTTTGGAGCTCCGTTCAACTCTCAGAGCAGCTTATCTCCCTCCTTACCCCTCTTTCCTGCCACCTCCCTCCATCCTTCCCTTCATTCTACCGCCAAGGCTTACAACGCCGCTCCATACATCTAATAGGGGCTCCAGTCTCCCTTGGCAGCCCTTCTCCTCCCACAGTAATCTCTCTAGCCATGGGAATAGGGCCTTAGGGAGAAATGCAGGAGCCCACCTCCAACATGTGGCTTGGTGGAGTGGCGAACACTGTTAAAGAGTGGATAGAGAATGTCAACATCATGTCAGTTAACAGTATTTAGTAGTATACCAGAATATAAAATTCCAAATATTATTTAAATCCTGCAGTCGTGTATATATAAAACTAGAAATTTCTGAATTCTAAAATATAAACATGTCATATAGATAAGTCTAGTATAGTGATTAGGTTAGTGTTGTTCTGCTTGTCCTTGTAACTCACATTGGAATAGAATTTTAAAGCATTGACAGTGTAGTGGAAATTTGAAGTACTGAGTGAGTCATTCACATAATAACAGGGCTAACTGAGGACAATGCTTTGGGGGGCAACCGGACTAGGTTCATATCAGAGGTCACTGAAGATGTACAACTCCATCCATCTGGTCTCCTTCCAAGCAATGTGTCAGAACAATGAAAATATTCATTCAACTGACCTGGGATTGCTACCAGGAGACCACATTTTAATTTCAACTGACTCCAAATTAAACAACAGTACTTGACAGATCAGGGTGCCTCACCTATAAGCAGGGTGCTGGGTTACTAGCCTAACTCTGTGCTCTATCACCTTTTGTCTTTGGTCTAGCTTTTGACATGTCATCTTCCCTTGACCCCTACACTTTGCTCTCTGTGCTGTAGATTTATAACACACAGCAGAAGAAATACAGGGAACACACGAAAGAACAAAGACAAGTGCTTAAATTATGAGTAGCTATAAGTTAGTGACTTATTAAACCAAATTTATAAAGCCTTTTCAAAACAAAGCTCAAAATAGTTTTAGGGGAAAAGGATACAGATGATATGTAAATATATGCATCTCACTAGCAAAAAAAATAATAACAACATGCTGTGTGAGGTTAAAAACTGTTAAGATATTACACTTAAAAAATAGTTAGAAAAACATGTGTTGGATTATGTGGTCTTATTCTTTTATATGCAAAGATATAAAGGCCCAGCAGACCTGTGAAGTGCAATTTTATAATATTAAGAAACACCAGTGCCTAGTGTGTTTGTGAAGCTAAAGGGCCATGTTGTTGTTGTGCGTTGATAATTTCTCTAATCAGGTGGATGAAGAAGCTTGCAGGGTTAATTGGGAGCATACTGGAGTCGCTACAAGTGTGAAATTGTATTTACGGTGCATTAAACCACAAAGAGCCTGTTTGTCTGTGTGCATGTGTGTGCAGAAGGGTTGATGAACAGGGAGATGTTGATGTGATAAGTCAATAAATGTTAAACAGACATCCCTTTGTTTAGCAGCAATAGCTTCTGAAAGCATGGCAGCTTTCAATTGTTGTTGTTTTTCTCTTTTTTTGTCTATTAAGGTTTAAATGGAACTTTATTTGCACATGCACAAACGTCGAGTTATTTTGCAAAAGACGAGACGTTCTTAAAGAAATGTTTGGTTTTGAAATTTGGAAATAAAACGCTGAATTTGCAGTGTACAAAGTTTCTTTTTTGTACACCACAGTAAACATGCTTACTACGGGAGATTTAAGGAACTGTGGCCTCTGCTGTGATTTTGAAATACCCTCATATTCTTCCACTTTTCGCCTCACTGACATGGCCCTGTGTGTTTCATTTACAAAAACAGTCTGATGAGCTTCAGAGTGGAATCTTGAGAAAAGAAGAGTGAATGAGGGAGTGAATGGGAAGGGATATTATAGCAGACTGACAGCACTACAGTAAGTGCTGAGGCATAGAACCACATGCTGAAGGCATCCTGCTGGGCAGGAAATGTAGGGGAACTGGCTAAGCAGAGCAAGTCCCATCAGCTCCCTGCTGTTCCCCGCCTTTACACCACTTCCTTATTACCGTGTTTACCGTTCGGCTTTCACGCCTCTTGGCCCTTCAACCCTGCACACGCTCCAGGCACATGGACGTGAGTTAGAGGGAGGAAAGTGGGGAGAAAGAAAACAAACATAAGGAGAAGCAGGTCACACCCCATCAGTGTGGAGAGCTGAGCGCAGCAGATTCAGACTATATGCTTTTACCTGCTGCCTACAGAGAGAGCACAGGGGGAGTGTTTGCCTGCCCTGGAAATGAATTGGCATGAAGTAATGAGCGTGCTAAGTGGCTTGCGTATAGCAGAATTGAACCATCTACACGCAGCCACCTGTCAGCCTGCCCCACTTGCCTCTCCAGCACTCAGCTCCACCATATATCAAATTAGATTTTTTATTAGTTTAATGTCATTAATAACCTCTCCCCAGGTAGACGTGAGTTCTTCCCCTCTCAGTCCACTGCAAGAGAAGCATGATCCGCATCCACAGATCATACACACAAATGCAGAAACATACACAATTTTGCGATTTAAACACATTTACAGAACCGCTGAATAAACATCCCATGAATTCTAACATTGTGGTACATCGATTACAAAAAGGCAAAATGAAGTAGATGTAACATTAACAGACAGCTCTAACAGAAAGTCAGCAACTCTGCTGCGACAATAATGTCCTGCCAGAGGCTAGAGCACTGCGCTGAAGTCCCTTGTAGACAGTCGGTGGGGTATAGCATCTTAGCATTCAAGGCCCCGCAGGGTGGCCTTTAAGCCTGGCTGAGCAAGACCCCTCTGTCCTGTCATTCTTCTCTTCAGTTTCAGCTCTCAGTCCTCTGTTCAATCACTATTGACAAGTGGAGAACCAGTTCCCTCTAGGAAAATACCTAGCCTGAGCCAGAAGTGCTAATATAACATTTATCAAAGCATAGGACACGTATGTGTGGTGTCACTTTGTCTGACATGCTAAGAGGCTTGAGATCACATGGTAATTGTTCTGCTTCTCCTTCTGAGATTGTTATTGTTGATCACTGCAAGCTAGCGCTCTTCAAAATCAGTAAAGAGTAGCGAAATCTTAACCTAACCTCTTTACACACACTCATTGTGGACACCTGCATTTTTCATGTTTTTTTTCTTCTTTTTCTAACTCTCCAAGTCAAGAGGTTAGCTGTTGATACACAATTAAGCATTTGCTGAAGTTTTATCTGAAGGTAAGTGCTACTTCAGTGAATGTGGCGGTTTGGGTCATGACAGGTTTGTCTGCTGAAGGGACAAAGAGGCCGCCATGTGGCTTGTCAATGATTTCTTCTTTTTGTGAGTGAATATCAAAATAAAATGTAAGTAACCTGTTATTATTCTGCACTTACGAAGTGGGGTGTAAGTGGATGAAAATTGATCCAGCAAATTGAAAGGGGGGGGGGTTAAGTGTTTTTGCCCTATCGACTCTGACTGAAATGACGGTTATATAAAACACTCATTTCTCTCCCATTAGCAGATGAAGCCACAGCCAAGTATTATTAGAGGGCCACATTGTAGCACTGCTCCAAGACATTTTGTTAGTGCTAATGGCCCTCAGTCCAGAGGAGGGGGGAAAAAAGGAGAAATTTTGGCCCTGCAGTTAAATTGGAGGCCATTTCTCTCTAAATGCGTGCGGTGAAACTGCCGTCACATGTTGTGGATGATCTTCCTAGAAAGGTGAGAAGTCATTTTGATAGGACCTGCCATGTCAGTGCATGAAGCTCAAATGAATGCATTTATGTGTTTTATTCATGGTGGCTGCAAGCACGATGGATTCTTTCTGAATTGTTTGTACACTATCATTACCAAGGGTCACCTCCCAGTCTCACATTAATTGATAGTCTGTCAGTCTTTCAAGTAAAAAGCCTGTCCTACTGCCGTGTGGTAGCATTTGGGATAATGCTGATGGAGTAGTGTTTTTGTTCCAAAGACGCAGCGTGAAACTCAGCAGGAGGGCCATACATTTGATTGTAGTGCGTAACACAACATAGTATATAATTTGCCACCCAATTCATTTCAGTACCATCTGTCTACATTGCAGGACTTGTTGTGGGACTCTGCGATCAGACGTGTGCCGTTATTGGTCGTTGTGGTACCTGCCTTGCCCAAGGGTGCAGCCGTTGAGCTTCATGCAACTGCAGTTCGTGACGATCCCACCCAAAGGACTTCCTGTCACGTGACTACAAAGATAGCCTGTGGATCTATAGAGTGTTACACTCTACTGTCTGCTGACAGCCATAGTGCTTCGCTTTCACTTTCCCTGGCTGTCCATGGTGATAACTTGGAGGCCACTGATGTAAAGCATGTAACAGAAGAAGTTGGCACTGCATTCAGGAAAGCCACAAAGAAGATGGATGCTAAGCTGGTGCCACAGTGTGCTAGGGTGTTCTTCAAGTGCAGCCACTCACTGGCACAGCAGATTGTTAAAGGTATGTCACGGGCTTCACTTGTAACATTACACACACACACATACGTGCATTTAAAGTGATCCAATATGTGCGCCCATTAAGAGGATTTATCCTAAATAGGCTGCTTTGTTAGAAGGAACACGTGTGAGATATACTGCTCTTCTGAGTTAAGCTGCACATCACTGTATTAATGAAAACAAAGTGACTCGCTGTCTCTCTCTGCGCTCTTGTTTCAAAGAAAGTTTGAGCTGACACTGGTTAAGTCAACATAAAGTATTGAAGGAAACCGTCTCTCCTGAGGATCTCAACTCCTTCCTGTGTTTAATTATTATAACTCATTTGTTGTGTCTGCACTGTGTACAGTAACCCAAGCAGCTGGCAGTCTTTTGTCATCATTACACTTTCATACGCTGCCATATTGTCGTCCCAGGATTCTAGGTTCTTGTCAAGACAAACGTGGAGCGGTATTTGTTTTATCCTGAGAGATGTTCTCTCGGAGGGAAAAAGGGCGATGAGCACATCGATCACATAGGCTCAGTTGTCAAGTCATCTCTGAAGCAGTTAATTAACATTTTTGAGTTTGTGCCAAACCAGCCATCTTACTGTCACTTTTAGCTTTGACATAACTCATCACTTTGAGGATGTGAAATTACAGTTACCAGAAATGAATGAGAAAAAGGTTGCTCTGTTGAGAATACGTCTTGATATATGTGTGCCAGCCAAGCAGAGCTGTTTGTTTTTTTACCTAATTATATAATTGCTACTGAACATTGTTTCATGATATACAACTCTTTCCATTTGTTTCTTGTGTCATCCACAACAAAAGGAAAAGCTTGTTTTTCCAGATTTTGTTGTTTTAATAGAAACTGTTAGCCGTGTTACCGGGTCATTTGTGAACTGGAGCAAGCTCAACCTAGATATTTACCCTTGACATGTTTGTTTCTTTGATTATGGACCGCACACACTGCTTTCCTCAAACCATTTACTGACTCATCATTGAGGTAGAATTTGCTCCCGTACAGCACATGCACAACTAAGCCCTGGAAGCTTACCCGTGGGCTTTTTTATGGGTCACAGCCTGTGCTCATTGGGTGATGAATCCAAAAAGTCAAAGGAGGAAAAGTAACACCTCTGGCGCAAGCAGTCACAGTGCTGCAACTGCCGCTGACAGCGGGCAGACAGACACCACTGGAGCAAAATGTGACTGCACACCCCCTCCTTTCTTTGGTTGCGTTAGGATTCACAGTTGATAGACATGACATATGGTTCGAATGAAACCTTTAAACATCTTGTCTCAACTTGTTACTTACGATAGAAAGGTTCCTTCAAAGACAGAACCTCACAACTCAAGAAAATAAATCTTTCTTTTTGATGGACCTAAATAGTCTTATTTTACAACAAAAGAAAAAAATATATAATTAGAAACAAATCCGTTATTTTGCATAATGAGTAACAGAAATTGAATAAAATAAAATGTAGGTAATTTAACAATGTAAGCCTCAGCAGAACTGACAAGAGCTACAGCTGGGCGCGGTAATTCTCTGTGGGTTCATTTTTACAAGAAAACTTTCACATTACAAGAAGTCATGTGGTTTGGCGTTAGCATAGAAAGATTGCTAAAGAGAGGTGTGCAAGCCTTGTGCTCCTCCGGTTCCTCGGCTTCTCTCTTTATTCTCTTCGGACTAAATAAACAATTTTCATGAGCCAACACTTGCTAATTACCACCTCGTTTACCGGTTAATTTGACCAGTTTGGAAGTCAGTGTAGCACAGCTAAAAACCACTGGCTCTGGGCCTTAGCCACGGCTTAAAAGCCCCACAACCCCAGCAGGCATTATCCATTCCACACAGGAAGACCCCTTTTCTTTCCTCCCCACCACAGCCTTCACTGACACCCCTCCTTCTATTCACTTAGGCTTACAATATTTATGTATTAATCGCTTCAAACAAAATGGCTGTTAATGTTTAGCATAAAAGGGTGTTGTGGGCATTAGTAATGTTTTGGTTTTGAAAACAGCCTTTTCAGCTCCCTGTGTGTTTGCTGTGAAGCAGAATAATGACTGGTCCTCTTGGGTAGATGGTTTAGTCTCATCTTATGCTAATTTGATGGCTTTTTGAATCTTACAGCTTCTGTCCACCGAGCCTCACAATGAGGCTCCCCATGTAGCCCCCAAAAGGGGGGCGGGGGGCTAAGAGACCAGGGGAAGGGGATTGGGTATATGATGGGAAGTACTCATCGGACTTTGCGTGAATTTTACAGAAGCTTTTATAGGGACAGGAGGAAAGAGGCACTCTCTCTTTGCTCACTTTTTATCTAAAAAGACCAAAAAAAAAAATCCCCACAAAAAATTGCGTGGTCATTCATGTCACCTTCACCCCCCTCCTGCCTTCCATCCATGCATGTCTGTGCACACAGACACTGAAAGTGACTCTCAAAGAGAGAGCACAATTATTTCCTATCCATTGGTACAAAGATTAAAACATCCTGACATAAAACAGGCTTAGCGCACAAGGTGTGATGAAGGGTATGTTTCTTCTCTTAATAAAACCATCCCCTGTCTGTGATCGCCATAGCTCATTCAGTTGTCAGCTTGCCATCTCTAGAGGATCCCGCTTCCCAGGGTGTGCCACATGCTCTGATAACACATATTTAGGCTTTTAATGCCCCCCCACACAAAAGGCCTATGTTCAGTGGGGGCATTTTAAGCTGTAGTGCATATTAGCTAATTAGGGTGTGTGGGCTCTTTGTAAGGATGTCTGACATGCTGTGTGTGTTTCAAATGAAAGAGAATGGGGATTATTAAATAGTGCAGAACTATTGTAACCTCTGTGTCCTGATTTCTCTTTTTAGAAGTTCATACAGATGTCACAGAGTACTATATAGTACTAGTAGATGTTATTAAAAGAGCACTAGTTTGTTTTTGACCACTCTGATTGAAGGTAAATTTTAAAAAAATTTTTATTTTTGCCAAATATAATTGCTAATGTAACATAAGTAAGGTCTGTGATGCTACACTTACGACAGCGTGGTTCCCAGATGTTTAATTCTACGACCTTGCTGGATTGTAGTGACCACACCCAAGACTCATCCGACGTGCTGCTAAATTAGAAGAAATAAGGCAGGACAGTCAACCATGAGACAGGAACACTTGTGATCAATTAGTGCACAGAGCAGATGAGGGAAGGACCAAAATCCCAGCTGGCTACTGCTACATAGACAGGCTGTCATCAAGAACAGCCTCTGAGACACTCAAAGAATTCTCACATGTCCACTGTTCATCTGTAGCCACACACAAACGCACGCGCACACACACATACACATGCTCTAACAACATGTCTCAGCTCCAGCGAAGCTGAGTGACAGCCCCAACACAGTTTCCTAATATCCCCACTCAACAAGAGTAAAGGATGCAGTCCACTAGATACCCCCAACAAGCTGCTCAATTGTCCAAAAGGGCAAATTGAGACCCCTTTAGCCCCCTGTAGGCCGCATGTGTCTGTGTATGTGTTTGGTCATATGTGTCTCAAAATTTGGGAGGGGTAGCCTAGAGATCAGTCCTTGCTTGACCATATGCTTGCACTGCAGGAAGGTGAATGAAGTGGGGGTGGGCAGCTGCAATCTGCCAAGTATTTAAGAATGCCAATAATTTGTAAATGGGCCGTGTTCCCTGGTCGAAGGGTAAATGTAGCCTCTGTCCTGGGACACCCCCAGTGGGGCATCTACATGAGAACATAATGTTCAACTCCTGCGAAAGTTTTAATGAAACTAATGCTTTTCTTGTCCTCACCCTTTTACCCACCTCCCCAAATCTACTTTTCAGGACTTGAGGAAACTTTAAGAAGCTCAGTAGCAGAGTCCAGTCCATCCATAGCACTGGTTCCAGTCCTGGACTTGCCTGACTCCCAGATCTTCCACCTGTCCTGCTGGCTCAGTTTATAGAATCTCAGCCAGAGTCAACAGCCAGACTGAAGCCATACACAGCTCTGGAATTTAGTGGAGCTTTTCTGGAGGAAGACACTGACAGACTAACACCTAATGACTTACAACAAGACATCAGTGAATGTGGAAAAAGAAAAACGGCGTAACTGCTCATTAATGTTTGACTGTTTTTTTTGTTTTACAGCTCGTTGTTGAAAAGCAAAGCCGTATGCGCCTGCAAGTGGTTTTAACAGTGTGTGGTTTTGAGGATGTTTTTAGTCCACTTCAGACACCAGAATGAAGGCCGGTAATCCCCTTTGTCCTCCACTGGAGACATAGACTGCAACAGCTGTTATTCTACCTCTGAGACAAAGCGTATGGAACTTCCACAACCTAAAGCTGCGTGCCAAACAACAAGAGACTGGAGTTTGCAAAAGGAGACACTGGTAGTGTCTCATTCCATGTAGCGATAAACTGTATCCTCTGATATGTCATTGCTTCTGGTAGAATTTCTTTAAGCACACTAGCTAACAGCCCTCATAAAGGCCACAGCTGAAACCATCTGCTCCACTGCAAACCTATAGATTTACTGTGCGACTGGCTTGTGGCTGTTTTAAGTGCATTAGAATGAGGTGAGAGTTTTTCTCTGTCTCTCGTGCTCTGTGAGATTCAAGGTGTGTTATTATTGTGTAATAGGCAATCAGCACCAAGCACCTGAAAAGATTAGGCCTCTTTATGTTTTCTGTTGATTCTAAGGCTGCCTGGTTAATAGGAGAAAGACGCTACCACACACAGCTGCAGGGCATGTGTGTGTCCTGTGAACGTAAAAGTGTGTGTATAATTGGTGCGGGGGGTTGTCAGTGGACACAGTGTGACAATGCGCAAAGAAAATAACACCATTAACCATTGCTCCTGGAGCTTTTCTTTTCTCAAAGATCATGAACTGTATTGATAATTTGAGTTGGAATACATCTTCACTCCAGCTATTCTCTTCATCGCACATGTGATGGCGGTGGAGTTGAGTGGGCTTATCGATCTTCACCCAACCCATCACGGCGCTGTTTTGATTGTTGTTATCAAAAATTGAACAACAGAGGGGGCCAATAGAGCCTGAAGAATTTTATTGAAGGTTGAAAAAACACAAACAAGCAATTATTCATGAGAGCGAGCCAATCCCCCATAAATACAGAGCGTTTAACTTTCACCTGGTTTTTAAAGGGCCCAACGTCAGGGAATTTTTTTACCTGTCAAATGTGTATCAGTGTTGTTGTTTTTTTTTGTACGCTGATTTTTGTGAGTCAAGTAAATAGCTGTAAATGTCATCCACAAATCTTTCGCTGTATTTTAATGTTGTCCATAAATCTTTAAATATACAAATCTGAATAAAAACAGAGCCAAAGAAGTCTTTCCTATGTCATTTTCCTTTTTTTTTTTAAATATGTGAATTCCAAGCAACATGCTACCAAATCTGTGCTAAACAAACTTGCATGCTCAGCAGTTTTCTGTTTATTGCTTTACAAAGGATATTGAGAAATGTAATTTTATTGTGCTTTGAATCCTCTTTTTGATTGTGAAACAGCGACAGTACAAGGAATTCCCATGAAACAAACTGTTAAAATTCAAGAGTCAGCTTCTCAGTAAATACAGAGGAGCAGAGCCACTGAAATTCTTTGCACGACTACAACTTGTCAATCACGCGCCAAGCATTACATTTCGTCTTTCAGTGGGAATGTTCTCACAGAGACACAGACGAAGCGGCAAGTATATCATCACAAGCCAATGCGATGGCCTATGGCAGACGCACTTCTTTGTGTCCTTACCACTGTGGTGCCTCACAAAATGAATACAGACAGGGTGACATTTATTTTTCAAGAGTGTTTTGTCAAATGTACATTTTCTACCAAGCTGACCTGCAACCATTCTACCAACAAACTGGCTGTTGTGGCTAATATTGTCCTTTGTGCGCAGTGTACCAGCCTCGGGCCCTTGTCATTGTGGCCTTGCACATGGACTTTAACTGTGTGTTTCTTCCTCTAGGCAAACCCCGCTGATGTGTTTGACTCTCTTTCCCCATAGCAGTGGGCTACAGAGCCCAGCTCGGGAGCGGCCTCTCTGCATGAGACGCCTCCTCGTATTGTGGTCTGCTTGCCTCAGTGACTGTGGTTTTGTTTGTTTTCATGTTTGAATCCTTTTCCTTTTGTAATGCATTGTTTTCGTCCCCTGACGCATTGTGAAAGGATGTCTTTATGGTCACAGCTCTGACTTCATGAAACTTTCCTCATGCTCCTGAACTGGGAAGCTGAGACTTGTTATTAAGTGGTGTTTGCTGCCCTCATGTGGTCAGCGTACAAACTGCAATTTAAACGAGTAAGAGCAACCAGTTTCACTCTTTTCCTATTATATCCTCAGTGAAATCATGTGTGAATTTAGCCAAGCAGGAATACAGACAGAATTTGTTTACATTTACATCTTATTTGCAAGATCACTGAAATATTTCTTTCTTTCCCCCCACATTCACATCATATGAAGGTACTGAAATGCTGAATCCATATCTAAACAGTACGGAATGGAGTATCGCTCTTTCCATACTTTTGTGTTTTCATTGACTAATTTATTTACGCTCATGCCCAGTCGACAGGTATTTCAATATACAATAGCAGAAAAAGCACTTGTGAAAGTAATGTGCTTACAACTGGTTCACTCTGGTCATTGTAATAATGAGCCAGCCTGAAAATATCAAACAATATACCAAAGCTGTAACACTAGAACCCCTGAACAGGATGCAGTTAATAACAATCTAGTTACGCCTGTCAGTAAGGCTATGCCTGTTGATTATATTCATTCGTGTCTTAAATATGTCATATTTATCAGTTCTTTGTTAGATAAACAAAATACTAGAAGACTGAAGATGAATGTTAGATCCATAATTTGTTTGAGACACTGTTTTCATAGTTGTACACCACCACAGTAGATTTGAAATGGAAGAATATGTCACTGAAGCACAGGATTCCAGCTTTAATTCAATATTTGTTTGTTTGCAAAGATTATATTAACTATTTAGGAATTTAAGAAATTGATTTTAGTGGCTCAGAAATAATTGGACAATTAACTGACAAGCAGTTTCATGGCTAGGCAAGGCCTGTTCTCTTGTTATTCCATGGTAAATCAAGCAGTTATAATATAAATAAAGCAGAAATATTGACTTTGTATTTCATAATTACCACTGTAATTTTAAATATGAGACCCAGAGAGATTCCAGTTCAAGTAAGGGAGGCCATAATTAGGCTGAAAAATTATTAATAACTAAACAAACTTTAGCCATGGCCAAATAAAATAAAGCAGCTGAGACATACCGAACAACCAGAAAGAATAAATTATTATTATTATTATTATTATTATTATTATTATTGACAACACTCAAGCCACGAGTTGTCCTCGCAATCTTCGGACTGACTGATAGGAACGAAAAATCTTTGTTTCCTACGGTATGTTTTAAGGAGTGAACATGCGTCCTTGCGCTTTTCAGATCTTTAGCAGGAAGGCTAAGACGCTAAAAAATAAATAAGTAAATGCTTTTGTCTTTGGGGCTTCAGACGTCTATATGGAGTACTGTTGATTTACGCTTTTACACAGCTCAGTTGTTAGTTTGTGTACATGTCCCTGCTGTTGGCGTCTTTTGCGAAATTTGACGTTGTTGGTATATTTTCAATTTCATACACACAGGAAAGTGTCACGCATTAGTCATGTCACATGTAAAACAGTGTTCCAGTTATTTGTAATTTTGATTCTTTTTAGTTTGAGTTTGCCACATGTATTGATTGACTGATCTAGTTTGAGTTTATTCATCATTCTCTATTTTAATCTTTAGGTACAGTGAGACCAATGCATTGGTGTGTCCTGTATGTTCAAAAGCTTTTTCATTGCCATACACACTGAAGCAACATCATCTCATCCAATCAGGCACCCCTTCATCTGTAAAGTCTGGAGAGGGCTTTTACACAGGCCTGACTGTGACAAGACTCTGGCATTAGCAGTCATATATGGGGCCTCCTCCGGCTGTCCGAAAAATATGCCTCATGCAAATGATTGCCCAGTGACTCAGGGAAACATTTCTAATGTTGTGGGTCGAGTACTGTGGGAGCAAGCTGATTGTCCAAATGTGGACATCTGCAAGCACTACCCATAATGACTGCTTATTATTTAATAACCTTTGGATTCACTTACACACTCATAACAGACCAAAACAGTTAGAAAGAGGCAGTGAGTCAACTCAGATCTTTCCTGCAATGGCAAATATGAGAATGCACTTGGGACTGCAAAATAACTTTGAAACACCAATGTCATAAATGTCTCAAACCTTCTGCTCACTATCCAAATTACAGACATTTTCTTATTTATACTTGAAAGAAATCCTTCTTTATAAGCCTTTATAACTTATTATTAAAACTATAACCTAATAATAATTTATATCAACAAGAGCAGCAGTACATAAAACACGAAGGCTTGAAACGATTCTGCTGTGGGATCTGTAGAAGATCATTTCAGCTGGAAGTTAATTCGATACGCCATCACAAAATTCATAGGAGTCAAAAAGAATTAGAAAGTCTTCCCCCTGTGCGAAACAGCAATGCTGTGAAAATACCCAATTCAGAAACAATAAAACATTTAATTGAACCCAGTAATGCAGACTCAATTTCCCAGATTATGACTGTGAAACCAGAAGGGTGCAGTGAGTTTTGCAGCGATTACAATGGCTCTCTCCCTCAGGATGTTGCCTTAATCACATCAGGGGAAAGGAGCAGAGGGAAACCTGCCGTGCTACCAGCAAGCAGCGAATTAATGCTCTACATCAGTGCTGAATTTGTAGAAAATGTTTTCCTTCTACATTCAAGCTTCAGATAATTCATACAGGCCCTTTGGCTGTGAGATATGTGGAAAGAGATTTCATCAGAAAAGCCACTTGAGGTTCCACTGCCGCACTCATATGTGGTCTAAATACCACACATGGCAATCGCGTGATATCAACTGACCACACTGGCAAGTTAGCGAGTTTAAATACAAAGGTGGGGGCAGATTTCCCAGCTCACAGAACACTGCTGTGATACGTTTAAAGCCTAAAGACAGAGAATGACACAAATGTTAACACAGATGTGTAATATTAATAAGGTGAACCTGTGAGAAAGGTTTCCAGAGTGACTGTGAAAAATAAATAAAGTCCTAAATCAACACAAAACCCAGGTGGTGTACAGCACAACTGCTTCCACTGTTTTAAGTGTTTTCCGAGTGCCTCTAAATTACAAAGGCATGAGATAGTGCACGCAAGCAGGAAGCCATGTCATTGTCCTATATGTGGAAAAGCATGCAGACAAGCTTCTCATCTGAATACCCACAAAAGAACTCACTGAAAGGGAACTCAACCAAGCCCCTCAACCAGCAGGAGAACATCAGAAAACTGAAAGTGACACATGAAAAGCATTTTTTCTCAGGAATCACTGTTCATATGCCATCACAGAAAAAGTCTGCAAACACCCATGATACACTATCAGATTTTGAAGTTGTCCGTAATGGAATGAATGAAGTATCCTGCAGCACACGTGCAAAATCCATCATTAAAGTAAGTAGCCTTGTTAAGACTAACTCAGAAGGTGTTGTGTCATGTAAAAAAAAGAGAAGCTTCAATTATGCAGAATATGCTCTACAAACTTGGTCACTCATTGTGGGATTAGGTCATACAGGTGTGTTTTATTTAGCAAAATATTCCCACAGAAGGGTAACCTGATACCTCATGAGCAAACATGTAGGCACTGCAACGAAATTCCAAACGGTATCCAAAGTGAAATGAAAAATGCCAGCCTACGTCCAGATAAGTGTATTCAAACATGTATTCATTGTACAGATTTGGATGCCAAATCAAACCAAAGTCACTGTATGCTAGTACTTGTTACAAGTCATTTGCTAATAAAGAGGTAGTTCAGGGCTTGGAGGCCGTGGATGCTGATTGGCTGGCAGATCAAGAGGTAGCCTTGAACGAAGGGTAACGAATCGGGGAAAAAGCAAAGAGAGGCTACATACAATTTTAGCAATTTATTTCCCACTGAACTAGTTGTTGAAGTAGAGAATCAAAAATGCCAGCTCAAGTGTTAAGCATGAGAATAATGACTAAAGGAGTTAGAACTGTTTCAGGTTAGGGTTACTTGGACAGTACTCGTCCTGTGGTTTCAGGTTTTGTTTTTGTGGCAGACAAAAGTATCTGACAACACTTTATTTTGTGTTGTCAGATACAAGGGTTACACACAAGCTGCTTAGTGATGAATTGGTAAATTCAGTGGCTGAGAATCAGATCCAACAAGAAAATGATTGGTGTGCACCACTCAGTGTTTCTGAATGAGACAGGTGCACTGCGAGTTTTCTAAATGAAAAGGATCTTAAGCGGCACATTTGTTCAAATAATATTCAAATGACAGACCATCATTGTGGCATTTGCTTCAAAAAGTTTGTGTCTCTTTCTAAATTCGCAAAGCATTATGCTGTCCACACAGGACAGAGGCCACTTAGGTGTGGCATTTGTGGTCTTCCTTTCCCCCTCCTGCTTGGCAGCACTTTATTCAACATCCTTTGATAAAAAATATCTTCTTTGCGCATGCACATTCACTTGAAAATAGTCTATTTTGTTACGTGTTCCATCCCTTTTTTTAACCAATTATTTTTTCTTGCGTTGTCGCCAAAATAAAAAGCTGATTTAATTTTCCCAGCAGTTTCCATACGCAACAAATACGAAACCAGGGGGAACGGAACGGATTGCAAGCTTTCGTAATTAGGGGACGGTTTGAGGGACGTACCTTTTCAGGAAGTTAGTCGCACACAGCGCGTTTGATTGTGGAGGTACATAACCAGCAGTCCGACGGCAGTTACATTCATGCTGAAATAATAATAATAATAATAAAAAAGGTTAGTGAGCTAAATTCTGGTAACGTTATACCACTGAACTGGAGTTAATATTGAACGATTAACGAGTCAGTTGTGTCTAAATGCTACTAATTAGCTATATCACCTCATTGAGAATGCTAACAGTTACTAATGTCATGTTACTACTTTCTGAACTCGTAACTCTTAATTTGATGTTAATTAAAGTACAGGAAAGTCAGTTAGTTCGTGGTTATGAAACCTCTTAGTTTACTTTTTAACCGAGATTGTGAACTTTCTCAACAGTAAATTACCCTGTATTAGTCCAGCTATCGTATATTTACAAAGGCTCAAGTTGAAAACAGATACTTGTATCAGTCGATACTTTAAAACAAACGATTTCTGCGCTTTTTCTTCTTTTTCTCACAGTCGTCATTTTATTATGGCCACCATGGAGAAAGAAACCCCTGCTAAAAAGGCTGCTACTCCGTCTGTATCCCAGATAAATGCGGAATATGTCACGCAGGTAATCACAGCATTTATTTTCTGCATATGTGGTTCAGTACTGTGTTGTGAAGTTTTTCCATGATGCTGGTATGCTGAAGATAAAAAAAAAAGTGTCCTGATTTTCTTTTGTTGCATTCTTTGTCATGCTAAAAACATAAAGACAGCTTTGCATGGAGATAGGATAGGCCAAATGGCTGTAACTATGGCATATGTTCAATTAACAATTTGTTGCATCTTCCATGTTTATATTTAATACTATGTGTGATTTTTCACATTTCCCCTTTTCAGTTGTCTAACAAATATTGGGCGCCTCATGCAAAGAATAAACTACCTTTTGACCCTAAGGTGAGTTATTTGCGCTTTTGCAATTTAGAGGTGTTGGTATAACTTTTATTAGTGATAACCAGTCACCAGGGCTTTTGGCAAACAGTGTAACATTCAGTGATGAAAATTGCCACAGTTTGTGCTCCATTATAATGCAGTGCTTATAATTTGGATCAAGTTCAAACAAAAATAAAGTAAAGGTTGATATTGGAACTGCTTATTGGCCTAATTGTTATTTTAATCCTTGGTATCAGCCCAGAGTGGGAGCACTGTAAAGATTTGGTCATGTATCTAATAGAGATTGATTTATCATTTATCATATAGTTTCAGATAGTAAGTCAAGTCAGCAAACTACCAAGCGCATGTTTGTTAACGCTAAATTTCTGTGCTTTTATAATGCTTTGAATGTTCTTTGTGGGGGGGTTAGGTGATGGAAGATGTTTACGAGAAGGAGATTCTCAACTCCAAGTAAGTGAATTTTGAACTTTCTTCCCCTATGAAACACTTTTAAAAAAAATATAAAGGACATATTTCACTGTTCATTGTTTTTGAGTTATGCCCATTATATTTTCAGATTTGCCATTAGGAAAATTATGCTGCTTGAATTCAGGTAAGTTATTTTTACTGGATTTTCTTTATGTTATCATTTAAACAATCACTGGAAAAACAGTGATTTGACAACACTACTTGCTACATGGATATTAATTTGTTATTTCTAATATTTCAGCCAATACCTTGAAAACTACCTTTGGGTGAACTACACTCCAGAGGTTTCCAGCAATGCCTACATCATGTCCATTTGTTGCATTGTCAATGAGAAGTTCAGAGAAAATGTTCCAGCCTGGGAGGTAAAAAAAGCAGTAATTTGTTGAAGTTTAGCATAATTATCATTAAATGTTGTCTATATTTGATTGTGTTTGCCACAGCTAATGCAGGAGCTCAGCTTTTTACTTTTTCTATTGTTTGCTGTGTTTCAGGTTTTCAAGAAGGAACCAAGTCATTTTCCATTTTTCTTCAAATGTGTGATGGAAGCCGTTCTGGCAGATGAACAGGCTGGTCTTACTCTGAAGGAACAAACTGTGCTTCTAGTCTTTATGGACCACTGTTTCAACAGTCTGGTGTGTACCACTACACTGATATCTTATAACTAAATATTCAGAGAAGTTAGAGTTATTCTACTACCACAGTGATGTCTGTGTTATTGTGAGTCATCGGTTTATATTTTAAAGACAGTATTTATATATTATAAAATGACATGACTTGTCTATTTAAGCCAGGTTAGTGTCTTAAAATGTAAAGCCAATTACATGATGATTTAAATTAAGACACTTTCTTACACCATAATGGAAGCAATGTCAGCATACACTGAAGAGGTACAAGGTTAAAAAATGTTTGTATATCTCTTGGGAAATAGTTCTACACAACATTTTAATATGGACTTTCTTTACGTCCTAATAGTTTTTAAAAGGTTTTTAAAGAGCCCAGGTGACTATCTCTTGGACTTTCACCGTGATCATAGAATTATGATCACTGACAGGTCAGGTAAACATCACTGATTATCTCTTCATCATGGCACCTGTTAGTGAGAGTGATACGTTAGTGAGCAAGTGAACATTTTGTCCTTATAGTTGATGTGTTAGAAGCAGGAAAATTGGGCAAGCATAAGGATTTTAGCAAGTTTGACAAGGGCCAAATTGTGCTGGCTAGACAACGCTGGCAGAGCATCTCCAAAACTGCAGCTCTTGTGGGATGTTCTCAGTCTGCAGTCGTCAGTATCTATTAAAAGATACAGGGTCATGAGCAGCCAGGGTTCACTGATGCACGTGGGGAGTGAAGGCACCGTGTGGTCTGATCCAACAGTCGAGCTACTGTAGCTGGTTCTGATAGAAACGTGTGAGAATACACAGTCCATCGCAGTTTATTGTGTTTGGGCTCATCAACTGGACAACGGAGCAATGGCATAAGGTGGCCTGGTCTCATGAATCACATTTTCTTTTACATTACATGCATGGCTGGGTGCGTTGCTTACCTAAGGAACACTGGGTACCAGGATGGACTATGGGAAGAAGGCAAGCCAGCAAAGGAAGTGTGATGCTTTGGGCGATGCTCTGTTGGGAAACCTTGGGCTCTGCTATCTGTGTAGATGCTTCTTTGACATGGACCAACTACCCAAGCATTGTTCCAGACCATTTAGGTCCATTCATGAAAACTATGTTCTCTGATGCGTGTGGCCTCTTTCAGCAGGATAATGTGCTCTGTCACAAAGCAAAAATGGTTTAAGAATGGTTTGAGGTGTTGGCTTGGCCTCCATATTCCCTAGATCTCAGTCCAGTTGAGAATCATGTCCAATCCATGGAGGCCCCACCTCATACCCACAGGACCTAAAGAGTCTGTTACTAACATCTTGGTCCAAAATACCACAGCACACCTTCAGGGGTCTAGTGGAGTCCATGCCTCAACAGGTCAGGTCTGTTTTGGCAGCAAAAGGGGTACCAACACAATATTAGGCAGGTGGTCATGATGTTATGCCTGATGTACTGGTACTGGAAAGATAAGTAAGAATTAATGCAATTATCTTTACTGTCCACTAGATGGCAATAATAGACAGGACAAGTCAATTTGGGTGATCTCCATCTGTATCCTCTGCAGTTGCATTAAACCACAGGCAAGCACTGCGGATGTTTCACTTAAAATGTGCTGTGATAGCCTGCTGCCCTTTGATTGTATCCCATAAAGGCCTCTAAATAATTTAGTTGGAGACTCCTACTAGGGATTGAAGTATAATATATTTTTTTAAGTATAATGCACAAAGCATTTTGACAACCCCCACCTCTCACACTTAATCTTCCCTCATTTTTTTTCTTTCTCTCTCTCTGCACTTTCCTCCCAGGAGGTAGATTTGATCAGAGAGCAGGTGCAGCAGCTCATCTCTCTGCCAATGTGGATGTGCCTCTTACCAGTAAGATGTCAAACTATTATCGTAATTAAGAAGCTGTGGTGTTTATTGGCACACCAAGTAATGTTTGATAATTCTAAAGGAATGAATTGCTTCCTTGCTATGAGACTAATCCCTCTTTACACTCATTTGTTACTCATTTGTTTCTGTGATTTTTACAGTCCAGACTCCAGCACGAGCTGAAGAAAGTTCCAAAGCTGCAGAAGTTCTGGAATCTAATCAAAAAGAAATCTGATAAAATGGATGCTGACACAGCTGAGCAGTAATGATATTTGTGTTCAAAGAAATCTATACAGATTTAGAGAATCTGTTTCTAGGTTGTTCTGATTTACTTTCTTCGTGTTTCCTCAGGGCAAAGAAGGAGAGGACCTTCCTCTCGGCTCTCATTAAAAAGTTTCACGGAGTTCTTGCGTCAATTCCACCAACAGGTAAAAAAATGCTTGTATATCTCTTGGGAAATAGCTCTACACAACAATTTAATAAGGACTTTCTTTACGTCCTAATAGTTTTTAGAAGGTTTTTATAGGGTCTAGGTGACTATCTCTTGGACTTTCACCGTAAATAATTGGTCAGATCCATAAATCTCAAAAACATAAATGTGTTTAAGCATTCTCTTTGTAAAATTAACAGATACATCTGTGTGCATGGCCCTCTTTTATAAAGCTTAGTCATAGTAAGATTGTACTCACATGCACAAGCTTTATTTCCACTCTGGTATTTATCCATAAATATACACTCCTTTACTTAATCATTTGCATAATTAAATGCTGTTTGCACCTCGAGCTATTAGACACAGCAGTGAATTCCACAGCAAACAGAAGTGCTTTTTCACTGTAAGTGTAACTAAGAGACGGAGATGTTGGAGAAAAAGAAATGTGTTCTGTTTATTGAATCATGGTTTAAAGTAAAACTGCTGATCTGAGAAATGCAAGCCAGATGAAAAAGTGGACTTGATTTGCTATACAAATATGAAAATAGAATAGAATAGAATAGAATTCAACTTTATTGTCATTGCACATGCACAGGTACAGGGCAACGAAATGCAGTTTGCATCCATCCAGAAGTGCTTTAGTGATATAGATATATTACAATATATATTAGCAATAATATAGATATGAGTATATTACAGAAATGGGTCTATTATGGTATGTTATAATGTACACGGTATGAAGTATGTTGTGAATATTCTATAACTATAAGTATGTACAGGCTGTAGTGAGTACAAGCTATGTACAGGATATGAACAGGATATAAATATGAAAAACTATACAGAATATGAAATAAATAACTTTACAGAATCTGGGATATACAGCTATACAGAAATGGGAACTATGCAAGTTGTAAACAGTTGTAGGATTAAAGATTATCGAATGTACAGAATGATTATTTACACAGAGCTATACAGTAGTGCAGTTAAGATAAGTGAGGGTGTAGATAGTTTCTACAGAGGCTATATAAAGTGCTGGTGGTTGTGAGTGGTGGTTCAGTCCATGTTATTATTGTGTTTGAGGGTACAGTTGTCCATTGTGGGTGTGTGTATGTTCAGTCCATGAGTTTAACGTGGGTCAGATGTCAGGAGGCAGAGTTCAGGAGTCTGACAGCTGTGGGGAAGAAGCTGTTCCGGTACCTGGTGGTCTTAGTCCGGAGGCTCCTGTGGCGCCTCCCAGAGGGCAGGAGGGTGAAGAGTCCATGTGATGGGTGACTGGGGTCTTTGATGATTTTCCCAGCCCTTTTCAGACACCGCTTCCTGTAGATGTCTTTTATGGCAGGAAGTGGTGCTCCGGCGATGCGCTGGGCAGTTTTCACGACCCTCTGCAACGCCTTCCGGTCCGAGGCAGAGCAGTTCCCGTACCAGACTGTTATACAGTTGGTCAGGATGCTCTCGATGGTGCAGTGATGGAAGTTCACCAGGATGTCTGAGGACAGGTGGTTCTTCCTCAGAGTCCTCAAGAAGAAGAGGCGCTGGTGAGCCTTCTTGACCAGCTTGGAGCAGTTGGTCGTCCAGGTGAGATCCTCGGAGATGTGGACTCCCAGGAACTTGAAGCTGCTCACACGCTCCACAGCCGTCCCCTTAATGTGGATGGGTGGATGTGGGTCAGCATTCCTCCTGTAGTCCACGATGAGCTCCTTGGTCTTCTCGGTGTTAAGCAGCAGGTTGTTTCTGTCGCACCACTCAGCCAGACGATCCACCTCCTCCCTGTAGGCGGCCTCATCGTTGTCACTGATGAGGCCAATCACCGTGGTGTCATCTGCAAACTTAATGATGGTGTTGGAACCATCAGCAGGTCTGCAGTCGTGGGTGAAGAGGGAGTAGAGAAAAGGGCTCATCACACAGCCTTGTGGTACACCGGTGTTCATTGTGATGGTAGATGAGCAGCGGTTATCCAGCCGGACATGTTGGGGGCGGTTGGTCAGGAAGTCCAGTAACCATTTGCAGATGAGGGAACTGATACCCAGGTCTGTCAGTTTCCTGATGAGTTGTGAGGGGTGGATTGTATTGAATGCTGAACTGAAGTCTATAAACAGCATTCTGGCGTAGGTGTTGTTGTTGTCCAGGTGTGAGAGGACAGAGTGCAGTGCGATGGAGACTGCATCCTCTGTACTCCTGTTCCGGCGGTATGCGAATTGGTGGGGGTCCAGGGTGGGGGGGAGACAGGATTTGAAGTGTGCTAGGACCAGTCGCTCTAAGCACTTAGTGATGATGGGGGTGAGTGCTACTGGGCGGTAATCATTGAGGCAAGATGGGTTGGAGTTTTTGGGTATCGGGACGATGGAGGTGGATTTGAAGCAGGCCGGTACCACAGCGTAGGCCAAGGACAGATTGAATATGTCTGTGAGCACTCCTGCAAGCTCCCCAGAACACGCTCTGAGAACACGCCCGGGGATGAAAAAATTACATTTCTTTATAAATACGAGAAC
This sequence comes from Aulonocara sp. 'chitande type north' Nkhata Bay, assembly GCF_057382095.1. Lineage (NCBI taxonomy): Eukaryota > Metazoa > Chordata > Actinopteri > Cichliformes > Cichlidae > Aulonocara > Aulonocara sp. 'chitande type north' Nkhata Bay. The sequence continues at coordinate 24,826,378 of NC_141362.1, read as the reverse complement.
CCCGTGGTACGATATTGTCACAATTCATTACTCATGATATTTTTGTTATTTTTGTTGCAAAATGAAATTGCCAAGCATGCCGACACTGTCACTAAAACCTGCCATAAATGTTGCCAAAGTTGGAGTCGGTCTGCAGTTGAATGGGGGTCAAGTTGTCAGTTGCATGCAGTAACTGGAAAATCACAAATCGCATATCTGTTGCTTTTTGCATCGACATAAATTCCCATTTAACTGTTACTTTTGTGCTTACGAAACCTTTTGTTCTATTAGCAGCATAACCAGAATACAACCAGCTTGCAGCCGGTTGAGCTGAGTTCCCTTGAGTTGTGCTCACTGACAAAAACTCATTAAGACTGGCAGTGTCAAGCTGATTTGTCTACATTTATCAACTAAATAGCAATTATTTGCAAACCTTTGACAATCTAGGACGTGACCAGTGTTGGATGGTTTTTCAGTTGAGCTGATTTAATTAAGTTTGCTAAGCTAACTCAAGATGGTGGTGCATGAGATGAGCCCTTTTGTTTGCTATTAGCAGTGTTTTAATTCATTTAATAAAATATTGAAAATTTGGTGTTAATACAATGTTGCCACAAAGAAAATGCGATTCTATGCTGTATCGGTGCGTGTGAAAAGCAGAAATGGCTAATTTGACACAACATAATGCATTATGTTTTCCAGCTATCCTTTCTTCTCTCTCTTTCTTCTCTCTTGCCTTGATGCAGTTTTTAAGAAGAACAGATGAGATTTTAGTGCTTAAAGGTCAAGGTCATCATGACCTCCAATGCATGAATATGCTGACTATAATGAAATTCCACACAAAAGTCTAATAAGATAAAATGGTCAACTAATGCTTTTTTTATACCCAAAAAGGTCAAAGGTCACTATGACACCGTAATGTTCTGCACAAACACCCTTCTAGTTTTTACAGAATGCCATATCTCAGGAGCAGGAGTGAAATTTGTGAGAATATTTAACATTTGATTAGATACTGGATTGTCTTCATATAATCTCTGTGTGTTATATGAGTCTGGATAGAAATGGATGTAAACTGTTGCCAGTTGCAGCACGCCTATTCTTTCTTTTCGAGTCGTGCAGCTGCCCAAGGAGGATGTGCTCCAGCTGCCACACAGCCAACGGCGCTCACCGCTATGTTGTAATGCAGGCCGACACACAGGCCCCCCACCTGAATGCTAAAAACAGAATGTGTGTATTTGTGTGTTTAGATAGAATCAAACCTGACAGATTAGATCAGAATCTAAAACCCAGTAGGATCCACATCACTCCAATACTTACTGCATGGCTCAACTTCTAAGTGTACACACACACTTACACACCAGCATGCCTAATGAGAGCTGGGGACCCAACATGCTGCTGTGCGAGCCGTGCAGCATCTCGTAGCGAGGCTCACACACTCAGCATGGCACTTTGGCGTTGTCCATATGCGTTTGCTGTCCTCGTGTCCTTGTTGAAAACTACACATCGCCCTCTACAAAGCAACATCTAATATTTCCTGTCTTTTTTGGGTTTGTCTATTCATCATATTTTATCTTTTGCTGTGAATGTGGATTTCCTGAGCCAAAGTTATAACCTGAATTATGCCCTCTTATTTTCCACAGGGCCTGTACCCATGGACCAAGTGCATTACTGCGAGAGATTCATAGAACTCATGATTGATTTGGAGGTAAAGCACAACCTTCTTAATCATACATTTCTCAGCCATGTTAATTTTTTATTTATGTTGAGAGATAATGCATTCATTCTTAGACTTGTTTCTATGGGACTTTCAGTACATGTTTGGGGACATCCAATTCCCTTTTTAGAAAAATGATGTTTGAAGGAACAATTTATTTAAAATATCCTTGTTTTGTTTTGGGGGGATATTTTTGGTTTGTTGGTGTCTTTAAATTTATAACAGATTGCAGATTTGAATTTATTTTCCAATGTCTGTTTTCTGTTCTTAATTTAACTCCCGTGTGCTCGACTGTTGCCTGGAAACTTGAGGAAAAGGTCTTGTAGGTGAGAGATAGTTATTTAAAAGTGTCAGTTTCTTTCGGCTGTGAGCTGCAGCGTTATTAGATGTGAGATCTACAAAAAAAAATGTACTCCACCAAATCTCAATGAAAATCATGGTGTACTATTTGCAGCTGTTTTTTTTTTTCTTCATATTTTGAGGCGGGGGAAGCTTCTCCTGGAGAAAAAGTAAAAACTAAGAAAACTTTATTTAGTTGCCGTAGATGCCATGCAATAGAGTGTATTCAACTGTGGAAATCACGATGCGTTTTTGTCACAGAGTCAGGTTTTTTTTTTTTTGGGGGGGGGTTTTTTAAGGTGATGAAATAGCTTTTAAAGATAAGAAATATTTTTGATGTATCCATTTTTTAAAAGAAATAATGAAGTGACGCAGAACTTCACATAATTATTTAATTCCTGACTAATGAAGGTGGTGTTAAGACACAGTGTCACGTAAGATTTTTACGCCTCCTGACTGGGCAGACCTGCTGTTACTAGTGAGTGAGCACAATGGATGTCATCTGGCCCTCTGCTGACAGGCTGGCCTTGCTGTTTCTGGCAGTGGCTACTAGCTGGCCAGTTGACTGTCCCTAGACTCATCTCCTGTCCTTCAGCACTATCATTGTACAAAGACTCAGTTGCCTGAAATCCATACTTCTACTCTCTGATGACAATATGAAAATGATTGCAGAGAAAAATACACCTATTATCAAGCCAGTTCTGTGTTGACTGTCAGAACCGTGTTGAGATCAGAGATTGCTGTTGCATATAAAGGGTATCTGTTCTTTCTCTCTTTAGGTCTTACTCTTACTCCAGCACATGCTGCCTTGAACATCACTTTTCCATGATTGATATAGATATTTTGTTTGTGTTTTGCCTCACAGTTTTGTATTTCATATTTGGTTTCACATTAGTGTTCATTTTTCCCCTTTGCAGCACTCTTTATAGTGTGAATCTGTATGCTCTAGTCACTCTCTCACTCAAAAGTGTTCTTTGTTATATTCTCACCAAAGCAGGTCTGTTATCTCATTTTGACAGGTCTCCTCTGTTCTTGCCTTTATGTCATGTTCCTGTGCTGCAAGCATCAACCACATAAATAATGAATATAGACGAGAGTTAGACAGTTTTTGCCATATTGTCTTCACATCTTTCTGTCAGAAAGCGAAAAATAAGACAAACTGTCTTATGTTGAAAAATAACCTCAAGACGAAAAAACAGCAATCAATAAGATGCCTTGATAATCACGATGCTGAAAAATATGGTTGTTCGCAAACCAGTAAAGTTTAGTTTAGTGTGGTTTACTTTGTTATCGTTTGGAGGTGAGGATTTATTTCCACAAACATGGTTTCATGTGTGTATAGGCACTGCTGCCCACCAGGCGTTGGTTCAATACAGTGCTGGATGACTCTCATTTGGTGGTCAGATGTCACCTCTCCAGCCTCACAAAAAGAGAGAAGGAGGGGCATCTCTTCTGTCAGGTACAAAAATAAGCAAATATGCATTAAAACTTGTCAATGACAATATTCATGTTCACAAAGAATTAATTGTTATTTCCTCATCTTTCTAGTTGCTGGACATGTTGAAGTTCTACACTGGTTTTGAAATCAATGATCAGACAGGAAATGCACTGACTCAGAAAGAGATGACCACTTTGCACTATGACAGAATCACCTCACTGCAGGTAAGAATTATATAAAATGATTTTCAGATATATGATTTCATTTGCATAAACTATATGGATAAAAGTACTGGGCCAGCTACACAGCAGGAGCTGTAGGTGTAATGCTTTGAAGCTTCCAGCACACAGTGCTGATGTTAATACCAGTGGTGGTTTAGAGCTGTTGAGTTATTGAGTCTATTGGCGTACTTTTATGCACCTCAGCACTCTGGAACCCCGCTCGGTAACTTCATGTGGACTGCTGCTTCATGGCTAAGTTACGGTGTTTCCTAAATGCAGTAATACTACTTACAGTTGAATATCGAATATCAAAGAGGGAAAAAACTTGTTGCAGGGGTAATATAATACTACATACAAATGGATGCACGGTTAGGTGCTTGAGTTATACACCTGTGGTAATGGGACTGAAAAAAACAGAATTCCATGTAATGTAATGGAATACTTTTGATTTTCCAGCATGCCTCATAAGCATCTTTAGTTTTATATATCAAAGTAACTGTTGCAGAGAGAAATGTATGTACCAGAGTATCAGATCATTTTTTTTCATAGTTGTAATAAGAAATGAACTCTTTCCTCATCTTATGCTGAATGTGAATATAATGACTGAATAAATAAGAATGAATGTAAAGTATTCAGGACTGTTGATTTTTCTATATATATCTTTATAAATCACATTTTCAGTAACTATCTCAAGAAACTATTTCATGGAAAAAACAGTTATGTATTATAATGGTGATGTGTATCTAGACATCAGTGTCTCATAGCACTGCTTATTGGGTTCTGTCTTGCAGAGGGCAGCCTTTGCTCATTTCCCAGAGTTGCACGACTTTGCTTTATCCAGTGTCGCATCAGTAGACACCCGAGAATCCTTGACCAAACACTTTGGGCATCTCAGGTAATTAAAATCATTTAAAACAAGTAGCATGTTGTAAATGATGTGATGGGAGGATATGCATCATAACTGCTAAATTAGCTAGCAATGGAACATTGCTTTAGCTGGCATGATTGCTAATGTGTAAATATTTTGCATGTTTATTAGAGGCTTTCTGTGTTCATCATTCTGCCTTATTTTCAAGTACCTTTTGACCTCGAAAGCTCAAATTCTCCGCGTATAGGTCCAAAAGAATCAGCTCCTAGCGTATTGCTACCATGTTCAGAGGTTCTCCTGAACACCATAAAGTACAAGTTACAATTGAAACAAAGAAGGAAAAAAATGTAATAATAATGAGCAATATAGTAGGATTTTTGCTTACACAACAATCCCACCAGCTGAGGCCCATGTCCATGATTATCTTGCTCCTGTGTTGTAATATAGCAGCTCCACCATTGCTGTCTGACTTCCTGCTAAATGGCAGCTAGTGAACCCTTGAACAGGCAGCTGGTACCAGCCGGAGAGAGAGGCACGCCTCATTAATCTAATCGATTTGCAGTGGCTTGAGAATAAACTCTTGGAACAGCTGTGTTTGTCAGATCATATTAGCTTGCCAAGGAGCCAAAAAGCACCCTCACTTTGATGAACTGGCCTGTGTGTGTGTTTTCACTTGTTCACATGTATATGAGAGTGAAAAGAAACCGATTCATTAGTAATTTGTAATTACTTTAAGATTTTATCTTTCTTGAAGTTGACATTTTCAAATTACTGACCAAAACTTTTTTTAAGGTCTTTGTGTTTGGCTCGGCTTTATTCTATTTCACCAAGTGATTACTATTTTGTTTTTACTGTATGGAAGTTCTTTATTTGTGATAGTTGTTTAAACAACTCAAAATTAGTCTTAGCTGGCAATGTCTCCATATACATATTTCTTTCCACATCAGTGGTGGATTATAAAAGCTTAAACCCCATATTAAATTTCTTTGAATCAGGCAAAGGGATATGAGCCGAGCTGAGCTGAATCAGGTAAAGACTTAGCTGAACCATTTTGTGCATTTCTAGGAGCAGGAGCTCTGCTCCATTTTTCCATAGAATTAAGGTTTTGAATATAGCAGGACGGCATTGTTCACTGCTCCACAACTGTCACCAAAGCAGCTCCTGGGTTACTCCAAATATACGATCAGATTTAACGAGGCACTTTTCATCCAAACAACTCCTGCTAATGCCAGTTTTTTCCAGCAGTACTACCCATGGGCTAAGCTCCCAGTCACCTGCCGCTCTGAATTTATCCACTAAGTCCCCAAAACACACAAAAGCTAGCTAGCCCACACTTATACACACCCATACTATTACATATATACGCAAACACAAATAAACACTTTTTTTCAGGTATGTGACAACAGGTGAAGTGCCATTTGTGGCCATAAATGAACTGAATGATATTGAATTCAAACAGAAAAGAATCCTAATTGTGACAAATGTTAACCTACACTGCACAGCATATTAAAATAAGGAGTGTGATTGGTGCTCTGGATTATAGTCACTGTGGAGATGTTTGTACAGATGTTTAGATCCTTTTTATCTGTTTTTTTGTTTTTTTTTGTTTTGTTTTGCCTCTGGGACAGCTATGACCAGTTGCATTATGGTTTTAAGTAGTTCAACCATCAGTACCACCTATCCCTGTGAATGTAATATCTCCACAAAATGTGATGGAAATTCTTGAAATTAGTTGTTATTGGTCAAAAGTCAAGGTCACACAACACATTTTTGGCAGTAACATGAGAATTCTTAGGTTTTTTTCCCCCAAAATCTCGCTCAGAAAAGTGTGTAGACATGATATATAGTAAACTTTAGAAAAACTCCTGTTATGCCCCCCCCCCAATCTGCATTTCTTATAGTAAGTTGTTGTGCTGCGTTTATTTTGTTGCTAGGGGAAGGAATGTCCACATGATCCATGGCAGGACATCCAGTGGGCCACCAAACTGCATCATTGGCAGAATTGCCACCCCACTGCTCGAGCGTGGCATCACAAGTAGCAAAATGCATGCACATACACGGCTACAGTTGGTCAGTCCACGTGTGGCTGCCCAGGCCTGTCAAAGTGTGTCCAGACCTTGTCCCTTGTTGGGCACCAGACCCTGTCTGTGTCACAGTGTGTCAGCCTGATTAAAATAGGTTGTATGCAGAGAGCCACACCTCAGCCTTCCAAAGCGGAGATGGGCTTTGATTTTCATAATCCTGTCTCATCAGTGCAGCTCGACCCCTCAACATACATGCTGACAGAGCAGGAATGCAGTGTCAAAGCAAACAGAAGCATTTTGTGCCACAGTGCTAATAAGCACTAATAAGACTTTGATGAGGCTCCTATTCTAACACGTTTACAATGTTACCATTTAGTGGATTGAAAACCATCCATGAGTGCCAAAAAATAAATAAATACTAATTTGGAATTGTCAGACCACAGGACAGTTTTCCACTTCACCTCATTTTGAAAAAGTCTGTTCTACTGTAACAAAAGGTGGCAGCATTTCTTTGTCTTGTTTATATTAGATTTTTCTCTGCATCATAGACTTTGCAGTTTCTGCACATTTACTCATGCAGTTAATGACACTGACAATTGTTGTAGGAGCATACCCAAGCACATGGAGGGATTCCACTGCAGAATGGTGTCTTATTTTAAGTAATGCAAGATCATGGCATTTCAGTATTGTGCAAGGTAGATTATAAAATCACTAATGTCTTTGCAGCTGTATATTAATAAACACAATTAATTGTTGAGGATTTTCCCCAACACTGTTGCACCTCTCTCCATCTTCTGAAATATTATCTTTGTACTTCTTTGAATAAAACAGGGATTTGTGTAGATTGTATATAGATGTTGGACAAATAATAGTAAGAATGTATTCTTAATTGAGAAATCCTATGGTTGGTATTCTTATAATCTTTATCACTCGAGTCTTTACCAAACATTAGACAGGATTTAGTTAATATTTACTTATTGTCATACCTGCTCTAGACAGAAGTGTTGCTTCTTTTTCTGATTTTTCTGTCTCTGTAGTCCCAATATGCTCCACAAGGTGGCCTCTTATTTGTGCCTGCTGCCTGAACTGCCTGAAGGGCAAGACACCACTATTGAGAAAGCGGTTCTGCTTGAGTTGCTGGTAAGTGCACTGTTGGGTTTACTGGGTTATGTATGTGAGCATATCAGTGTTTTTTTTGTTTCATTTTGTTTGTTTTAATGACATGTTTCTTGAAATTTAAAAAATAAAATATTAAAATATTTATTCCAGGATTTGTAGGCAATGGTTAACGCCTGAGACTTTAAATTAACCCTTTAAATAAACCTATACATCAGGCATTGGTTATATGGCAACTGAGAATATAAAAGATGTATCACTGGTGTTTATAAACAGTTATTTTACAAAACATTCACTGGTCATTTGGCAATACCGTATACTAGGATTGGATTTTACATTTTAAAATAATTAATCTCATTAACTTCAAATACATATTTGTCTCTCCAATACACACTTAACTGTTCGTGGCAGACCTCTTCATCAAAGTGGTTATTTCAAAGCACAATTACACATAAGACGTGACGGAGAAGAGCTGTGTCTTATTTATCTGAGTCAATTTTTGCAGGAGACTCTTTGAGGGCTTTCATTTGTGTGTGCATGAAGTTACGCCCTAAAACCAACATCCTTGCACAGATAGATTAAAAAACAAGTGTTTGCAGGACTGTAAGCTACAGCAAAACAGTTGACTGAACACAGTCATTACAGACAGCATATAGGATGAACCAGTTATAAGGATAGCAGATGACAGCATTTTTTTTACAGTTTATTTTATTGTTGATATTATTTGTCCTCCCTTTATGTCAAGGAAACAAATAAATCCTTAGTATAAGTAACTGTTTTAAATTGTTTCAGCTCTGCATCACATCTTCAGACATCTACTCAGTGCAAAATGTTTCTGACACATCAGATAAACATCAGACATCTGTAAACATTGTGTTATTTGCATGGCCAAGCAGCTCCTGTAGGTGTAGGTGGCACAGTACTCTTTTTCCATATAGTGTAGATAAATGAGGCACAGAGAATCAAGAGTTCAACAGAAAAAAAACCCATTTAATTTGAAAAATGAAACTATATTAAAGGCCTATAACTTTATGTCTAAAGGAGGAAGTAAGATTCCTAAACATTGGGCCGATAGGGCAGTGCAGCATTTGCTTATTGACATCTTCTCTCCAAACATGTTCTCAGTGTCATTTTTCTCTCTTGCTGTTTGCCATCCACGTACAGGTGTCTTGTCATGAGCGCAGAATCTCTCAGATTGAGCAACTTAACCAGATGCCCCTTTATCCAACGGAGAAGATAATCTGGGATGAGAACATTGTGCCAACAGAGTATTACTCAGGAGAAGGTGTGTATTATAAATGAATGTGTGAATTGTTACTGAGTTAGTATGTCTGTGCATGTATCTATGTGAGTTGACATGAAATAGAATACATGCTACTATATCTGTCTAATCTGTGCCTCATATTTGCATATACTAAATATATACCCACATTCTGTGATATTCTGTTATATATGCAGTGTTATAACACAAGGTCTCACAGACGTTTACATCTGAACATGCAGACATCAGTTATTAGTTTTGTTCTGTCTTTTCAGGTTGTTTGGCTCTACCAAAGCTAAATCTCCAGTTCCTGACACTCCACGACTACCTGCTGAGGAACTTTAACCTCTTTCGTCTGGAGTCCACCTATGAGATCAGACAGGACATAGAAGATGTGATTTGGCGCATGAAACCATGGTGAGATGTCATCAATTTTGTTGGCAGCACAGAACACTTAATCTATAGTGCCTTATTGTTTTCTTGATTAAAATATGCAAACATCATTGAAAAAGTAATAGAAAGACATAGTTTGAAAAAGGAATGATAAACATTGGTGTTTCTTTTAATGCAAAAATGAAGCATTAAATAATCTATAGCATACTTTGTGTTTTTAGGTTAATTAATGAAGAATTGTATCCTCTGTCTACCTGTCACGTGGTGGCGCAGCACATTGACAATAATTTATGGCATTTGGTTCACCACATTTTAAAACCCATTGCTTAACATAATAAGTGCTCCCATTATGTCAAGTGATGTAGCAACTTGCTTGTTGTTCCTGCAGAAGTAACTAAGTAAGCAGTAGTGCCATGTGTTGCCCTAAATCCAGCTGATTTCCATTCTTGACAACAGCCCACAGCACTTGTCTTAAGTTCTTGTTGTGTTTGTCTTTCTAACAGGCAGTCAGAGTATGGTGGAGTGGTGTTTGGAGGCTGGGCGAGGATGGCTCAGCCAATCACCTCTTTTTCCATAGTTGAGGTTGCCAAGCCCAACATCGGAGAGAGCTGGCCTGCTCGTGTTCGCGCAGATGTGACTATCAACCTCAATGTACAAGACCATATCAAGCATGAGTGGGAAGGTAAAAGTAGCGGACCATTATAAAGTCAAACAAACTGATTATGAAATTGACCCTATTTCAATAGATTAACTACACATTCCATATTACCTTGGTATACTTTTAGTTTTCCTGTTTTTCCCCTCTGTACAGTTCTACAGGGGTTTATAATCACCATAAAGTCTTCCTGTACTGCTGTTTTCTATCCTGTCAGGCTCATGACCCTTTTTTCTGACTTTACCACAGAGCGTTTGTTTTATTTCCTGGTCATTTTTCTTACTATCTCTCAGTGTGGTTGATGAGGCAGCTATAGATAATGTCAACAGGAGCTTGACAGTTGTGATTCACAGGGAACATAAAACACACACCGAGGCCTCTGACTGGCTCTTTGCTATAGCTTTCCGGAAAAAGATGCCAGCTCAATGTTCCTAAGTAAATGTATGCCAGTGCATTTGGATTGATTACTAGCGAAAATGAATGCTATAGGGGGAAAAAAGTAATCGCTATATTTCTAAAAAGGTGATTTTCTGCTGGATTTAAAAAAAGCAAAATATATATATATATCACAAACTGAAAACTCTGTTCTCTCTAAAACTACTTTTATAGTTTTATTTATATTTTGTATTTCAGTAAGTGTTAGATATTACATCCATTCTTTACTTCCAGTAGCTCTTTCCCTAGAGCTTCAGGTTTTAATGATCAGGCAAATGTTGACATGGTGGTTCATCTTCTTCCCCCACCATACTACATTCTCCCATCTTTTATCTCTAAGTCATTTCCTTTCCTCTTTTTGCTATAAGTCTAACACCCATAAACCTTTTTCCCCCCCTGCAGGTCTGCGGAAACATGATGTTTGCTTTCTGATCACGGTGCGCCCCATGCTGCTCTACGGCACACGTTTTGACCGGCGTCAGTCATTTGTGGATCAGACTGGCCTTGTGTATGTGAGAGGCTGTGAGGTGCAGGGTATGCTGGATGACAAGGGGCGTGTCATCGAGGAAGGTATGCTCATATGTGTTTGCGCCTGTATACGTAGGCTCACACACACACAGCAGTGACACCTGACATCCATCCACCTATCAGATCTGTACACCGTCAGCCCTAGCAGCTAATCCTCAGGAGAGGGTCAGACTGGTGTTGTCATGGTGACTGTCACTGTGAAACCTGGCCTTTTTCACCTTAAGACTTCATTAACCTGTGGTCAACAATGACACCTGAGAGCTGCTGGCTCTCCTCTTTGTTCTACTTATTGGATTTAACTGAAGGGCTTGCTCTGGTTTGCTTTATCTATAAGAGGGCACTTAATGTACTTGTCCTGCAGAATTAAGTAATGTGGTACATAAGCTACAATCACCTTAGATGAAAGTATTGCCAACAGCAGCAGATTGTGAAATTAAAAAAAAACATTTCTGCAACAGTCCTTAAAGTAATCTTGGCTGATTCCGTTTTTGGTTGCAAGTGTGGGAGTCAGAACATGTGTACATGTGTTGAAACATCCTTCCCTTATTCTTTCATGACGTTTTATATATGCAGAGGGGAATGGCTTTAGAAATAGACATGCTGGGGAACATGTCCTGCCAATGTTGGCTTGTTTAAACTTTCAGCTTCCCAACAGGGATAAGTGGTACTTTGGCTTGCTGTGTGGAGGGGAGATGTCACATAAATCACTGGGCATTTGGTGAATGTACGGGGGGGGGGACACAGGGCAACGTGTGCATTTTGGGACACTCGTAGCTAACTGACATACCATTTTATAAAACTGCTCAAGTGTAGAACATTTATATGAGCTACGATGGTTTAAATGTATTTTTAATGACTTGAACAATGTATGTCCCTTTATATTAAGTATTGAGTTAATCCCACCTTTTAATAACTGACAACTTAATACAAAGGCATAAATATATTTCATAACAGCTGAGACACCTTACTCCAGCTCGCTACATTGTTACTGAATAGTGTGGAGGGTGTAGCTTCCACTCTTAAGCTATCACCACACTCATTTTGGTAAGGTGGATTTTATTGATCCCCACATAACTGTGCACATTTGCACATGGGAACACATGTCAGAATTGGAGTGGATTGGTTTCTGCTATGTGCCCTGCAGCTCCACACAGATTCTATTTAGAAATCTGTGATAGCTGCACACTGCACCACACAGGCCCCCTAATGGGAATAGGCCTAAAGCCCATGGCCAGTCAATCAAGTGTAATGTAATTCCTCTTCCTGAGAAGGCATTGAAAGTCTTAGCTCTTTTTAAAGGGTTTTATTTTTTAATTTGAGAATATATGAGTTTAATTACTTTGACTTGCTCACAGTGACTCACTTAACATTGATCTTTATTCTTTTTCTCTGTCCTTAGTTTTACTTTCCTGTGTTTAGGATTAGGATAAAACTTTCTAACAATGTTTCTAAAATGCTACACTGTTTCTGATTTTTTTTAAGGTTATTTTTTTCATTATTTCATTGCTATAATAAATAATCCTTGGTACTTTGGTTTAGGTCCTGAACCAAAGCCCAAGCTGCGTGGAGATGTCAGAACATTTCGTGTATGGCTTGACCCAAACCAGTACCAGCAGGACATGACCAGCAGTATTCAGAGTAACACCGAAGACCCATATGAGACTTTCAACATCATCATGAGACGCAAACCTAAGGAAAACAATTTCAAGGTTTGGATTGCTTTAGCTTCAGACCTTGAGTTCTGCTTCTGTCAACATCGCCCTGAGTGATGTATCACTGTCTTTAGTGTTCTAGCTCTGAGATTGGGGCCAGGGTGACTCTGAGGTTGCCACACAATGAGTCCTTTTCAGTGGTCCCTCTAACTCTCGTCCAAGGCTTTTCTTGTAGCAGTAAACTCGCAGTGTTTCAAAATGTTGAGATGCTTTCTGTGAACTAGCTTGACTGGGGTACACAGTCAGTGTAACGTGTTCTTAGAAAGTTAACAAAATGCAAACCTCAAGTTTTGATTTCAAGACCTGTTACACAGATTTCACATCATGGAATTCAGGTCATGATAAAATCAAACATGTGAGTACTGAGACCTTTATTACTGGTTTTATGTAGCTTGGCGTCATTAGATTGTTAACTGGCATGAAGAAAACACCCCCCACCATCTCTTTCTTTAAAAGCTTTTCATTAGAGCATTTCAGATCTGCTAATTCTAATTCTGCACATCAGTTTCTGTCTTTCACAGCCACAGCAGTTACAGATGTTTTTGCTTTTTTTCTGAATTTGAAAAGCGCAGCAGCTAACAGATATTCAGGCAACATCTCCATCTTTGAAGCATGACAGACCTAAAAGTAAACACGCTTCCCCGTTTGATGCACAAAGTATTAGACAGTTTGCAGCTCATTAAAATATAATTGACAGACTTATAAATTATCTGCTGTCCCATCAGTCTGCCACAAAGCTATTCTTACCCAGCTAAACTGTTTTTGTGTCTGTTTTGTGCTCAGTGTCATCTGTAACATGTTTCTCTCTCTCTGTTTCAGGCTGTGCTAGAGACCATCAGACATCTGATGAACACAGAATGTGTCGTCCCAGACTGGCTTCATGACATCATCTTAGGTTATGGTGACCCGGGCAGCGCACATTATTCAAAAATGCCCAATCAGATCTCGACGTTGGACTTCAACGACACCTTTTTGTCATTGGACCACTTGCGTTCATGTTTCCCTGGTAACACCATAAAGGTCACTGAGGAGAACCCTGAACTTCAGGTTCCCCCATTCAGGTGAATTTTAAAAGAAAAATGTTTTGTTTGATCAATCTTAATCAGAATCTGTTTGCGTAACCATATTTATATAATTGTTTATATATTATTAAACATGTCATAATACATCATATTTATCCTTCTTATTCTCTCTTTTGCTGTATCAGAATCACATTTCCCACCTCAAACACAGCAGACAAAGGAAAGAAAAGAAAGGCTGATGAAGAAGTGGAAAACAAAGAGGAAGACAAGACCTTGATTGTCGAACCCTATGTTACCCCCAATCGTGGGCCATATCCCTACAATCAGCCCAAACGGTGAGAGATCAATACTCGAACCTTTCCATTTATCATTTAATAAGATTTACTGTCAAGTAATTGTACAGTGCACTGATTTGTTTCTGTAATGCAATTACACCTTCTACTCACATTGTATATACTAATATATTCTTGAGTTCCACACCTATTTATTTTTATAATCTTATGCATATTAAGTCCTTAACCTGTTATTCAAAGACTTCATGTCAATATAAGAAGTGTGGAGGTGCAAATCTCTAAGCTATGCGCATCGTAGGTACCCTACACTGAGCTACTAATCTATTCTGATTTCCGTTTCCATGGTATCTGATGTGTTTAGGATGTAATATTGTGGTGCTGTTTTGGTTGGTGTTATGCATGAAATGAATGGGGAATAGAAGGGGCTGTAATATTCCTGTACTAATTACAACAACCCAAAATAATTGTACTACATGAAAAGTTGAGATTCATCCTGTGCTTCCTGAGCATTTTCAGTTTTCACTTTGATATTCAAATCTTGATAGCAACAGCATGTCTGTGGGGAGGCCCTGACTTAGCAATCTTTCAGTGTGGTCTCCAAATGCATCTCAACACTTGCAGCACAAAGCATCTCTTAGAAAAACAAATGAAGTCATTTGAATGCAAATAGGTTTATGCTTCCAAGGGTATTCAGTATCAGATTACTTGATTCATAAATTTCAAGCATGTACATGTCTTACAGGAACACAATTCCATTCACTTCTACTCAAATTGAAGCCATTCGAGCCGGGATGCAGCCAGGTCTAACAATGGTAAGAATCCAGTGTTTGATTTTAGTTTCAAGATTGTGTGGAAGCTATCTATTTAAAATGATATTTTCTTATTATGTATTTGACAAAAAAAACAACTAACTCATCCCTGTCTTGTATACTTATGGAAAACATCAAATTTCACTAAAATTCTCTGTGTACTTTTGAGGAGTACATATTGACTATACCAGCGAAATAGTCAAAATAGGATTAAAGCCACCAGTTGACATGCACAACCACAAAAATTTCACCCCAACCTGCTATTTTTATGTTAAAAGTTGTTTAACACACTGTTGTGACAAGAGTGCTGTTCTGTTGTGGTGACTGGAAACTGGCAGTGGGATCAGAGTTATTTATTGCACAGCTAGCTGAGGTAAATATGGCAAGAAGGCTATCACCAGAGCCATAAAACAACTCTGTATGCATGCCTTCATCTGCCACTCACTTCACCCCTTCTAACCTTCCTTCTTGGCATATGTCACAGTCATTAGCAGCCATAACAAGCACACACTACCTCCTGGTCTGCCTAGCTTTCATGTAGAGAAACGAAGGAGCTGATTACGCACTGATTTATGCATGAATGTGTAATTGTGCTTACTAATTTTAGCAGATATTACTCACCTGAGAGACCCACACTAAGACCAACCTGTTTCATGAATATTAATTTAGTAAATTTAATGTGCTGTTCCCCCCCAGGTAAGTAAATTTGGAGCTTATTATCATGATAACCTGTAAACCAGGAGAGGCTTGAAAATATTTATTCCTTCTCTGTTCCTCCTACGACTTTCTTCTTTGTTTCGCTAGCTATGTTCCCTACCTTTATGTGGATACCACTGGCTTAGGTCTACCTTTGTAATCTACAGAAACGTTGCCTTTGCAACCTAACTTCCAATTTCTTATTTTTTTTATGTCCTACAGTTAAAATGCTTAATTTCTTCTGACATAATCCCATTCTTACTTCGTTCCTCCAGGTTGTGGGACCACCGGGTACTGGAAAGACCGATGTTGCCGTTCAGATCATCTCAAACCTGTATCACAACTTCCCTGAGCAGAGGACCCTCATAGTCACACATTCAAATCAGGTCAACACTCCCCTCCATATACGCACACAGCATAAGATAAGATAAGATAGAACTTTATTAATCCCTCGGGTGGGTTCCTCTGGGAAATTCAACTTCCAAAAAGCACAGCAACGACCGAAGTTACAGTTACAGAATTGTTATATATATATATATATATATATATATATATATATATATATATATATATATATATATATATATATATATATATATATATATATATATATATATATATACACACACACACACACACACACACACACACACACACACACACACATATATAAATACAGAGACAAATATAAATAAAATATACAAAGGGGATAAATAGAATAAATAGGAATAAAAAATAAAAATACAAGTGAATTGCACATTTCAAGTATTGAGTCTATTGCACTGTTGACTATTTACAAAAAGTATTGCACAAGGTATTGTACAGTGAGGTGAAGAGGCACTACAGCTTAGTTGTTCCCCCCTCCTTTGTCCTCCTGTTTCCCCTCCCTCTCCCCTCCAGAGAGGAGTTAAACAGTTTGATGGCGTGTGGGACAAAGGAGTTTTTAAGTCTGTTAGTTCTTGTCTTGGGGAGAAGCAACCTGTCACTGAACAGACTCTTCTGATTGTTTATGGCCGTGTGCAGAGGATGCCCAGCATTGTTCATAATGTCCATCAGTTTCTTTAATGTCCTTTTCTCTGCCACTGTCACCAGAGTGTCCAGCTTCATGCCGACCACAGAGCTAGCCTTCCTGATCAGTTTCTCCAGCCTGGATGAGTCCCTCTTTGCTGTGCTGCTCCCCCAGCACACCACAGCATAGAAAAGTACTCCAGCAACCACCGACTGGTAAAACATCCTCAGGAGCTTCCTGCAGATGTTAAAAGACCTCAGCCTCCTGTGGAAGTACAGTCGGCTTTGGGCTTTTTTATACAGGTGCTCTGTGTTGCATGACCAGTCCAGTTTATTGTCCACCCACAGCCCGAGGTACTTGTACTTGTTGACCACCTCCACCTCCTCCCCCTCTATCTGAACCGGCAGTGGACCTTCTCTGGACCTCCCGAAGTCCACAACCAGTTCCTTAGTCTTTGAGGTGTTGAGTTGCAGGTGGTTTGTGTGACTCCATGCGACAAAGTTCCTCACCAGACTTCTGTACTCCTCTTCCTGATCATCCCAGATACACCCCATGATGGCCGTGTCATCTGCAAACTTCTGAATATGGCATAATTCAGAGTTGTAGCAGAAGTCAGAGGTGTACAGGGTGAAGAGAAGAGGGGACAGCACAGTTCCCTGTGGTGCTCCTGTGCTGCTGACCACTGTGTCAGACGTGATGTCCTTCAGCCTGACGTACTGTGGTCTGTCGGTGAGGTAGTCGGAGATCCAAGCCACCAGGCAGGGGTCCACCTCCATCCTGTTCAGTTTTTCCTGAAGCATACAGGGCCGGATGGTATTAAAGGCACTGGAAAAGTCAAGAAACAGGATCCTGACCGTGCCTTTTCCCCCATCCAGGTGTGAGTGGGCTCTGTGTAGGAGGTACAGGATGGCATCCTCCACTCCGACACCCGCCTTGTATGCAAACTGTAGTGGGTCCTGGGCATGTTGTACCTGTGGTCGGAGGAAGTTGAGGAAGAGCCGCTCTAGAGTCTTCATAAGATGTGACGTCAGTGCCACCGGTCGGAAGTCATTCAGCTCATTGGGCCGGTTCTTTTTGGGGACCGGGACGATGCAGGATGTCTTCCATAGGGCGGGCACTCTCCCCAGTCGCAGGGAGAGTGCATCTCCACGTGCAAGTCTGATCTCTGAAAAGTTTCTAGAACACATCGATCAACTAAATGTAAAGTTGTCAAGAGAATTTAAAGCTTGTTCTCAGAACTGCCCATTAATCAGGCAAGAGTCATATTCTAACCATGGAGGAGAAATTAAAAGCTAAGCTCCCTTGTGCCTTGGTCTTTTCCCCTCAGTATTTAATCATAAAGTAATCTTTAGCTGCTTTAAACTAAGGGGAAGCATGACAGAAGGAACCTTAAACACCAGAAGTATAGTTTGATGATAATTATTTTCCTGTATAAGACACTGCACACCCTCCCAAATTATTTTACTGACTTAACATAAGTATATTACATACAAATGAAAGAGATTTTTTTTCATTCCACATCAGGCTTTGAACCAACTCTTTGAAAAGATCATGGCCCTAGACATCGACGAGCGCCACCTTCTGCGTCTGGGCCATGGAGAGGAAGAGCTGGAGACTGAGAAGGATTTCAGCAGGTGAGCAAAGAAGATAACAGACAAATGGGTACAGCTAACCAAACAGTACTGCATATGTGAAAACTGAATATTTCTTGAATGCACCATCACTTGTGGGAAATCATGTCTCAGAGTTACAGTGTATCTAAATTGCAGAGGCAACTCACATCCATTAATGCCATCTCCCACATACACCGTAGGTCTGAGTCAATGCACTGACAAGGCTGCTACACTCTCATATGTCAGGCTTTGGACCTGGTTTATTTTCACTAGGCATTGTTGGACTCTCAGTCCTTTCCACCAGCCTAAGGGATCTGTCTCAGCAGCCATGCACTTAGAAGCAGTACATGCCCAAGTAACCCATTCATAGCTATTCTGGACCACAACAGTTGATTGGTTGGTTCTGCCCCAGTTTTTAAAATAAATTTTAATAAGATAGCAGCAGGCCATGTAGAGAGAATTATATGGATTTACCACTGTTTGGAGCATTTGCATGTTTCCCTTAATATTACAGGATATTTACCGTACGCTGTGATAAAAAGCACCTGGTGATGACATGTTGTGAGCTGGCACTATAGAAGTCAAGTAAATAACTTAATACATAGTAAGAAGTGTTTAAATAAATAATTAAGATCATTAGTGATAAGTCAGATGGAAAAGTAGCAGTAGTAATGTCCTTAATCTACTTCAAGAATAGAAAGATCTGTTTAATTAGGAATTATCAACAGTGTAATAAATTCATAAATGAATCAAAATACCCAAAACTTAGGAACGTTTATTTTTAAATCAGTGGTGATTTGACATTATCTGAGTATAATCAAATACATGCACCACCCAGGCTTAACACTAGCTGTAAATGCAAAAATGGAGGCAGGACACAGAACACACCATAGATAAGACTCACTGGTCGTCATAAGGAAGTCCCAGTGTTTCCCAACTCTCTTATATATGCTTGTTCCTAGTATGTCTAATGCCTTTAAGGATAGTGACTCAGTACTATTGAGACGTAGTAAGATAGCATGATAGCAAAAGTAGGTGGGGGTCATTGTACTCATGGCACACTTCAGAAAACCAGAGTATCACAAAATACTCAAAACATGTACAGTTTTATATAATCACTAATGTATTTAACACTTTAATAAATGTACCAGCCGGAAACTTTTTTTTCACCACAGGCAGCGCTCTCCTGCCACCTCCTGAATATAAATAGCTCAGTGTCACTGAATTTTAATACATTTTTTATGCTGTTACTATTTAAAGTGTTCTTATACCCTACAATGTTAATTACCATCTCATCCATCCATGGCATTGAGCAAATTGCACCCTATAGCTCTCAGCTTTCCTTAAGGAGCGAGGGAGGAGTTACACATGCCTCTCATTTGCTGTACCCTTTGTATGACTGCTGTCTACTGGGAGTGCATGGCTGTAGTATGAATGATGATTTATGGAAACTGGGCATCCGCACATGAAGGCAGTCTCATGCGTTCTTAAATTATGCAGCAATTATAAAAGAAAGAGCTCTAGCTAGCTAGCAGCAGTTGACATGTTCCCGCTTGCCCAGTTGCCTCACAACAACATGCCGACTCCACACTTCTTCCACCCCACTGACACCAGAATGAGGAGAGAGCCAGAGAGTTTTAATTAACACTGTACATGAGATAAAAAATAGACGGCAGTGCTTTTCTGAGTGCTTAACGAAGAGGGAAGCTACAGCCTTAATTAACAATGCCTCCATGCATTTCATGAAAAATTTTGTGCCATTTTAATGAGTTTTAGAAGGGGGATCTTGGTGATGGCTTAAGGAAGCCCTTGTTTAGTTTTGGATGGTCTACATTTGTCTCCCAGGTTGTCAAGATCATTTTATGATTCCAATTTAGGGCAGAAAATGAAACACACCATTCTCATTCAGATGTTTTACATTTATCAGAGTTTACGAAAACACTAAGACAGACTTGTAGATTAATGTACATTGCACATGCACTATACCTTTGTATCTATTTTAGGCTTTTGGTGAGTGTATTACAGGTGTGTCATCCTAAGAGGCAACGTCACTTCTCACTTTTATTTAATTTTACTAAGGCAGAGCAGTGTGATCGTCTTTGAGTCATCTGCTGACCGAGAATCTTTGGAGAGGGTCTAAAAATAGTGTTCACCTCTAGTGTTACCCGGTAACCCCTCCTTCTTCCTGTCTGTTGTCTCACTGCCATCTGATGACATTTTTCAGCAGTATTGTTTAGCTGCATAATGAGATGTATGTTAGAACGTAGAAAAGGAAGTATATCCCCAGGTGACCATAATCAGACAGCCAATATTCTGCACAGTCAAGTCAGTAATCACAAGACCCTGTCTCACATGTTTGCCATTTGCAGTCTGAGGTTTTCTTATTGCTCAATTGTACGTTTAACTACGCGCTGCTATGAGTCATGCATGCAGGTCACGAGACATGCTGGTTTAGGTCATGACCATTGTTGGATTTATGTAGAAAGCAATTTGTTACAAATTACTTTTCTGTTTCTCCTGGAGATTGGAGGGTATGGCTTTTTAAATGCCTGTTAAAAATACACCCTCAAACCTTACACATACATAAAACCCAATCAGGATGATATAAATAAGATTTATTATTTAAGTTTTACTACAAAACCAGCAGTTAAATTGAAAGCCAGCGCTAACAGAAAAATATGGACGAGCAAACAGATGTTCCTCTGCTATGTACAACAGTTTTACTCATCTCTAATTCTGTTATGTGGTACAAATTAATTTTCGGCCATTGAACGTTAGTGTAACTAATCAAACATACCCTAGTTATTATGCCATGTTTTTTTTTCTGGGTGTATATAGGAAGTGTGATTTAGATTAAATATCACTCTTGTGTCATGTTGTGATAGCTTGTTATAGCTGGCTCATTGTTTCAACTGCCTTCTTATTTTTACAGGGGTTAACCATTTAGATTGTTGACTAACACTCCTGTGCTCTCCTCAGATATGGAAGGGTAAACTACGTCCTGGCCAGAAGACTGGAGCTTCTCCGAGAGGTGGGAAGGTTACAGGAGAGCTTGGATGTCCCAGGAGATGTTTCTTATACCTGTGAGACTGCTGGACATTTCTACCTCTACCAGGTAAGACTGTGAATAGCTGCAATCTAAATTAGCAAGTATAGGCAATTGTCCACTGCAGACATCTGTGTTTATCCTCCAGTGTCAGAAACACCTGTAGGAACTCAGGGTAGGGGGGAAAAAAGATCTGATACTTTTCACTGCCCCAAAAAATTGGTATCTGGCCTTGATGTTGATAAACTTGCAACAAATGGTAATTTTTAAAAGACAGTAATCAGTGAGAAACAGGATGGAAAACTCAAAACATCAGCATCAACATTCTAAAAAACTACTGTGCTGATAGAAAGCAATTCAGTTTTCTCAATTGCTTTATTGTTTTGATATCACACACACACACAGTTATGGATATGACTTGTGTTGTTTTGGTGCACTCAGAAGTTGAAGTCAAGGGCAAAGCTGTCACAGGATTATTATATAACCTCATGACCACGCAGCATTTGAAACAGAAGGGCCTGGTTTTTGAGGCTGTAAATGCTGTAAATGTTGCCGTGCCATGTCTGTTCTTGCAGAGAAAAGGCAGTACATGTGTTTCTGTGATATAGAAAAAAAATTCACGTGTAATGTTGGATGTACTTCTAACTCTGATCTTTTATTCATTTTGTGTGTGACTTAAGTAAGGGGAAAAACCACTTTCAGATCCATCCTTCTATTAAGCATTAAGCACCATTTGTGTAGAGATTTTGAAATTGATTTTCAGATGGAGTTAAGGAGATATTTTGCAGAAATAATTAGAATGGATTTCTGTAACGACCATCCTCCTCCTCAGACAGTTGATGAATGAAATGCAGACATTATTGAAGTTTCCATTCTCCTGGCAATCTGCTCTTTCTGTCAAGAATATAAATATTTAGAAACGCTCTTAATGCTTTCTGTTTATTCCTGTCACCTCATCATTACTGTCCCCTCAGGCTGCAGGAGAATTTCCACTGCTAGCAATTACCTACTACAATTTCCCCAGTTTCAATAGAACAATTCCAAAAATAAACATTTTTGACACAGAAGTCCAAGGTTTCACCTTCAGTCAGGGCTAAATTAATGTTGTGTAAAAATATTCTTGTTTACCCCTCTAATTAAAGACTGTAATTGAATCTCAGTTGTTCAGGTAAAATCTATTGTGTAGGCATCCAGAACCAAAATGATCAAAATTACGGTGTTACTGTTCAGACATTTTCAGACCCAACTGTATAGTTCTTTGTCTTTTGAAGATGTTGTCAGGAGGTTGTTGGTGTAGTGATAACTTGACCGTGAGCATACTTCCTTGATTATTCATGTGAATGTGAGTGATTGTTGATAACAGTGACTTTGTACATATCATTAAGGTTTCCATGGTAGTCCTAATAATCTGTGCAGACAGATACTCAACATGCAATTAAGCTCAGTCCTCTAGCAGACTCATTAATGCTATCCCTAATGTTGTTTTTTTAAAGGGGTATTTATAGAAATAAGCTACCCTGCTGTTTGGGTTTGGTTATTAGATACTCAGCAGGAGCACCTCAGCAAGAGTGAGCCTATTGCTTCTCATTTGTTCATTTTTGCTTGTTTATCTATTTTTCTATAGTCTGAATTTAAGCTTAGCAGAGCCATTTAAGATTGGCAGTCCTCCTCCTTCTGCTGTCCAAAAACAAATGTTGTATGAGAACATACAAACATCGCTCATGTGAGAAAATACCCCTGGTCATTTTCTGAATGCCGTGGCTAAGTAAGGCTACTTTTTGAAACCCTTAATTAGTAATCTCCCAAATAAAATGCTGCAGACCCTTAAGAGTTTATTGGTGTGAACAGGTGTGATTTTCCTCTCAGCATAATCTCAGGACCACCTGTCATGCATAACAGCCCACTTTAAAGCAATTACAGCTTGCTAGAAAAGATTCACTCTATTGAAGGTGACAAACACTTGCAACTCAAACCCGAATAAGACATAGATGCCTGATTCTCGGGTGTATACTAAATATCACTACTGGGACTCTTTGAGAGGGTGTTCTGTGACTGTTGTCTCTCCCCATAACAGGTGATATCCCGCTGGGAAGAGTACATGAGCAAAGTAAAACCAAAACAGGGCAAGAACGTGGAGGTGGAGGCTGTTGCTGCACACTTTCCTTTCCACAAGTACTTTTCCAATGCACCCCAGCCTGTGTTCAAAGGTCGGTCATATGAGGAGGACATGGACATCGCAGAGGGCTGCTATCGCCACATCAAGAAAATATTTACCCAGCTGGAGGTAAGAAGATCGCAGGGCCAGCAACTTTACAAGCTTTACCTGCTGTATTTGATTATTTTCATACCAGCTGTCTTTCCAGGTATTGCACATTCTCTCTTGCACAAGTAACTGCCTACCTGGCCCCCACATTAACAGACTGTTGTCAGCTAATAGTGACAATCCACAATCCTGGATGTGTTTATTCTGAGTTTAAAATTCCGCCTTGCATGTTATGCCTATAGATATGCTCATGGCTCTGTGTTTTTCCTCTGTCACTCTTTTTCACACCCCTTCACGCTCTCAAACACAGCTGAAAGTCTGTTATTATTCCTTCTGAGCCCATCAAAGTGTTTCTGTAGGGATAACAAAAACATTTCAGATTTATGGGAACACCAAGGTGGTCTCCGAAAAGCAATAAAAAAGTTATTGGCTAGAGGTAATATCCCAACATGTGTTGTGACCTTGATTTATCTGGCTGGCCTCTGTATCACTGCATCACAGCACCTCCTCCCTCCTCCCTCCTCCCTGAGCCTCACCCATGCTGCAGTGTAATCTGTACACCCATTAAGAAGTATTGCTCTGTGTGGTGCAGGGTAGCAGAAGCAACATTGTGCTGAATATGCTTATCTGTCTACCTTTTCAAATGTAAAAGCAGTTTTGAATAAGCTGTCAAAGGAATATCCTAAGAATGTATTGCTAGGCAAACAGAGAGAGAGAGAGGGAGACAGTGTGCCTCCTGCGTTCATGTATAGACATCTGCTGTTTACTCCTCTGCAATTCCACCGTTTCATTCCACTTTTTAACTTATTTTTGGTTCCCTTTTCCTAGTTTTTTTCAACTTCTATGAATTCTAACAATCTTAATATCACTCCTCAACTCATTTGGTACCATGGGGTTTAAAAATAGACTTCATCAATATTCCATGTTTTGATTAGTTTAATATTAATGCTAAAATAGTAACACATTAAATATTTATACCATGGTGCTGTCCGAGTCTCCTCTCCTCCATCCCTACCCTCCAGAGCTAGTGTACCAACCTGAAAATAGCTTGCCTGTTTACCATTACTCCTCTTCTGTGCATCCCCCCACAGCTTTCTGTAGTGTCATCATATCACCACCCTGAAATGAACTGCTTTGTTTTTTGGGTTACAAAATCCTCCAAATTTTCCTTTATAGTGTAACCCATGTAAGAAAATCTCTGCTAAAGTGCTCCTCAAGCCACAGCTACTGAAAAACAAAATACACCCCACATACTTCACAGGAGAGCCCTGCGGCTGGCTAGTCTCTATCACTGCATCATGGAAAAAGAGGACACTCACTTCTAATGAGAGAAGAAAGCAGAGGGATTATGTTAATTATACATTTCATTAAAAAGTGGAGTACTGTAAGTTTCCAGTCATTTAGATGTCCATCATGACTTTGTTGAAGTTTAGAATTGTGGTTCATCTTCCGGGTGTCACTTTGAATTAGGCAATTCAGCAAAGAAAAGTAGAGTCAGTTGGAGAAATTCAAACATTTGGATGAAAGATAAGCCACTCAGTGTATCGTGATGTGTGCTGACTGGATTTCTGAATATTGAAATGTGCTTTTTTTAAATTTAAGATTCTATTATGTTACAAGAGATTTTTATATTAGCCATCATCTGTCATACTAATTGTTCATTAAAGTCATCCCCCACACTAGTATGAAAAAAACCTTTAAAAATGACTCAATACAGAATAAATGTCAGCAATTTTAATTCTTTGTGATAATATTTTACTTTTTTGTTCCCTATCAATCTGGTTTATAACATAGCTCTGTGACGTCATTCCTGAGTATCACTTTTCTTCTATCCGAAAAGGAATTCAGGGCCTTCGAGCTGCTAAGAAGTGGACTAGATCGCTCCAAATATCTGCTAGTGAAAGAAGCCAAAATCATTGCCATGACCTGCACACACGCTGCACTCAAACGTCACGACCTAGTGGAGCTGGGATTTAAGGTAGACTTTTGTCAGTTTAAAAATACATTCCCAATAATCTGGTTGTATTTTGTCTGGATGCAGTTAGTTTATTTATTGAAGTTACATCAAGCTGTTCCTTTCTTTATTAGTATGACAACATCCTGATGGAAGAAGCTGCACAGATTCTGGAAATTGAGACTTTCATCCCTCTATTACTACAGGTAACCGAAATGCTAACTTGTTTTGACTGTTAATCTTGACTGAAAAATTATTCTCACAAAACCTGCCAGGATTTGTCATTGTGACTGGTTTGTGTAGTTTAATCTTTACATCAGTAGCCTTTTCAAATTGACTTTCCCCATTAAGGTTTTCCTAATGGGCTCCATAAAAATGGTGTTGGTCTCTGGTAGCTATGACTAACATTCTGTGTTGTAATTTCTGTTTACGGAAAAGATCATTAGGCACACCAGCCTATCCAGCAACCTTGCCAGAACTCCTCATTATCTCTCCTCACCACTGTGCCAGTCAGAGGCTTTGGCCAGGATCATTGTCCTCCACTTCCCTTTTACTACCAGCTTTTCAAACACAACCAGTGATCACACTTTAAAACAATCTTAGACAATGGGTGGGATATTAGATCTTTGTGAGGTCCAGCTCCAAATAACATCACTGCATTTTACAGTATGACACATTATATGTTTGTTAGAGTAAGCATGCCAGATGATGATTTGGAAATTAAAATGTAAACCTAAATTAACTGTTGCACCTTCACTGATCACTGTATATTGTCACAGTATCTCTATTTTATTATTATTATTATTATTTTTTACTGCTTGATCATCTTATGTTCCTCTATCTGCAGAACCCAGAGGATGGCTACAGCAGGCTAAAGCGCTGGATCATGATTGGCGACCACCACCAGTTGCCCCCAGTCATCAAGAACATGGCTTTCCAGAAGTACTCCAACATGGAGCAGTCTCTCTTCACCCGATTTGTGCGCCTAGGTGTGCCCACAATAGACTTGGATGCACAGGGCCGTGCACGTGCAAGGTGGGTCACCAAGCAAAATACAATCTCACTACCCACAGGGGCTCACAAGGATTAAAAAAAACGTAATGTTTAAATGTAATTCGGAAACAGTTCTTTAAACATAATTGAATAGTAATTTAATAGTAATTATTCTTTCTATATACCTTTATGCTTTACAGTGCTTTATTTTATGGATGCAAGTCAGTGGTCTTAACCTTGATTCAAAAAAACTCAGACTTATTAACTTATTGCTTCAGAATGTTCAAGTTTGCATTAAACCTGAGCAGCTAAATCTAGGTAAGGCAGTCTAAGCAATGACCATGAGACCTCTTACTGTTGTTGCTAAAAAAAAAAACTTTCAGACTGGCCACAGCGATGGCGAAATGTCCAAATCATTAGCAAACAGTTAAAGATAAATCAGTTCATTTTAGTATATTTAGTTATTGAGCCTTTGTCAAAAGAAATGTTTTTGCTTGGTAATGGAGAAAACATTTGTGTAGTAATGCCGGGCAAGCAGGATGGTCAGGCAGACTCTGTTTAAACAGCCAGAGTTGGGAAATGATACCTTTACTGGATTTACTGAGAAGAGCCCATCTGTTCTCTGACTGCAGACTGCAGAGCATAGCAACATAATCAGAATAACACCTGTTATCATGGTAACATGCACAAAAATGACAACACCAATGAAGAAAGATCAAATGCCTGAAATCTGGCGTTTTGTGCATCAGTTGTCTTGTATGAAGCAAGAAGGAAAAAAAATCTGCTTGTTCTCTTTTGACGTGAGAAAAAAAGTCCAGTCCAGATATTTGGGATGTTAGTTCACAGGACATAGCTCAGCCCAAGATGTGCTGCATTGTTTAAATAACTGAGCGAGGTTATTTCTAACCCCCAGAAATTGAATTAGAATGGAGAAATTGCAATATTTTTCTTTATTTACTGTAAAATTGATCTTGCATTTCAGTTTTAGTTGCATTAAACACAATAAATATATCTGCCTTGCCTTAAGCTGTGGGAACCCTGATTGTGCTGATTGATTAAAATTTCCAGTGGTCCTGTCAGGGAAACTGTATTACAGTAACACAGATGTGACCTAATGCGTGTTTGTGTTGCTATCTCACAGCCTGTGCAATTTGTACAACTGGCGCTACAAACACCTGGGAAACCTGCCTCACGTTCAGCAACTTCCCGAGTTTCAGGTGCCCAACCCTGGCCTGACGTTTGATTTCCAGCTAATTAACGTGGAAGACTTCAATGGGGTGGGAGAATCTGAGCCCAACCCTTACTTTTATCAGGTTAGTAGATCACACGAATGAACACACTTGATGTAATCCTTGCACATCCTTGTATGCCATTTGTCCAACATATTGCCAATATCTTAATACTAATTTTAAAAATGTAAAAACAACAAAGTATGAGCTACTTCAATTGAAATAACTGAATACTCCAAACAGAACAGCATTATTATTTTGTGTATATATGTAGCACAGGTACAGAAATTGTTTGAATAGCTGAAATGGTTCATGTTACACAAGCTGTGGAACTACACTCCTTTACAAATAAACACATTCACACTTCCAGCAGGAAACAGAAGCATATTCTCTCTAGCCCCCATTTCCTCTAAATTGGTTGTTGTACAGCAGTTCATTCATTTTTAAATTTCACTGGTTCAGCTACCAGTCCATATAATATATTCATCACTCTGCTTAGTGTGCAGCTAACATTGGCTGCCCAGCACAGACCAGGCGGTTTGTCCTTCACACCGGAAGACAGACTGTGTTTCATCCTGACATTGCTGAGGCACAAAGACTGTGTCTGGGCACAGGGCAGGGTTGATAGGGGTGTTTACTTTTGCAGTGCACCAGCCCAAGAAGTAAAAAAACAAAAAATAAATTACATTTCTCCAAGAAGAGAAATAAAAATAGTATCGCTTATAGAAATGTAAGATACTGTAAATAAAACATATACTTAAAAGAGTTTGTAGTAATCAGAGCCGACAGCACTGGATTTCAGATAAGGTATCGTGTGTAATGATTGAAATATCAAATTGAAGCTTTCAATTTAGAACCTGCATACCCATTAAGTGGATCATATTGCTTCATGAATCTTGCAACTACATTCACGCTGTGCACACTCAAGTCCCTAAAGCTTCTTATTGTTCTTAATTCAGCACCATGTGTGCTTCTCGCGGTACCAGGTCACATGAACCTCAACTCTATTTGCCAGTTGCCATTTTGAGTCTCCTCAAGGGAATCTCCTCAATATCATTCGTTATGCTTGACAAGCACACACACAGATGCACTTTCCTGGAAACCAAAGGGGATCAATTTGACACTAGAGGAGCAATTGTATCCAGTGTACACTGAATACATGTCGCAGCTGAACAAACACTGCCACAACCACTGCTTTGTGGTTGCGCGTGAACTGTGCAGAACCCATACACAAATACTGTGTGCACAAAATATAGTACAAAGGGTCTTTTTCCCGTGCTTTGCCTCATTTGCTAAAGCTCTTTCCCTGTTGAGTCTCAGCCAACTGAGACTCAACCTCACTGTTGTCAAATGGCTCATGAAGAGTAAGATGCCTATCTAAATCCACATCTTCTGTTTGGAAATTGCCTCCCTCAGCCACTAGGCTTGTTAGTTATAGAAATTTCTGCTCTACAAGCTACATTTTAAATTGCATAAGAGCAACCTGCATGGTGGAGTTTACTTACAGGTAGCCTGAATTTATGCCTCTCGATATCAATAATGTTCTTGTATCTACTCTAAAGTGTATCTGTATGTAACCCTCTCTCCTCGGTGCATGTTTGATCATTCTATCCTATCTAGTCCTTTTGCAGTCACGAACCACTGGCTCAAATTTCAATGGCTTAGGTCTGACCTTGTAATAGTTGCCAGCTTCTTTTGGGGTTTAGGCTTTAGATCTGATGTATGTTAGACATGCAAATGAAAGACACAAATCTGGAAGCGTCACAGATTTTTACTTGAATGTCTATTTAATTGTGTGTGTGTGTGTGTGTGTGTGTGTGTGTGTGTGTGTGTGTGTGTGTGTGTGTGTGTGTGTGTGTGTGTGTGTGTGTGTGTGTGTGTGTGTGTGTATGAGATATGCATTTTTGCCTTTTGCTACATGATTGTGGTTTTGTAGATGATCTGTGATCTGTAAATGCAGAGGGTTAGAAGTAACTTTGCTGGAGAAGTAAGTTGCGATTTTTAATTATCTGTGCCATTTGTAGGCAGGTAATAAGGGACTAAGAATAAAGGATGTCATTGTTTTTGATGTGCTAGCTCAGGAACTGTTGATGAAGCTGCATACATTATTATCAAAGATGCGAGGCAGCAGTCCACATTTAATTGAAACTGAATGAATAATACATGGCGCTGCCTTTATTTCTTTTCTTTTTTGGGTTTTATTTGAAGGACAGAATGTAGCCTTGGAACCAGGGTGCACAGGCTTGGGAATTTGTTGATTGTTAATTTGGTGAATAACGTTTTACATGTATTCACATTGGGAGAAAAACTTTGATGTAGTTCTAGGTCCTTTGTAATTGGAAATGAAAGAGAAATCATTATAATCATTATATCAGATAGGTGTAGGTAGTAACATTGTAGCCATTGTCAGTGTGGTTATTTGAATGTGTGTTTCTATCTATGAAGCACAGAGAGCTCCTGTGTTGTGCATAGTGACAAAAAGGAGAAAAAACACATGTTTGTGAGCATTTTAAATGTACGTTAGGTAACCTTTTTCAGCAGTTAAATGCTTTTCATTGCCAGTTTCTGAGTGATTGCAACATAAAGAGACTGTCCCTGACTCTCCTAGTTGCCTCAGATTGACTGGGGACTAATGTCTGTGTAAACGATGGGGTTGTGATTTTCCGTGAAAATTCCAGAAATCTGATGTTTACACTTGCTTCTGATCACTTCAGTGCCTCTCGTCTGCTCACAGCGTAAACAGAGAGCTTCAATAGCAAGTGGTAGCTTGGACTCCAATATCAACAAACAAGTTGGCTAATTATTCTAAATTACTTAAGCTGCCAATTTTGTTTTAGCTAAACTTCACCACATTTGTGCAACATAGCAAATTTGCAGCCAAACACTAGCTTGTTAAATGTATCTTGCCTGCTTCACTATGTTATATATACTTCAATATGTATGAATAACATTCCCTTCTATGATGAACAAGCAGTAGGCCATTTCACTGTAACTTAGTTACACAACATGTTTCTGGTGCTGACAGCTGTTTCCTGTCAAAGTAAAATTTGTTGTCATTATACTAATACTCAGCTTATATACTGGTCTCATAATGATGTGCAAAACACATGATGCACAGTAGTATACAACAGTGCAGGACAGGCTTATTTATGTATCATCACTTTTTCGGCTGATGCAAGCAAATGGTGTGCAGGCATGTGTTGTGTGTGTGTGACCAAGAGGCTGCAATTTACTCAATAGTCCCTGGTGTCATTATAAAATATGGTGGTCTGAGGTTATCAAAACCTCCTTTAACATGGAATTCATTAGGGACTGAGTTTCTTCTGGAGCCAGCTATAAGTGGCAGTTTGAGGGACTGCAATATGTACCACTTTAGCACAAGTTTCATTTTTCAGCCCCAGAGGTTGGGCAGCAATGGTTGTTTATTTCAGTAATATAATGTTATTCTGACCAAGCTTTCTCTCTCTCTGTTAAGAACCTGGCAGAGGCAGAGTATTCTGTGGCTCTATACATGTACATGCGTCTGTTGGGCTACCCAGCTGAGCGCATCAGCATCCTCACCACCTACAATGGACAAAAACACCTGATCAGAGATGTCATCAACCAACGCTGTGCTGGAAATCCAGTGTTTGGTCAGCCCCACAAGGTAAGCACCATTTGAAACAAACCAATTAAGAAGCAGCAGTCTTTTATGTGTCATGTTATCAAAGCACAAGCAAGAGGTGATTAAATAAACACACTGGATTATTGGACAGGTTTTGTAGCAAGTACTGGGTTTTGCGAGTATTCAGTCAAACTTATATATAACCTATATATGTGTAGGGCTACGACTAGCGTGTTGGAAACACGTATCACACATGACATGGATAGTTTTTTCACACCTCCGGATGCCAGCTGCAGTTATTGCACCAACCTCTTATCCTCCATTGCACTGGGAAAGATATTCACAGCTCTCCAAGCATCTTGGAGGGATTTCCTTAAGTGTTTGTCACTCATTAACATTAATGTGAAAACTGTATTGTTTGTCTGTTCATTTTAAGAAGAGTTTTATATTTGAACTGGAGTTTATCCGTGTATAACTTAAAATACTATTTGAATTTTAGTGAATCTCAGTTTTTCACGGTGGGTAAAAGACAGAGTGGTAACAGGTAAAGCAAATTAGAGGTGTGCAAGTATTTGCAACATTTGTTTGACTGACTGTGAATACAGGGAGAGTCTGTTCATCCCTGAGGGATACAGTTAGGTTGTTTTTTTTCTAGCCTATATTATTCCCCCGAACTTCTCGTCTCTCCTCTTTTCCTTTCTTTACAATGTGTTAAGTCAGCAACCCGCCGGCACAGTTTCCCATCCACTTTCTGTTTGTACTGCTAAATGCTTTTACTCACTAGCCTCAGGTTATGCTTTCCTCGCGCTTCATTTTTTCCCACTACACACATTGTCTCACCTTTCTTTGGTCTCTGTTCTTTTAGGGTTTTCACACACTTAACAATGTCACAGACTCTTTCGGCATTCCAGTAAGAGTGGAGTGAAAATGGCATATCAACAGTTATATAGAGCATTGTTATGTCAGGTAGCATAGGGTCAGCAGCAGCACGCCTTCAGTAATATTGCGATCGGTTTAGTTTAGTTGTGCATATTCTTTGGTATTTCTTTAACAGCAGGAGTGTTAAAGTGAGGTGGCTCTCAGAGCAATAATCCAGGTCCATCCAATCTCTATTTTAGAAGACATGTATTTTTATTTCCCACAAATGCCCAGAAAATTTAAATAGTATGTAACTTGAATCTTTTTGTTTATCACACAGTATTTTGTAAAGTTTACTGTCTACTCATTACTCATCTGTTCCTGCTGAGTACATAAAAAGTGAATCAAAAATATACATAGGCCGTTTTTGTCCAAAAGCAGGCAGACAGGAAGCAGGTTCTTCCAAGTATGATAGCAATTTGGAGGTTAGAATAGTGGTTTGTTATAGCGTCCACTGTGATTCAGTCTTTACTCATTCCATACTGTTGTGTCTGTATTTTTTGCTGTACAACCCTACCTTGTTGTTTTGTTTTGAAGTACATTCCCTGCACTGACAGCTAGCCAGAGATTTTGCTTAGCCATGTGAAATGTCCTGCAATGTCAAGACATAAAGCATCATTCATTGTGCTCATGGCCTTAGTCAGTATGCATGCCTAGTAATAAAGTGACAGGAGTGACAGGTTGTTAGATTTGCTGAGATGAAAGATGGCCAGAGACAGAGAGGGATGAAATAGAAAGATGGGCTCTTGTGGGAAAAAATGCTGAGCAGCTGAAAGGTCATGGCGCTGAGCACTGTGTCCACAGTGTGTCTGACAGTGTGTCACAAAGGGTAAAATGGCGCAAATGTCAACATCCAGCTTACTTTACTGTTATAACTTTAATTAGAAAGAAAAGCAGAGGAAGGCCAGTTAGCACAACCCATATGGAAAAGAAATAGTAAAAACTTATATGTGATTACTCATGAAAGTGGCCACTTTCATGAGTAAATCATATAAGGCTTACATGATTTACTCATGAAAGTGGCCACTTTCGCATTACTTTCATACATTGTTTAAGTAAGTATCAGAAATATACAAGTTTCATTATATAATTTTTCAAGGGATCTTATATCTGTTTTCACACTTATATGCTTTTCATACAAGTTTCACACAAGACAGATACAAAGTTTATAAGATTTATATATATCTTTTCCATATGGGAAGTCACAGTGCCAGCGTCAAACATGCTTGCTCAAGGTTTTTACCAAATCCCAAACAACAGTGTGCGTAAATACAGCATGTGCGCAAACACTTTTTATTTATTTTCCTGAGTTTTACAGAAAATATCCATTTGGTTCTCTTTTCTTTGATGAAGAAGTGCTGGAAGTCTGACTGTTAGAGTTTGACTATTTCGTTAGTAAGAAGATACATCAACTGGATCAAGAAGAGATGAATGCAGAGTGACAAAGTACCTATTTAAGGTTTCAGTCCTTATTCTGAATGACCCTCTGCAGTTGTCTAACTCTTCGCCTTGACCAAAAACACACAGCTTTCATATACTGAGAGCAACAGTACTAGCCTCTTTGACAACATGAAATGTGTAGAAAAGGTGTCTTAACATTTCCTAGCGTCATATTTTTTGTTGGGGTTTTTTCTTAGACAGGTCTGAAATCCTGAGACACATGTAGACTCGAACACACAAGCAATACAAAGCTGTTAACTCTGGCGTCCCTGCCATTCCTCTTGTGAAAAATTGAATAATCCAGAGGTCTGACTTGTGCACATTCCCAGCAGTAATTACCATAAGTAAGACAGAGTAACAGAAAATAAGATGGGAGAGATCAGTGGTTGATCATCATCTAATAGTGTGCTATTGTCTCCATAAGAAGAAGGCATGTTGGAAGAAAACATTTGGCAGTGCAATAGCTGTTTGTGTATCTCACAGTGTATTCGCTGTGTGTATTTCCTTATGTCCTCGGACATGCATGTGCTACAATGACACGACCTCTGTAATTCTCTCCCTGGAAGATTTCTCATAAATAACTAAACACCATGCAGAATGCTATACCTCGGGGAGAATTTCGACCCGGGCTTTGTTATCACTTTCTGTAGGCTAAGAATAACTCCCTCTCTAAAGAACCACATTTGCTGCAAACCAAGATTCACCGTTTCTCATGTGTCAGTACGTGCATGCATACCATGGATGTGTAATTTGAGCATACGGCCAACGATATCTCCTGCTATTGTAAAAGCAACATATTGTTGCCTCTGGCCTTGCACCTGTTCTACATAGCAACAGGGAGACGTAAATAAATACCTCATTAGTCCCATCGCTTTCGATTTTACACATGTTACGTCCCCCCCACCATGGCGGAGGCAAAGGTAGGAAGGAGACAGCAACACTGGACAACCACAATCAATGAAGGAGGAAGACCACAGAACAGTTAAGTATCAGGCAGGATTTATTGGGTGCTTGCCTGGATAGTCAAATTTAACAACAGTAAAGAGGTGGGGGAGGAGGACTGGGCGGTTGATCCAAATCAAAGAAAGTAATAAAACAAAAAGAGGTCAGTAGCTTCCAGGGCCTAGCCTAACTGAAAGAAAAATGCAAAACAAAAGGCCTACCTAGCTACTCGATAAAAGTCAGTGAAAACATACAAGGGTGGCATCAACCGCATAACCTAGTGTGACTAACAGAGTAAAATCTACAACCAGTGTATAGGGTACCCCGGCTTACCTGTCCAGCCTCCCACCACACACAACCTAAAGATGCCTGTTCGCAAATGTTTGTCAAAGCAGAAGCCAGCAGCCACCAGCTGGCCAGGGAGCGGCTCCTTGTAGTGTTCCTTGGAGTGTGATTGGCCAACTGAGCCCAGTCCAGCCAATAGACACCTGCCAATCAACTTCGAACTGGCCAATCAGAGGAGGCCTGACGCCTGAAAGATGAATAGAACACAAAACAGAGTACAAAAGCAAAGCCACACCCCTTGGCACGTAACACTCTCACCCTTCAAAAACCAAACTTAGGGTTTGGTGACCTCTCTAAACAGCACGGGAGAGTGCGTCTGCTACAATGTTTTCTGAACCTTTTTTGTGATGGATTTTGAGGGTATAATTCTGAATAATCAGTGACCAACGCATAAGCCGCTGGTTGTGATTATACATCTTGGAGAGGAAAACTAAAGGGTTGTGATCTGTGAATACTTGGACTGACCTCTGACCTGACTCTGTATAGACTTAACACACACACACACAGTCTCCCCACATTCCCTTCCTCTTATCCAAAAGGAGTTTTGGAGAGGTTCACTGAGGGTTGCATTTAATAATAGGTGGTAACCACAACCACAGGATGATTTATTTAGCATGGCTAGTTACTGAATGCTGTAGTTCTGGGCCTGTATGGCTCCTCAATGGAAGCTGATGTCCTATTGATCCATTTTAAAAAGCGAAACTATAAACGACAGGCCAACTTCTTTCTGCCTGGCTATGAGTTTTTTTTTAGCATGTGTCGTATGTAACTATACAGAAGCATTTTTGTGCAGTACTTTAAAAAAAGGACTTAGTAACTTGGCTTTTAAACTCAATTTTTATTTGGTTCTGTTACCATTTGCAAGATAGGGGACACTCCAGCTCTGATGTGTTTTTCCTTGATCATTCTAATACTGTGCTATCAGATTTAAATCGGTTATTGATTTAACAATTATTTATATAGATGGATGGATGGATGGATGGATGGATGGATATATACACAATGGGGATGGAAGGAATTATTTCTACCCAAGGCATAATCACTCAATTATTAGTAGTTGATTAAAATAATTTAGCTCTGTTATTATAATTCTACTTAATATTTTTCCGGAATAATCTTTAAACATTGCAGCTTTTTTCCAGAGCAGCATACTTTAACCAAGCATTAACCAGTAACATCTCCATGTAACTTCTAACCAAAAACAACAGGAGCACCCAGCTATCACACTATTTGCATTGACATCAACTTTTCAGTCTATAGTTACACACATGCTGTTTACACAGTGTAGACACTGTGTAATGTGATTTTGGACTCAGATTTACATCCCTAAGATATTTCTAGTCCAACTCGGAAACACCACTAAAAATAGACACCGAGTGAAGGCTATATGATCATGAAAGAGCTTATGAAGTTGGAGCATATTCCATGTATACACTCTCCAACACTGTCAAGGCTGTGCACACTCAGTGTAGGTAGTACAGTATGAAAGTTTTCACATTCTTGCATCTCATCAAGACCAGTCCTTGTATCGAGTTTGAAGTGCACATGCTTTATGATAGCGTTATTACATAAAGTAACATGACTGACAAAGTCAAAACACAGCACAGTTCTTTATGTAGTTGAATAAGTACACTTCTCAGCAAGACAGGATTACTGGGGTATAAAAGCAAATTGGCTGACACGGGTTCCCTTTTGCTTAGAAAAAAAAAATTCCACAGAGAAAGCCACTTCTACATTTTCTGTCTCCTTGAAATAATCTCTGATGCAGTCAAGTAGTCCCCCCTCCCCCTCCCAAGTGGCCCTGATTCCCAGGAGACCAGGTAAGAGGCTGCTGGTGGCAAATGCCCTTTAAGCCGTATTAACCCTGCTGGCTGCCCGTGTGGCCCACAGCGATAACGGCAGCAACAAGAAAGTACCTTGCCATCTCTTAACGTTCACCCTCAAAAAAGAAAGAAAAGGCAAAGAAAAAGAATTTAAGACGGAAAGCAGTCTCGCTCATGTTTTTAAACATTTCAGCTAAATCCCTCCACCTACCTAAAATGCAAACACTCATTTACTTTGCAAAGCGTATCCGCTGCCGGAGCTTAGTTAGCATATCTTTGATATTTATGTGCATTTGTGTGTCGTGTTGTTGAATAATAAATATGTTTGTGTCTGTACAGATTACGACAGTGGACAGGTTCCAGGGTCAGCAGAACAACTACATCATCCTCTCCCTGGTCCGCACCAAAGCTGTGGGACACCTGAGGTAATTACTTCTTTGCATGCCAAGCAGGAAAAAAAGTATCTGATCCAAAATAGCCTTCAGCTCTCAGCAGCTATTCTGCTTTAAAATACTTGTGTAATATGAAATACACCTAAGATAAACATCCTCCAGGGAAATAACACTGCAGAAAAGCTGGCACTTAATTCTCGTGAGACAGCTGCTCTCAGGAGGCTTTCTCTTTTTGTCATGTGTAACTACTGAATAAAGTTTGCTGAGGGAAATAACAGTGTTGCAGTTTTGAGGTAAGTATGAGCTTAATTATGATGCAGGGAGGATAAAGGTGCTTAAGGACACATCTATGGAGCTGACTGTAGTTTTTGTTCCAATTAAGAGAAATAATTGTGCTCTGATGATTAGGTTGACAATAACTAACAAAGAGCTCAGTTCTGAAGGCAAACTGTAAAGCAGTCAGTATGATGGATAATCACTGCTCTGCGACACGCCTCTTCATGGCGTCTTCTTTCATTGGCAGCTTTGTTTTGTTTTCTCTCTGCTTTCTGTTCATTTGGCTATGGCCTCTTTGCCCCATGTCACTGAATTAATTTGTAGTCAAATGATCTTTCACTTCTCTGCTGCTGTGAGATTCCAACAACCAAGGGTTTTATACCAGGCATATGATCCACAGCACTTCTACTTGACATGCCGGCCGCTGGCTGTGATGAACAGTAGCTGCTGTTGCAGTTGCACTGCTCACAGCTTTATCAGAGAATTGGACAGTCTGCAAATTGGAACCCGAGTGCAAATTATAAGCCATTCCCTTTGTAGCTCTGTGCACCCCACCCATCACCGTGGCCATTTAGCTAGCACAGAAAACACTTAAAAACTCTATTTTGTTCTTTCTTCATCTCACAGATGGAGCGATTAATTGATGTAGCTGAAAATGAGAAACTGCAGCTGACTACAGAGAAGGGTGCTTTATCTTGCTGGCAGTGCCTGCTCTCCTCTCTGTATCATTCATTTGATCTTGTCTTTGACTCGATATTACATCCCACCTTTTACACATTCTCAGTGTAGCAGTTTTTCAGTGCAGGGAGCGTACAATAGTTCTAGAGCTTCTATTCTCCTTGAATAAGACTTTTGGTAACACTGAGCTTCAAGGCCCTGAAAACCAAGCTGTCAGTCACTGATAATGTTTGTGGTTATTTCATATAAGAATGTTTGAATCAACCTTTTTGTGATTATTCTGTCGGGCTGCATCAAATTTCAGATTTGCTTTTTTAATTGTTAATATGTATTGTTAACTGTGAGGGATGTGAATAAGAAATCAACCACCATGAGTCAGTCAGAATAAACCATTAATGTAAAATATAACAGAAAATGTCTAGTTATGTCTGTTGCTATAGTTTTTCATAATGGTCATTCATATGTTGGCTTCCCTGACAGCTTGTGAATGGTCAGCTAAGTGGTTGAGAGAGCAGTGCTTCATAGGAGCTCCTAGTGCTGTTCATTGTGTTTTTCTTATAATGGGATCACTGCGGTGTACCACTGGCTTTTACCTCACAATCCTCCTCCCCCTCTCTCCCCTGCCCCTCTCCTCATGGCAATCCGCAGCCGTGACAACCACAGGGGATGCAGCTGACCATATGATGAGCTGACCCTCGCTTTGACAGGGGAAGCATTCCCGTGATACACACGGGCACGCTCACATGCAGGAGCACACACTTTGACAGGGCAGCACAAATTCAGAGATGCTCTGACATGCACGAACACACATGTCATGTCACAGCACAGTCCAGGTGGGCGTCTCTCCGTAGTGCCATGTCCACAGGCTATCGTGCTTCATGATTGGTTCATCTGCTCCACATGTCTGTGCTCATTGGTCTAGGCAGCGGTAGTTTGTCTCTGTGGAAATGTTTCATTTTGTACTGTGCCCCCATTTTTGCCTGAAATGTGCAGTAATTTTCACATTAATCTATAGGCTGCTCACGTTTACTCACTCGTACCCTGCACAATGGCTCCCATAAGCCTTTTTGTCATATTCACAGAACTCATCATGCATATTGCAAAGATTAATCCTCTTAATCTCATGAAGTGCTCAGGTGGACTCCACATTTCATATTTTTGGCTATACTTAAGAGTAGGCTATATAGAAAAACATGGCTGTGTGTCTTATTCATCAGCATCAAAATAAAGACTTTTGCCAGAGCTGTTTGAGTAAAAACAGCTTCTTCCTCAAATGCTTTCACCAATGTTTAATCTCACACCACAGACTTACAGGTCAGTTAAATAGTTACATGTTTTTTTTTTATAAGCAAATTTAACTGTGCAGATAACTGAGACAATATAAGGATTCAATAGGTTCAAAGGGAAACCCCTTGTAAATGACTCATTCTGTGGTGTTTACAGTTGTCCAAATCTTCTCCCTCTCCTCATGTATGTGTGTTTTGTATAGAATGCTAATGTATAGTATAGTGGGATGTGTACTACGAGCAGTGTTTTTGCAGGGGAGCAAAGAGACAAGTATTTTGGCTAGTACAGCAAGCCAGAGAAAGCTCAGAGAAACGACTGCCTTTGTCCTTAATCTCTTAATACTACTTGATGGCATAAAAAAGTAACCTATTCCACCTACCCTTTCCCGTGCTCTCCTACCTCTCTGACTCCTTG
Organism: Aulonocara sp. 'chitande type north' Nkhata Bay; assembly: GCF_057382095.1. Classification (NCBI taxonomy): domain Eukaryota; kingdom Metazoa; phylum Chordata; class Actinopteri; order Cichliformes; family Cichlidae; genus Aulonocara; species Aulonocara sp. 'chitande type north' Nkhata Bay. The sequence continues at coordinate 24,786,652 of NC_141362.1, read as the reverse complement.
CCTGCAGTGCTTATCCATGCCCTTTGTCTTCCATTTCTGTATTTCTCTCTTATCCTCAGTATTTTTCCCACTTAAGTAGTGCCGCTTATCCTTCACTAAACCTCTTTCCTCGTACACTACGGTGCCTTTTCTTCTCTTCCCCTTCAACCATTACTCGGTTCTTTCACTGTGATCTCTTCACTTCAGTTTTTGTTTTTTGCCCCTACGCAGGATCTCTTCTCCTCTTTACAGTTTCACACATTTTACCACCACCTCAAGTCAATCCTTTTTTCTGTCTCTCCACAGGGATGTGAGGCGTCTGGTGGTAGCCATGTCAAGAGCCAGACTGGGCCTGTACATCTTTGCCCGAGTGTCACTGTTTCAGAACTGCTTCGAATTGACTCCTGCCTTCAACCAGCTCACTGCCAGACCACTGCAGCTACACATTAGACCACACGAGTACTACAACCAGGAACAGCCTGTAAGCAGTCATACCCATGCTCATGCTGATCTCATAAAACCTACCATATTAGATCTGCCCCATTATGAGATATTCAAGTGGGAGATATGCTGATAAGAACTGAGCTTCTTTCCCACGGTTCAGGCCAGTGCCTATTTCCATAAAATTCGTGCCGTCTTCACCATCCCACCACGTCATTGCCGCTACAGCCCACTGGCTCGGTCTAATTCCCCCCTTTTTATATTCAGAGTGGAATCTTTATTCCACTCAGAATATTGGTCCTCACTGGTCCCACTTCTTACTGCAGCTTTACCCAGTCTGGTAAGAGCATTCTGCAGACCAGCTGCAAAGATGAGAAACACAGTTATGGCTATAATTAACCTCAAAGGTCAGAAGACAAAACCACCGACTGACCAGCATGAAACGACCATTGTCTGGTCACAGTGTCTCACTGACAGGCGTGTTTGGCAACAGTGATGTCTAAAATACCCAATAGCCTCTCTGACACTAGAGTGTTCATCCCCATGGGGGACAGTTCTTTCGGGCACACACATGTGGCCCCTGCTTAGCCCATCTATCTAGAGTCAGTAAACCCCCGCTGCTTACACGCACATGTAGATTAAAAGTCAGACTTTGTCAAGCAACACTCAACTGGAAGTGTCACGGGCTATTTAACGGGGCTAACTCAGAAGCTGCTATAAAAAAACAAAGCTGCCTAAAGCTTCATATGGAAACATACATATTCGATCTATAATCATATGCAGTTATCATATTCTCTCCCCCAGTGTTTTTAATGAAGGTTTTACTGCAGTGAAAGCACACAAAGTTAAACTGTGGAGTAGTATACTTTGACATGATGCCCCCAGGGCCTCTGTGGGCATCTCCCCTGTATTTAAGAGGCATCCGCCAAGCAGATTGAATATTCTGCTTGCCTCAGTCTTCAGTTTAGCCTGCAAGACTCTGTCTGCATACTAATATTATCAAATTAAAAACTCTGCATCCCCGACTTCTTTGGTAATACATGAGCAGTGATCACTGGAGAGGGAAATTTGTTTGAAATAACCAGCGGGTAGCAGTGGGCTGCTGAATTGTAATTTCCCTGCACATTTTACCTCGGATCAATACTTAACCAAGTCCGTGTGCCTGAAAGAGTGATCCCTAGCAAGACCGATAAAAGTTCTTCATTATAATTCCTCTCTGATCGCATCCTGGGCTGAAATCAAACTTCTTTTGTTTCTACCTTTCAGCGAGATACTTCTGGACAGCCTGACCAAATTGTGAAGAACATGCCGGAAATGGCCAACCTGGTGTATAATATGTACATGCACATGATCCAGACCTCCCAGCAGTACAGACAGGTAAAGACCACAAAGTGGACTGTGTGAAAGGAGCCATATAAATCAACCAGCAGCACACCTACTATGTTTATGATACTGCGATATCATAAAAGTTTCTTCTGTGATACACCTGAGGCAGTTTAAAAACTGGCAACCATCCCGCGTTGACACGCTTACAGATGTCATCAACTTTCCTGGCAGCTGTCAGCGCCTGTCCCCAGCTGCCATTTTTGTATTTTTAATCTTTAACTTTTAATGGAGTACAGTAAATAGGTCAGATGTAAGAAATGTAGAGAAGGAACGGGCTACACAGAACAATGTAGTTTTTCAACATACATTTATCATCATTTATAGAGAAATAATAGTAGATACTAAAAACATGTGTACTTAAAAGGAAGAGACATTTTATTATAAAGCTATCTCTATTAAAATACCCTCAACAAAGAATATGTTCCTGTAGATACACCTATATGTCAAACACTTATTTGCCACGCTGTTACGAACACCTAAATCCAACTAATGCATTTTGAGTGCTGCAGTAAATCCATGAAGATAGTGATGTTTATTTTTTCCTTCATATGCGTAGGCGTGTGTAATGTAATAGACGTTTTAGAGGCTGCTGTTCATAGTGGTGTTCAGTGGCATTGTGGTAGACTGACAGGCTCTGCAAAAAGGACTTAAAGAAAATTGCAAAGGATGGACTCCTTGCAGGGTTTTTGTATAAGATTACATCAGTTTTGGCCGTGTGCTCTTTATAATCAGTTAGCTGAGTATATTTGACAATATAATGCCAAAAAAAGTGGAAATATTTTCCTTTGTGTTTTGAACATTTCCCTTTTCTTTTGGCTTCTCAGCAGCAACAGCAAGAACTGGCTCTGCCTCCAAAACAGACCCAAAAAGATGCTGGCGCTTTGTCGACCACTGCTACATCTAAGGAGCCACAGGAGGAAACCCCCATGGAGCAGGAAAACCCAGAAGGAACGGCGAGCACAGAGCCAAACTCGGAGGACGCCGGCGAGAAGGAAGGAAACAAGGATACTGACGGCCATGCTAAGATGCCAGAGCATCCTGGTAGAGACAGCGACAGCGATGGAGAGAGCGCAGATGAGCAAGAACAGTAGAACATCCTGACATGGGACTACCGTAGAGGGAACAAGTGGATCCCCTGAAGAGAAATGTAGTGCTTAGTCACCTATTTTAAATCTGTTTTCTACTGAGAGAAGATCATTGTGATGTTTTGTTATTTTTTTCTAAAACATTTGATTTTTGTTACTATCAGTACTTTATTAAAAAAAATCTATTCAGACTGTGGCATCATCATTATACTAATACCATTCTATGGGTGTCCCACACACAACCAACACATACAGCTCTGTGCTAAAGTATTAATCCCCTCCTCATTTCCCCGCAAACATTTATATAAATACAGTATATAAGGCAAAAAAAGAGTTTGTACAATTCTAATAAGATTGAAAGTCAATATTTGGTATGACCACCTCTATTCTTTAAACAGCTTGAACTCACTTGCAATTTTTTTAAGTAGTCTCCAGGCTTCTTGAAGGACATTCAAAGCTCTTTGGATGTTGGCTGCCTTTTGTTCCATATCTGTCAAGATGATCCCACACTGATTTAATAATGTTTAAAGTCCTGGCTCTCGGGGAGGGGTCAGTCCAAGACTGATAGAAAAACACACAGAGAAACACTATCTTAGTGCACTGGCAGTGTATTTGGGATCATTATCATGCTGAAAAAATATGATATTTCCAATCACATACTTTCCAGATGGCATTTCATTGTGGATTAGAATCTGATGGTACTTTCCTTTGTTCAGAATTTCATCAATTTTGACAAAATGTCCAACACCACTGGCTGAAATGCAACTCCAAACCTTGAGAAGTCTCCACTGTGTTCTACAAAGGATGATCTGATATCCTCGTGTTGGTGTTGTTCCCAGACCATCATGAAAATGTTGTTCCAGGTTCAACATTGCAAGTGACCAATCACATTGTTGTGACGTTATTCCTTTGCGCGCCAAGCCATTCGTGCATTTATGAAATTCCAATGTTGCAAGGACAATATCAATTCTGCTTACTGTTTATGAAAGGGTTACGATTAGGGTCAGGGTCCGTTGATCGGTGGACAGAGGCGGTTTCACGCAGCTTAAGTACAGTTTTTTGTTTTACGCCGGTTTTTCCCGAAGTCGCAAAAGTATGACGTCACAACATTCTGATTGGTCACTTGCAACGTTGATCCTGGAACAACACCAACACGACGATATCAGATCAACCTTCTACAAATGTCTGCAAACACTCACTGTTGTTCCCTTCCCTGATCTCCTCTACGTACTTAAAAGGATTTAAACCAAACATTTCACATGTTTGGAGTCATTGCTCCAAAAGACCTGTTGTCACTGAGTTTCAGTCCATTTCTGGTGTAATTTGACATACCTTAGGTTTTCCCCATTATTTCTCTTCTTTTAAAAGATGGTTTCTTTGACTGATAGAATCTCTGTCATGATACTTTTATATATTCATCTACTTCATTCTGCATAAAGTACAGCTCAGATTTCATTGGCTGAGCCTGTATCAGCAACAGAAGCTTCAAAAAAGCTCCATTTGTAGGTCAGTCACTATATCCAAGTGTGCGTGTTGGGGGATTTCAAGTTATCTGCCATTCATGATTTGTGCACTAACAGCAAAGTGTTTTCACAGCTGAATAAATGTTAGGGTTAACATATGATGACCAGATTGAAGAAAACAATCAAGCAGGCAAACTATATACACTGAACAAAAATATAAACGCAACACTTTTGTTTTTGCTCCCATTCCCCATGGGATGGACGTAGAGACCGAAAATTCATTCCAGATACACAATATAACCATCCCTCCCAAACAGTGGTCACAAATCAGTCCAAATGTGTGGTAGTGGGCACATCTGCTATATTGAGATAATCCATCCCACCTCACAGGTGTGCCACATCAGGATGCTGATCTGACATCATGAGTAGTGCACAGGTGTACCTCAGACTGCCCACAACAAAAGGCCACCCTGGAATGTGCAGTTTTGTCTCACAGCAAAATGCTACAGATGCCACAAGCAATGAGGGAGCGTGCAATTGGCATGCTGACAGCAGGAATGTCAACCAGATCTGTCGCCCGTGCATTGAATGTTCATTTCTCAACCATAAGCCGTCTCCACAGGCGTTTCAGAGACTATGGCAGCACATCCAACCGGCCTCACAACCGCAGACCTCGTGTAACCACACCAGCCCAGGACCTCCACATCCAGCAGGTTCACCTCCAAGATCGTCTGAGACCAGCCACCCAGACAGCTGCTGGAACAATTGGTTTGCACAACCAAACAATTTCTGCACAAACTGTCAGAAACCGTCTCAGGGACGCTCAACTGCATGCCCGTCGTCCTCATCGGGGTCTTGACCTGACTCCAGCTCGTCGCCGTAACAGACTTGTGTGGGCAAATGCTCACATTCGATGGCGTCTGGCACGTTGGAGAGGTGTGCGCTTCACGGATGAATCATGGTTCACATTGTTCAGGGCAGATGGCAGCTGAGAATGTCCCAGTTCTTGCATGGCCAGCATACTCACCGGACATGTCACCCATTGAGCATGTTCGGGATGTGCTTGACCGGCGTATACGACAGCGTGTACCAGTTCCCACGAATATCCAACAACCTCGCACAGCCATTGAAGTGGAGTGGACCAACATTCCACAGGCCACAATTGACAATCTGATAGACTCCATGCGACGATGTGTTGCACTGCATGAGGCAAATGGTGGTCACACCAGATACTGACCGGTTCTGGGTCCCCAGACCCCCAATAGCGCAAAAAACTGCACATTCCAGGGTGGCCTTTTGTTGTGGGCAGTCTGAGGTACACCTGTGCACTACTCATGATGTCAGATCAGCATCCTGATGTGGCACACCTGTGAGGTGGGATGGATTATCTCAATATAGCAGATGTGCCCACTACCACACATTTGGACTGATTTGTGACCACTGTTTGGGAGGGATGGTTATATTGTGTATCTGGAATGAATTTTAGGTCTCTACGTCCATCCCATGGAGAATGGGAGCAAAAACAATAGTGTTGCGTTTATATTTTTGTTCAGTGTATGTTGACTTAAAACAGCCGGAACTTGGTGATTTAAACATCAATAAATTAATTAAAATGAAGAGGTTAGCACAGTCCACAACCCTGCAGGCAAAAACACAGACCGGAAATTAATTCACTGTCATGCACCAGAGCATTTTATTTTTATTGTTACATCATACCTCAGGCAGGTTGATGGAACAGGTCAGCTGCACAGCTGCTTGTGCCTGGGTTAGTTAAAAGACCTGATGGAGAACCATGTGTTGCTGGATGTGGAGTAACATCAGTGGAACTCAGTCAAGTGTGGAGCCATGAAACGTCTTTCTTATTTCCTGTCTCCTGAGTGCAGGGCACTCTGGGTTAAGGTATAAAGTAGGTATTCTGGAGTCATAAGACACGTGTTTCTGTTGACTAAGGAAAGGATTAGAATGAGTGGTTAGATAAGAGGTTACCTCTGTTGGCTCAGGACTTTGGGCACATATAAATTGCTGAAAGTTTTGACATGGAGCCAACAACAATATCTGTGTACTGTGTCACATAAGGATTAAATATTTTATAGGTTTTACACTAAGAGTGAACAACTAGCCTAGGTGCAGATGTATCAAATATTCTGTTGCATTACCAGCTCCTAGAAACCCATGACACCAGGCATACTTTTCTCTTGAGTCACATGAATGTCTGCATTGTGTAATATCCTGCCTCTATTAAACTTCTGCTTTCAGCTTGCCTCGTGAGAATCTAGTTGCCTGTGGTACCTTGTTGTAGTAAATTAGAGCTAACTGGTGGGACGTGGCTACTGCTCACACACACACACACACACACACACACACACACACACACACACACACACACACACACACACACACACACACACACACACATCATCATCATCATCATCATCATCTCTGTGAATCTCCAGGAGGATCAGGGAGATTTTCTACAAGCAAGAAGGAAACCAGGTGCACACGTCCTCCAGAACCGTTCTTCTTTCCTGCTGAAGGTGAACATGTCTTTTGTACTCACACGGCAGGTATTCATTGGGTTAATAGCTACTTTGTAAAGCTCTCAATTCTAACCTTTGCTAAGGGCTGATTCATGAGTGAGACTAACAGCATGCAGTCGCACTGTGTTGAATAATCATTAGCGTTTTGCTGACTTGTAAGGTGAATTTAGAGGTTCTGATAAAATTGACATCTTTTAATAGGATCAGATTTAGGGTGGTTTATTTGTGTTTGGTATTTGGTTATTTAAAGGTGCTTGTGATCAAATGTAACAATGCAAAAGCAAAAAAAAAAAAAAAAGCTGAAGAAGAGGAATTTTAATTATTTTCACATCATGTTGCTGTAATCATTGTACTTTAGTGGTTCCTCTACCTCGTCTTTTTTTTGTTTGTTTGTTTTAAGTGAGAGCGTTTACTGAAGCACGGGATCCACCATGGGACAAACTCGTGTTGAATCTTTAATCTACTGCCCAACACTACGTGACAGCAGTGTCACAACAGGAAATTACACATTACATAGAGTTAAGACAGCAAAGCCTGGAGGGGAAGAGGATCTGACCATTGTGTCTTAAACCTAAACTAAGATCAAGGAATCTGACAACACACAACACTTTCGCGCTCGTAAAACCATCAGTTTTACAATCTCAACTTCAAGGCCTGTCCTTGGGGCAGATCTTGTACAGTTTTATTGGACAAAAACATTTACAGCCTGATTGCTCAGGCATAAGATTGCATTTTGTAAAATAAAAAACTTTTCTCATAATTAGGTTTTTACACGTTTTTGCTGCTATACTAATATAAATCATCAAGTCAGATGTATGCACACTTTGCACAGTACAGTATACTTGTTATGAGTTATGATCTCTGCTGATCTGCTCATAGTGGCTGACTAATGTGCCTGCACAGGTCTTCAGCATTGTGTAAGTTTTGACCTCCAGTGGGTATGCAGATCTGGTGATTACTACCAGCTTAGCGTGCTTTGTCAAGACTGGTGCCTAATCCTGTACATACAGATCATTGACATGACACATTTCAATCTAATAATCTCCTGTCATCACTAAAGAAGCACTGCCGCTCACAGGAAACACAGTAGCCACTGAGGTGACTGACCCACTATTGTATGCCATCTAAAGTGCTCTTTACCGCACAGTGTGTTAGAGCTGTTTAACTAAAGTAAAAGCATTTGCCTTTGGAAAGTGTGCCCACCTTGGGGGAAATCATCATTCTAAGCTTCTTCTCTTTTTTTCCAGACTAAGATGGCCACTTGCGGGTCATGTTTCTGGTGCATCATATGGCTCATTGTTCTGCTGTTCATTGGCTGGCCCATCAGCATCGCTTTAGGGGGTCTCTACGGCCTCATCAGCCCCCTCACCACCTGCCTTGGTCTGGACCGACTGTCTGATTTACTCCTGGAGGGAGCTAATGTGGGCAGAACCTGTGCCAATAACATGAGGCACAGCAAGCCTTTGTGTTGAAATCCATCCTGTCTGATCAGGACCAGAAAAAACAGAGGTCGAAGCCTTCACCTCAGGAAGAACTGTTAATGTCTGATTTATGTGGAGCTATTCCAGCACGACTGGTGCATAATTCCCTGAGAAACCTTCCAGCAACTTATGTCACAATAAGGTCCAGAAAGTCCTGGAAAATTGATTCCTCTCTCACTGGTAACATGTAATTAACTACAGATTTTAAATTTGCATGGGTTTGTCAGGAAGAAAATAGGCTTGCAGTGCATGGTCTGTGTTTGCTGTTTAATTCACGATGACGCTGCGTGGAGACGATAAGAACGAAAATGCCAATTTAACAATGAAAATATTTAGACTTGGTAATGTCTGTATGGAAATATATGGAAATGCGATTAAAACTGCTTTGAACTTGCCCTTCGTGTTTGTTAATTGACTTTTGGTGCACGTATTTTGAGGAAAATCCATGCCGTGAAATACTGAAAGTAAGTGGGGAGAAAGAGAGAGCTGCAGATTTGAACAGATTCATTTTACATTTCCTTCATTGAGTTTTATCTACCTGTGTTTTCACATTAGGGGGTCGCAGATGTTTGAGTCTCATCACAAAATTAATTAAATTGAAGTCAAGGAGACAATATTGAGACATGCTCTCTATGTCATGCCAAGCTCAACACAGCTTTCCACACACGATTTACTTTCCAGCTAGCTTTCTTCTGATTGGCTGCCCCTCACAAACAGTATGTATGGACAGCAGGTAAGTGGGGCTTTGGGGCTCGCAACCATTGCCATGTTGCTAATATGACCACATTAAGGATATCCCTTCTCTTTGACATCATACAGAGCCGAGACCTGTCTGTTTAATATGAGCTTCCACTGCTGTAAAAGTATGCATACGACAAGAAAATGAGGAAAACCAAAATGATGACTTTAAATGATTGTTCTGGCCACCTGGAGGCAGTGAAGTAAGCAGTACACACAAATATTAGAGTTTTTAAAGACATGTATATAGACATACTTTGTTCAGCCACTGTCAGCTTTATCCCTGTTTGGAATTTGATGGTCACTGTTGCACGATATAAGAATTTATTATTAGCAGTAAAAAACGTTTAGAGCACTTCTGATAACACAGCACCAAACTGACCACACTAAGTCAGCAAAACACTGGAAAAGCACTCAGAAAATAAATGTTAAAATAAAATGATTTACTGGCAGAGAGCTGCTAACCCTTGCACTTGCGGGTAGATCATAAACTTCTCTATCCGCTTCTCTAGTGTCAACTTTCCAGTGATAAATGGAGTGTTCAGAACCATTAGCTCAAAGATTGTCTAAGCTACTTCTATCTGTACTATTATTTCTACAGAGGAATTTGTAATAACTTTGAGACTGCAACTGGCACTGGACTAAACAATAAACTTGTTATGAAAGTTTTGAGGTTAAGGTTCAGTGTATAGACCCAATTTTCCTTTGCAAACATACATCTTAAGTAAACACTGAAAAGTTAAAAAAAAGAAAAAAAAAAAAAAGAAAGGGAAAACTCTCCAAAGAATTACCGTCAAGGGGGCTCAAAGTGCTGCAGGGCTGAACAGGCGTTTTGACATTGTGGGGTCCAGTCTGAGGAAGTTATTGAAAATTTTAAAAGTGAAAGCCCAAAGGAAAACTTAAATGGTTCTCAGCCTGGCTTTGTGAGCCAATTATAATTAATCTGAGCTATTTCATCCGATAATTGGATAATGTGCTGTTTGCTGAGCTTTTTGGACTTCATGCAACATAAAGTCCAAAACTATTTTACGTGATTAAAGGCTAGAGCTAGGTCACTGGACATTCAGTATTCAATAAACACATTATCCACTGTATAAGATAAATAGAGCCAGGTGTTAGACTAGCCAATGTGAAGATGTTGATCTTGTTCAAATCTCTGTATTGGCAGAAGGCAAAAAAGTAACCAGTATGTTACTTTTCTTTGATTAATAACTTTCAGATAAAACCGTACAACCATATACAGTGGGGCAAAAAAGTATTTAGTCAGCCACCGATTGTGCAAGTTCCCCCACCTAAAATGATGACAGAGGTCAGTAATTTGCACCAGAGGTACACTTCAACTGTGAGAGACAGAATGTGAAAAAAAAAATCCATGAATCCACATGGTAGGATTTGTAAAGAATTTATTCGTAAATCAGGGTGGAAAATAAGTATTTGGTCAATAACAAAAATACAACTCAATACTTTGTAACATAACCTTTGTTGGCAATAACAGAGGTCAAACGTTTACTATAGGTCTTTACCAGGTTTGCACACACAGTAGCTGGTATTTTGGCCCATTCCTCCATGCAGATCTTCTCGAGAGCAGTGATGTTTTGGGGCTGTCGCCGAGCAACACGGACTTTCAACTCCCGCCACAGATTTTCTATGGGGTTGAGGTCTGGAGACTGGCTAGGCCACTCCAGGACTTTCAAATGCTTCTTACGGAGCCACTCCTTTGTTGCCCGGGCGGTGTGTTTTGGATCATTGTCATGTTGGAAGACCCAGCCTCGTTTCATCTTCAAAGTTCTCACTGATGGAAGGAGGTTTTGGCTCAAAATCTCACGATACATGGCCCCATTCATTCTGTCCTTAACACGGATCAGTCGTCCTGTCCCCTTGGCAGAAAAACAGCCCCATAGCATGATGTTTCCACCCCCATGCTTCACAGTAGGTATGGTGTTCTTGGGATGCAACTCAGTATTCTTCTTCCTCCAAACACGACAAGTTGAGTTTATACCAAAAAGTTCTACTTTGGTTTCATCTGACCACATGACATTCTCCCAATCCTCTGCTGTATCATCCATGTGCTCTCTGGCAAACTT